>NW_024070201.1:44284654-44468241 GCF_014754425.2 Oryx dammah | reverse complement strand
TGACAGAAGTGAGGGGTGGAGGTGACAGAAGTGAGGGGTGGAGGTGAGAAGTGAGGGGTGGAGGTGAGAAGTGAGGGGTGGAGGTGAGAAGTGAGGGGTGGAGGTGACAGAAGTGAGGGGTGGAGTTGCCACAGTGAGCTGAGGAAGGCCACAGGTGGAGCACCTATGTAGGGCACTCAGGAGTTGGACTTAACTACATTTGACTTTCCTAGTGGCTCAGACGGTAAAGCGTCTGCCTACAATGCGGGAGACCTAGGCTCGATCCCTCGGTCAGGAAGATCCTCTGGAGAAGGCAGTGGCAACCCACTCCAGCACTCTTGCCTGGAAAATCCCATGGATGGAAGAGCCTGGTAGGCTACAGTCCATGGGGTCGCAAAGAGTTGGACACAACTGAGCGACTTCACCTTACCTTACCTTAGATTTGACTTAACTACTTAACTACATCTCCTGGAGGCATCTACAGGGAGATATCACGTGGCAGTTAGAGACAGAAATCTAGAATGCCAGAAGTAGGTCCAGATGTAAATGGAGAAGAGAAGAAGCCCAAGGACTGAAAATTGGGACATTCCAACAGTTAAAGGTAGGGGAAACAAGAGAAATCAAGGAAACTAGTATAGTTGGTGTCTTAACTCAGACTGCCGTAACAAAATACCACAGACGGGGAGGCCAAAACAACAGAAGCTTATTTTCTCACGGATCTAGAGGCTAGAAGTTAGAGATGAACGTGATTGCATTCTGGTGAAAGCTCTTTTTCTAGATTGCAGATGACAGCCTTCTCACTGTGTCCTCACATGGTGGGTGGACAGAAGCAGGGAGAGAGCAAGAGAGAGCACGCTCTGGTGACTCATCTTATAAGGGCACTAATCCCATCATGAGGGCCCCACCCTCATGACCTCATCTGACCCTGATTGCCTGCTCTGACCACATCTGTGGCTGGATAGACATGAGTTGGAGCAAGCTCCATGAGTTGGTGAATGACAGGGAAGCCTGGCATGCTGCAGTCCATGGGGTCACAAGAGTTGGACACGCTGAGCAACTGAACTGAACTGAAACAGTTTAGTTGGAAGCACTTGGTAAAGCACTTATTCAACATCTATATACCTCAGTTTCCTCATCTATAAAATGAGAATAATAATAGGACCCACCTCAGAGAACTGGTGAGGAGTTAAATGGATTAATATATGTAATATGCTTAGAACAGTACATACTAAATCCTGCATAGTATTAACTATTATAATGGTTGTAAATCTAATCATTTAGTTATGAAACCGAAATGCTCAGTTTTACTTGTTCTTTGCTTAATTCTCAATTAGCTCATTAATTTGACAGATTAAATTTCCCTACAGTTCTAAAGCCAATTTCACACTTAATCAAATTCTCTTAAATATTTCAAATTAAAGGGAAAAAACTTTATAAATCTAGCAAAAAAAACCCCACTATTCTAATATTTAAGTACTGTTTAAACAATGATTGACTATTTTCCCTTAAACATTTCAAATTAAGGTCATAAGTTGATTATGTCAAACATTTCAAATATCTAACACAGTAGGTGTTAAACCAAATTGTTCTCAAGGAATATTAACTTTTATAATGCTAATAAATAAAATCTTATACATGTAGCTTAAATTACTTTGAGCATTTCAGCATCTTAAAAATCAAACTCAGGACTTCCCTGGCAGCTCAGTGGTAAAACATCTACCTGCCAATATAGGAGACATGAGTTCAGTCCTTGATCCAGGAAGATCCCAAATGCTACTTAGCAACTAAGCCCATGCGCCATAACTACTGAGCCACTGCCCTAGAGCCTGGAAGCTGCAACTACTAAGTCTAGAAAGGAGTGTCTAGAAAGGAGCTCCCACCTCAGGCAACTAGAGAAGAGCCTGTGCAGCAACAGAGAAGCAGCAAAGTCAATGTTAAATAAATAAAATCTTTTAAAAATCAAATTCATAAATTTAGTATATTGGATTTTCCTAAACATTTGAATATTATTGACTATAAATTTAGCAAGTTGAATTCTCCTAAATATGTGCACTAAAATCATAAATCTGGTAAATTTCTACTATACCATTTCATTAACCATTGACCTTAAAAGCATAAACAAAGGAAAATTGTGCTATTATACTCAAATAAATACAACTTACACAAAAGCATCACTGATTCATCATTTGTAATTCTTGTTTGTTACATCTTTCTGGCATTACAAAGTTACTATTCCAAATAAAAGGAATAGAATTATATCTTCAAGTGCTCTACAGTGACTGAGATTACCTGAGATCTGAGTTCCAAATTACAAAGATAGGATACCTGTGCCAGGATCTGGGATGGGCACGGTTGCCTCCCAGGGAGGTTTCACCACAGCTGTTCATTAACAAGGGCAGTATGTTCTCATGATTGGTTTCTCCTAGCTGCATTGCCAGCGAGAGACTTCTTGGGCTTTATTTATTTATTTATTGCTGGGCTGTGTCTTTGTTAGTGTGCACAGGCTTCTCATTGTGGAGGCTTCTCCTGTTGCAGAGCACAGGCTCTGGGCTCTCAGGCTTCAGTAGTTACAGCAGTAGTTGCAACACATGGACATGGGATTCTCCAGGCAAGAATACTAGAATGGGTTTCCATTCCCTTCTCCAGGGGATCTTCCCAACCCAGGAATCGAACCTGCATCTCTGGCCTTGCAGGCAGATTCTTTACTGTTTGAGCCACAGGGAAGCCTGCTTAAGGTAGAAGGTAGATTCTTAACCACTGGGCCATCAGGGAAATCCTCATCCTCAGACTTTTGAAGTGGAATTTTATTGCTCAATCTAGTGTGTCACATATATCCTAAGACCCTTTCAGCATTAACCCTCACCCAATTTTTTTATCATAACTTTTTTCTTCCTTCTCTGATTTGAGTAGATGGAGCTACACATGACTGCACACACGTGCACACACACACACAGGCGTGTACCACTTAGCAGTTGCAAATGAGCTTCTTGATGAGACTTCATTTACTTTCCCTTTTCTTTCTCATCAGCCTCGGTTCTCGAGTCATCTACTGACAACTGTGAGCTCTCCAAGAGAAGGGTGTGTATTGGTCATCTTTGTGTTTCTAGTGCCTGGTGCTCAGTAAATGCTTGTGGGACAAATTAAGAATAAACGTACTGAATGTAAACTTGGAGTAACCAACCCTAAAAGTCCTCTTCATCAACTGGAATAAGTTTTTCCTTGCAGCAGTTCCCTAACTTGCCCCTTCATCTGAAAAGCCATGACAACGGTCTTCTTATCTTTGGAACAGCGCCACACTTAGAGCCCTTGCTTCTTATTTCTGATGAGTCCCTCTTAGTAACAGCCTGCATGTCACACATGTCACCATTCACCACCTTCCCTTCAAGGCTGACTTGACAGTGGACCCTAACACTTTGCTATGCACTCTGGACTGTTCAGAATTCCTTTCGGAACAGAGATTCCTTTTTAGAAGGGCACCATAATGGAGTTGGCATTCAAGGTGTCATAATTTGCTCTCCCAGGCAGAGGACCTAAGAGCCCTCATTTGGATCCATACACATATGACGGCAGATCCTGGCTCTGCCATTTACAACCTTTGTTGTTGTTTGGCTTTTCTCAGACTCAGTTACCTTTAAAAAAAAAAAAAAGGCAATTTAACATCTATCACAGAGGGTCGAGGCAAGGACTGAATGAGATAAGGTTTGCAAAGCTCTTAGGGCAAAGCAGAGTGCTTGAGTGCTCAATAAATAGTAATTAACACCCAAATGGACGCTTCCATTTTCTGTCTTTTGCCCCAGTCGCATGGCTGGGTTTTATCCCCGGGTTGGGAAGATCCCCTGGAGAAGGAAATGGCAACCCACTCCAATATTCTTGCCTGGAGAATTCCATGGACAGAGGAGCCTGGCAGACTCCAATCCATGGAGTTGCAAAGTGTCAGACACGACTGAGCAACTAACGTGTGCACACACACACACACAGACCTGGCTGGGAATGCAGTTACCTTCACACTTTCTTTGACATGCTGATTCTTCAAGAGGCAAAGCAAAGCGAAGACAGCCCTCCTTAGGGAAATTGAGAAGGGAAGACTCAGATTTTAAGCGGGCAGGGGATGGTGTTTCTATATATTTGCAAAGCTGTGTTAAGTAATAGCTAAATCCCAAGATTTTTATGCTTTTTAAATAAAATTTTAAAATACAAGTTTAACAGTTTTAAGTACAATAAGATTGAATCATGTAATGAGTCACTTCAATTTTCAACAGGCTTCCTATTTCAAAGCTCTTAGATACTTCCTGTAATCAAAACCCATTTTCCAATTCACAAGCAGATATTATCTAATGATCCACTCAGTCTTTTCATGTTCTTAATTTGGGGTCAGTCTCAATGGCCTGACTCACATCAGCTGTCATTTTTGTGATCGAAATGTCACTTCACATTACAGTTTTCATCGGGAAGGTTCTCATCTTTGGTTTCAATTCAATTTCATTCAAATCAAATCCTTATGTCTCGGAACAATTGAATTTGCTTAAAATCCCCTCTGTTCAGATAAGACTGTAACCACCACTTCCTGTTGATGCTACTGAAGTTCCTAATACCTTATAAACGCCTGGTACTGCCTGATAACAAGGACACTGCTTTTCTTTTGCCCCCTGGTCCTGACCCCAGCACTGAAACCAGCCTCACAGCCTCACGGCCACCAGAGCTCAAGCCACCACTGCTGTCTCTGGTCTTGATGCCACAGTCTGCACCACCCCATCCCACCACCACCCCTGCTGGGTCAGTGCTCTTCTAAACTGTAGAAAAACCTTTCCTCGTACCTCGTTTATTAGAAATCTTGGCTAAGTAACCACTTATTAGGTTATAAGTGTTTAGAAAAGTATTATTTGCTTTTTTGGGTTTTTCATTTGTTTGTTTGTTTGACATTGGTTGAGTTTTTCAAGTCTTCCACAGGACAGACAAAAGGGACTGAGCCACAGCACAGTCCACCCATGGCATACTCAAAATTTTATATTTAATCAGTTTCTGAGCAGATTGTGTTAAAAATATTCAACTGTAATGATTATTTCATATATTTGTCTATTTTTCATTTGTTCTCTTTTTGAAAAAAATGCTAAGATTCCTGGTAGAAGTGACCACACCCCTCCACCAAATGTATTGAAACTTCTTAATCCCTTCATCTTGGGGGCTGGCACTCTGGGGACTTAGTGGCACTGTTCAGAGTAGGGAAACAAGGATACTGAGATCAGGCAGGATCAGGACCCAGAAAACACACCCAGCTGAAGAAGGGGTAGACCAGTAGGGCCCTCCACAGTGTTCCCAGGGGCTGAACTTGATTCACATACAAAATTCACCAAGTAACCAAAGCCTAGCTAAAGAGGTCAATTTGGAGCTGTGCTGTGATTTGGCCATTGGCAGCATGGCCTCTACTTGTAGTATTCCTGGATATGGGGACTGGTAAAAAAATGGGCTGAGGTCATAGCCCAACCCTCTATACAGGCCTTAGGTAACAAACCAGATGCAAAAGTAGTCCATCAGGCTGAATGTTTAGGAAGAGCTCTACCCAAAGCAGTCTGAAGGGACTTTGCAGATGAAGAAATGAAACTAAGGTCATAACGGGGAAGGATGGGGTCAAGAGCTGAAGGGGCAAGTGAGATACATACACAGGCTGCTGGCCAGGGGAATCCAGAGAAATGGAATAAGAAGGCAGGAAGCTGTAAGTGGAATACAGCACCTGCTGCGTGCTGCTAGCTTGGACTAGGGTTTCTTAAAGTTGCCTCATCTGGCTGGATTCAGAGTATCTAGAAAACCAAGACGGAAGCTCAGATATATAGATTGAACCTATGCAGTGCACTTAGAACTGAAGTCATTGCTAAAGCTTCCACTTTCTATTTAATTTCATTTTAAAAGATTTTTAATTTGTGTAGTTGATTTACAATGTTGTGTTTTTTTGGTGTACAGTAAAGTGATTCAGTTTGTGTATATATATATATTCTTTTCCCTTATGGTTTATTGTTGGATATTGAATGTAGTTCCCTGTGCTATTATAGTAGGACCTTATTCTTGTCTATTTTATGTACAGTAGTTTATATATGCTAATCCCAAACTCCTAATTTATCCCTCCCCAACCCCCTTTCCTTTGTTTCTATGTCTGTGAATCTGTTTCTGTTTAGTATATCAATTCATTTGTGTCACATTTTGGATTCTACATATAAGTTATATCCTGTGGTATTTATCTTTCCGAACATTCACTTAGTATGATAATCTCTGAGTCCATCTATGTTGCTGAAAATGGCATTATTTCATTCTTTTTTTTGGTCAAGTTGTATTCCTGTGTGTGTATCACATCTTCTTTATCCATTCATCTGTTGATGGACATTTATGTTCCTTCCGTGTCTTGGGTATTGTAAACACTGTGAAGCTTAAACTGTAGTTAGAAGTCTTAGAATCAAATTCCAGCTCTGATAACATGACTTTGGGAAAATTAATCTCGCTACATCTCTGTATCCTTTAGTAAAGAGCTTCAGACGGTTCTTTTAAGGGTTTGTGAAGTTCAGTTCAGTTCAGTTCAGTCGTGTCCAACTCTTTGCGACCCCATGAGTCGCAGCATGCCAGGCCTCCCTGTCCATCACCAACTCCCAGAGTTCACTCAGACTCACGTCCATCGAGTCACTGATGCCATCCAGCCATCTCATCCTCTGTCGTATCACTATAGTTAATCAAAAACTGAAGGCATGTGGCCGCCCTGGCTAATAGCAGCACACTAATTCCAGACCACATGGCATTCATTGGTGGGGCTGAGCTTGTTGATGGCTTGCCTTCCTGATAAGAAAGGATTCAGGGACTAGCAAGCTGGCCTGCAGGTATGAGTCTCACAGCTAGCAAAAGGAATTTTGGGAACCAGCACCTAATGTGGATGGTGGGTTGGGAAATAGAGACAATTGGAGGGTGCTCCAGAGTATCTGGGAACTTTTGTTGTATTTGAATCACAATATAGGGGAAATATCCATTCACATTTTCCTCCTTATCCAGAAAATAATATCCTTTCCCAGGGGTGTGGGTATGCCCACACCCATGCACACACTTCAGAGCCAAAGGTCACAGACAGACTTGTTTCCCTTCTTCCGGGTACCCTCTGGCTTGTATTACCTTCTCTGATGGCCTCACGCATGAACATTTGATCTTTGAAATGCAGTCCAGACATCCCAGTTTGAGAATGTTTGCAGCTCTCATATGGTTTACATGTTTAATTTTTGTTATTGCTGTGTCCATGGAAGTAACTGCAGTTTTCTTTCTCTGTGACTGCAGCATTAATACTCTTAGTCTATATTGGAAGATGCCCTGAGTTTAAATTAAGTTAAATGCTGGGCTGAGTGTGACTCACAAGAGTTCCTCCTGCTCTTAAGTCTGGGGCTCCAGTGAAAGAGCCCATCCTCACAGCTTGAGAACAGGGAAGGTATGTCACCCCACGCAGACCCTCTCCTCCCCAGTCTGCTTAATTTCTCCTGCTCTACTCCTCACACCACATTCTGATTGTTCCTTCAATGCCATTTCCTGCCTCGGCACAGGCTCTTTCCTCTGCCCACAGTGGCCTTCCCTCTTTCCCTCCTGATGACCTCTTCTTCAGCCAAAATGGCCCAACTCAAGACATCGTTATGGTCCTCTCTATAGACCTCAGTCCCCTCAAAGTTAGCCCTTCCCTCCTCTTTGCTCATTTTACACATATCTCTGTTGTTTAGCGTCTCATGTTGTAATATATCTCCCACTGTGAGCTCTTTGACAGCAGGATATGTGTCTTCCTCATGGTATCTCCATCACCAGAATCTGTCACAGTGCCTGGCACTTACCTGCTACACATTAAAAATATATGGATGACAGACATAGAAGACAAACATGGTTACCAAAGAGAAAGGGGAGAGGGATAAACTGGGAATTTGGAATGAACAGATACACACTATCATATATAAACAAGGACCTACTAGAAGCACAGGGAACTGTATTCAATTATAATAACCTATAATGGAAAAACAATCTGAAAAAGAACATATATAAATATGCTTAACTGAATCATTTTGCCATATATTTGAAACATTGTGAATAAACTATACTTCAATTAAAAACAGTAAAGGAAATATTTCTGTGCATGGTAAGAGGGTATATTCTAACTTCATTGATTTACATGCTTTCAACTTTCCGAACATCTCTTGCTAAAAAGTGTTCTTTTCACGTTGTATATTCTTGCCTCCTTTGTCAAAGATTAACTGAGCATAGGTGTGTGGGTTTATTCATATTTCTGGGCTCTCTATTCTGTTCCATTTACCCACATGTCTGTTTTTGTGCCAATACCATGCTGTTTTGATTACTGTGGCTTTGCAGTATTGTCTGAATTCAAAATGGCTTAAAGACATAAACATAAGACCTGACACCATAAAACGCCTAGAAGAGATCATACACAAAACATTCTCTGTCAAAAATCATAAAAGTTTTCTTAGGTCAGTCACCCAAGGCAGTAGAAATAAAAATAAACAGATGTGACCTAATCAAAATTACAAGCTTTTTGCACAGCAAAGGAAACCACAGACCAAAAAAAAAAAAAAAAAAGAGGAAAGACAGTGCATAGAATGGGAGAGAATATCTGCAAACAATGTGACCAACAAAGGCTTAATTTCCAAATATACAGCTTATGCAGCTCAACAACAAAAAAACAACCCAATCGGAAAGTGGACAGAAGAACTAAATAGACATTTCTGCAAAGAAGACATACAGATGGCCAGTACGCACATGAAAAGATGCTTAACATTGTTAATTATTAAAAAATGCAAATCAAAATTACAATGAGGTACCACCTCCTAACAGTCAGAAGGGCCATCATTAAAAAGTCTACAAATAACAGATGCTGGAGAGGATGTGGAGAGAAAGTAATCCTCCTACACTGTTGGTGGGAGTGTTAGTTGATGTAGCCATTGTTAAAAACCATATGGAGTCTCCTCAAGAAAACTGAAAAAAGAACTAACATATGATCCAGCAATCCCACTTCTGGGCATTTATCCAGACAGACCTCTAATTCAACATGCACTCCTGTGTTCATAGTAGCACCATTCACAATAGCAAAGACATGGAAGCAGCCTAAATGTCCATCAACAGATGAATAGGTAAAGAAGATGAAAAGAATAAAATAATGCTGGACCTAGAGATTGTCATACTGAGTGAAGTAAGTCAGAGAAGGACATATATCATATGACTTCCCTTATGTATGGTAAAAAAAAAAATTGATACAAATGAACTTGGTTACAAAACATAAAGAGACTCACAGACTTAGAAAACAAAGCTTTAAAAAAAAGAATGCAGTAATACTACCCAGCTTTAAAAAAAGAATGCAGTAATGCCATTTGTAGCAACATGGATAATGACTAGAGGTTATCATATTAAGTAAAGTAAGTCAGAAAGACAAATATCATGTGATGTCACTTATATGTGGAATCTAACTTATGGTTGCTGGGGGACAGAGGAGGGATAGTTAGGGGGTTGGGGATGTGTAGGTATACACTGGAGAAGGCAATGGTACCCCACTCCAGTACTCTTGCCTGGCAAATCCTGTGGATAGAGGAGCCTGGTAGGCTGCAGCCCATGGGGTCGCTAGGAGTTGGACACAACTGAAGTGACTTAGCAGCAGCAGCAGGTACACACTATTTAAAATGGATAACCAACCAGGAACTACTGTACAGCACATAGAGCTCTGCTCAGTGTTATGTGGCAGCCTGAATGGGAGGAGAGTTTGGGGAAGCATTCGTATATATGGATAAGTCCCTTTGCTATTCACCTGAAACTTAAAACATTGTTAACTGGCTATACCCAAAAACAAAATTAAACAAAAAGTAAAAAAAGAACAAGACATGGCACATATATATATGCGATGGAATACTACTCAGCTTTAAAAAAAAGAATGCAGTAATGCCATTTGCAGCAACATGGATAATGACTAGAGGTTATTATATTAAGTAAGTCAGAAAGACAAGTATCATGTGATGTCACTTATATGTGCAATCTAAAATATGACACAAGTTAATCAATCTGTGAAACAGAATCATGGACATAGAGAACAGACTGATGGTTGCCAAGACATGGAGGACAGGCTGGTGGGGCTGGGAGAGGGGTGGGGTGGGAGGTTGAGGTTAGCAAATGTAAACTTTTCTATATAGGATGATAAACAACAAAGTCCTACTGTATAACACAGAGAACTATATTCAGTGTCCTATGATAACCATAATGGAAAAGAATAGTTTAAAAAGAATGTGTAACTGAACGGCTTTGCTGTTTAGCAAAAATGAAGACAACATTGTAAATCAACTGTACTTCAATTAAAAAGAGAAAACTGAAATAAAATATGTTTATATGAATGAAAACCAAAGCATTCTTTTTGTTTCTTTTTCCTACAGAAACGATGACTGTGGGTAAGAGGACCACTTATGTCAAGAACCCAATAGGACAACCATCTTACAGAGATCTTCAGTAACTTTTCCCATCCAGCAACATCCAGATGACTCTAGTGACCAAATGCTCAGCTGTAAACACAGCAATAACTGGCCCTCTTTCCAGGTTGGGTTTGCTGAACGTGAATGGTCCCGCCGTCTTCAGGTGGCCTAAGGTGGTGTGCTGTAGGGGAAGCGCATCTCTTCTGGCCAAGAATCAAGACTGGACTGTGGAAGAAACCGCCCGACACAGTGAGAGTACTCAGAGCACCTAGAGTGCCAGGACTCGTAGTGATGAACACGGGGCCCTCGGTGATGGGTTTACAGCAGCTGCCCCGGCAGTGTCCCTCTGACATGGTGTTATTTGCTTGAAGGCCCTGGAACGACAGAATATCTTAAAATCTATCCAGGTGCTAAGTAGGCAGCAGATCTAATTCACACTGGACTACTACTGAGCTAATAACTATCTCCAGAAAATAATTTCACCCAAGAAGTACTCCAGCTTTGCAAGGAATAGCCCCAGGAGAGTAATAGGATAAGCAGGCCATTACCCTGGAAAAAATCGAGTGCAAAGCGGTCTAGTTCACAGCAAATTCACTGCCTACTCCCTTGTCTGTGGCAGTGAGTACCAGTTGATTGTGGCCCTCTCTTCTGCTAAACCCAGAGTCAGAATCCCCAGCACTGTTTTCAGAATAGCCAGCAGCCACTTCCTTTCATCTGGTATTGGCAAGTAGAATGAGAGTTCATTGTCATCCCTCTTAGAGAGGCATACATCTCAATGGCATAGGCATCTGGAATACCCTTTCCCAGGTACATTTGTCTTCTGAGGGAAGAGCCTCAGAAACAGATGTACCATTGAGTGAGCTGAGTTCGTGAAGAGATGACACAGCTGGTTCCTGATTGAAGGCACAGCTTTGGGGCCTTCTTGGCCTGAGTGCCTTCTGGGTATTTCCATATGCAACAGCCCAGAGGCATAGCCTTGGGCAACCACAGACAGGTTTCCTTTCATTTCCAGATACATATATCACATTCACAGCACTTGGGGAATGGAAGTACCTACTAGAGTGAAGGTCAAGGGCTCTCCCCGGGTATCACATCCATTACTCAGCTTCCTTTGTGACCACATCAGCCAACCCACTGCCAGCTGTGTTCCACGTCCTTGCTTCTGCTTCTATACAAATGAAACCAAAGGTCTCAGCATGCCCTGGGGCTGGGGGTGTTACCTAGTGATCCTCTCTTCCCCAACATGGGTGTGAGGTACCCCACCAATACAGACAGCATTTCCCTTTCATACAGTCTCTTTGCAGCAGAATCCATAGTTGGACTGTAGTTTACCTTCCTAGGAAACTCGTTATCTTCATTTGAATTAACATTTCCATACAGGATTAACTGGGCAGAAGCACGAACTAGGCAGGTCTTCAGAAAGTTCTTGTTGCCATGGCTGCCTGGTACAAGAAATTACCTTGATGTCAAATCTTAAAAGGATGGAGACCTTTGGTTGTATGAGGCAGAGTTACTATGTTCCAGCTTCACATGATCCCCAACCTGTGTATTCCATTTCCATCTCTGAGTGGCTTTCAACCTTGAAGATTGACAGGGAACCCAGGGTTCTGCCTATGTCTGTTAACATGAGAAGAATTCAGTTTCTTTGCCCAAGGTTCCCCTCTGCCTGTTCCTCCACATTCAGACATCTTCCATCATACCAGTGTTTAGAACCAAAGCATGAAGGACTAGTGCCAGCAAGATAGTCAGCAGAAATATTATCTCTAGATCCTGGCAGATGAGCCCAGAAAGGTGGTCCCAGAGAAACCAGACTGGCCCCGGTAGCTATCAGGCAGCCATCCCAATAAGCTTTGACTTGTCCTTGGAATGGGGAGCCTTGGTAGGAGATCCTGGGGTAGCTGAGCCTATTGTTCCCCTGCTCTCAAGATCTTCCTGCCTCGAGGGCTGAGTATGCCACTGGCTTGCTGGTATGAAATAGAAGGTGACTTTAATAGGGGCCAGCAGGCAAGTGGCTTGTATCTGGAAAGCTTTGCCTAGCAGTCCAGCTGTGGCCAGAGGCTGGTTATAAATTTGAACTCCCTGACCCCATCTGCCTCTGTTCTCTTGTATTCTGTTTGGTTTCCCTTTAGTTTCCTAGTAAATGTTCCTTTTGAAAAATTCCAACTTTGTTTCATTGAACTTGGGGGGAAGGGGAGTCTGCATTGTCTTTTCCAGGATAGAGAAGGAAATTAAAGTATCATCTTGGGGGAAAAAAAACAACAACGGTAATGTCAGTGGAAAGGGATACACCCTGGTTAGATCTTTGGAACAAATCTTCAGAAAAGCTGGTTCCAAGAGATGAGGAGAAACCAAGTATCTCCCGCTGCCACCCGGCCCTGATTCTGAGCCCATTCCTCTTCCTGCCTTTGTCTTCAAGGAGACCTGCCTTGGATGCCTGTTGCTGCAAAAGCATCGTTGCAGCCAGTGAACTGGGCACATTTCACAGGCAATGTGATATCCAGGAAGTACACTGGTGCCTGACAAGAGGAGAAATAATGGAGGGGAGGGAAAGGAATATTTCTACAGTGTGGATATTTTCAAAATGCTCCAGCAGTCATGACTCTAAATTGAATGATTTAGCCCTCATGGCCATCAGTGGAACTACATTTCATATGAAGAGAAGAAAGGCATACTCTCATACTTACATCAACGAGACTGAAAAAGATAGATATGGAAAATGTCTGGTTATCGTCATGGCCATCCTGTCCTACGATGGTGGGTGTTCCAAGTATCTATTGCTGCATAGCAAAGCACTTCAAAGCTTAGTGGTTCAAATAACAAGTCATTATCTTTCATGATTCTGTGGGTTGGCAGAGTTTACGTGATTGCTTGCTCTTGGAGTCTCGGGGTTGCTATCAGATGGCAGCTGAGACTGGTATCATCTGAATGCCAGACTGGGCAGGATATCCATAGCAGACTCTGCATCCGTGTGCGGCTCCTCCATTGCGATAGCAAGAACAGCTGAAGGCTGATTGGGCATCTCTCTGCACATAGTCTCTCCACATGGTTAGCTTGTGCTTCCTCACAACATGGAGGTCTCGAGGCAATCAGACTTGTTACAGAGTGGCTGGCTTCTCCCAGAGCCTGTGTGGCAGGAGATGCTGCAAGACTCTTCTAAATAACCTCAGAAGTAACACAGGGTCGTTCCCACCACAGACTATTGGTCAAGAGCAAGTCATAGGGCCAGCCTAGACTCAATGGAAAGGAATTACCAAAGAAGGAAATACCAGAAAGTGTGGTTCATCCAGGCCACTTTGGAGATAGTGGGGATAGGAGTGGAGGGGGAGGGATTCCTCGATTGCTGTCACTTTAAAAACACACGCATCAGTTAACATGCATGGAAGAGGGTGTAATAAGGGTCAGAGGAGAAGGGGAAAGGCTATCCATGAATACTTCAAAAAAGCATAAGCCAAAGAAAAGTGAATAGTTGTGACTGAAACAGTTTATGATGTCATAAGAAAGCCTGGAGGAAAATTGTAATTCTAGTGATTGTTCAAGAGCTTGAGTGGAATGCTTTTCCCCCCCTCATCTTTACTGCCAAAGTAAAAGTGCAAACAAGACATTCCCGTGCTTGGGAACATACTTAGAAATGAAATGCAAAGTATATGAGCAGAGGTCATCTGCCCCTTTTCTTAAGATTTCAGAAAGAATTACTGAAGTTAGGAAAGAGGGAACTTATCAAATCTAGTCTAAGCATACCTCTGCCAGTTGTCCCCTGGCATGAGGTCCTCACATGGCTACTGTTGCCGTGGTGCCTTCTCCGCTCTGTCCCTCCCTCTCTTGCAGCAGTCCTGCTGTATGGAATAATCAGGGCCAGTCCACTGCTCTCCCCTCCAGCCTGGGCTCCTCCTAACTCAGCCGCCACGCTAGAACTGGCAAAGTTATAGAAAGTGGTTTAATGAACCGAGAAAAGGATGTTACTGTGGATGTGTGTATGGCCAAAAACAATGTCTGCAACTTGTGTGTGGATCCTGAGAATTCTTCAGGCCATTTAGCTGCCCGTGGCCACCGTTTCACTGATGGTCACTGAGGGCTATGAGAGTGTCCAGCCTGGGAGGGTCCTGGAATGGCCATGCACACTCAAGCCAGAGAGGATGGACACTTGCTTTACTGTCCCATTCTAGATCCCTGTGAAGACTATCTCTCACACACTAGATTCCTGAGCTGCTTGGAGACACGGAGCACAACGAGAGGCTGAGTGGCCAGTGAGCCCTCTCTGAGGCTCAAGTTTTCTCACTGACAGGGCCTTCCAATTCTCTTCTCCCTTCAATTCTTAGGGCCCAAGAGAGGCCATAACCCTCACTGTCTTAACAGCCACCTTAGGCACTTTCTTAACCGCAGATCCAGTGATGCCCACCACAGAGGTCCTGCTTGGCACCTTATCTTCTCAGCCAGAGAGTAGTCATGGGTAGTGTTCAGAGGATGCTAGTGTCTCTGAGATGCCCTTTCCAAAGAAGAGGCACAGAAGAGTGGAGCCCATCAGTGCCGTGCACCTGCCTCCACTGTTGATGTCAGATACAAAGTTTCCCGTAGAACAGATCAAGGCTCTTCAGGGACAATGGCAGAGCCCACTTCTTCCACTCAAGAGGCTGACTTGTCACCTGCTGCTTAGGTTCCCTGGACTTATAGGCTGCAAAATTAAACCAGCAGTGTGATCACTTCTGTCCCCTCACTCCCTAATGTCTTCTTGCTGTGTCCAGGAGCCCTGGGCACAGGAAGGAATAACGATCAAGATTGAAGAATGCCTCAGAGGATCAAGAGCCAGCCCTGAAGTCCCATACTTTGGCTGTTTCAATAGCATCAGGGTCCCCCATCTCATCCGCAGGCCAGCTGATGAATTCTCATGTACCTCCTCCTGGTAGATAAGAGGCTAGAAGGACCTGGGCCACAGAGGCTGTCGCCTTAACTCCCTGATGCTGCCTCTCCAAAGTCCATCATCACAATACCACATCTTATGGTTTACAATGCATGGTATCATTTTTATCCATTTTTAAAATATTTTTGAAAATTCAAATTTTGATTCCAAATGGTAAAAGTAGTACACACACACACACGTATCATCTTGGCTTGATGCTAAAGTTACTGTAGTTATTTCAACAGTTATCCATTGCATTAAAGCTATTTCCAAACCAGCATTTGACATAGTAATATTGATGGTTTTTCCTATCAAGGAAACATCATCTCCAATACAGTGACTTTTTCACAGTTTAGATAAAATTCTTTTTGCATGTCAACAGTATCTTGAATTTTCAAATAAAGACAATTTTCTAATTCACTAAACTCAAAGCTTTCAGATAATAATAAAATCATTTCTTCAAATACCTGAAGATACTTGTATTCAGGGCCTCAGAGATGAACATATGGACTATATAAACTGGTGAATAAATCTTCCAGAAACAAGTTTTACCTTCATCTCAAACAGGTAATGATTTTTTAAATACAAATTTTTCCTCAAGAAATTTCGGAACTAGTTAAATATTAAGTCTAAAATAGAGTTTTCAAGTGATCTTTACCTTCAAAGTGTGCTAGTAACTACAAGCAAGGTCAGAAATAAAGAAAGACATTACCATAAACCATACCTTTCTTAGAGGCAAACAGATGTGCTCTCCCTGCCTCTGTGTCTACAAACTCAGATGGGAACTCTGCAGAGGGCTCATTCAGCTTCTTGGATCCAAAAAGATTCACAAACTTTCTTAGACAAGCCACATGATGTCCCAACATTATGGTCAGTATTTTAAAATTTTGTTTTCTGCATAGAAAGAGTGAATACAGAAATGTTTCATTGAGAATAAGACCCAGGCGGTCGTGGGCTAAGTAAGCCCTCTGGAGAAAAGAAGGTGTCTCAGCTACTGTGCAAAATGAAAGAGGAACACTAAATGCTATTTTCCAAGTTAGAACTCCTGGGGTTGAAAGTGTTTCAACCAAAGTAAATATTTTTCAAAAATATATATTGATTTTATTTTGTTCTCTGCAAAGTGAAGTGTCACACTATCTTGATCAGCACTAATAAGTTTTGAAATAATTGCATTTGTTTGAGTCACATTAACAAGAGGACATTTAAACTTTGCCTTCAGGTGTTTTCCACACTTGAAATCCCCAGGAAGCAGCCTGCTTGATCCTGGCCCTAACCAGTGCTGTTAACACCTGCTGGCCCTTTCACAGTGACAACTCCCCCAGCCGGATGATACCGCCTCCACTCCACCAGCAGTCACTTAGCAGCTTCCACAAACCCAGGGGCTTCTGGGTCAAGATAATGCCATTCTAGCGGCAACTACCACTTGGTTTTGACTCTTCCCACTCTGAAAGGTGGTTGTCTTTTTTTTCCCCCAACAATTCAAACCAAAGGAGAATGAACCTGTGTCACCAAACAGAATCAGAACAAGGACAGCCACTGTGTGTGCGTGCAGGGGATTGGGGTGAAATTCTAGAGCCAGCCCAAATGCCATATTTTTTTTTTTTGTATGTTTTAAGTTTATTGATCTTGAATTTTTAGGGGACATAAAGATGGAATTTCAAAGAACATAAGCAGTGGACTCAAAGGAAACCCAAGAGGGCTACATCTGTGACTTGAAAGAGTCCCATAAAACCAGAAAAGTTTGGTAAATTATTCAAACACTTATTCTGTCTTGTAGACCAAATACTGACATTTGGTTGAATGGCTCCCTTACGTCAGTGTTCCCAGTCTAGGTTAAAAGTTGTTGGCAGGTGCCTCCTTAAAGGACTGTTCCTATGCCTGAAGCCTCAGGGGGACCCACAGTCCCTCAGAGGGGCCCTTCCTGGCTTGGGAGAGGAGAGCAGACTCAGCAGACCCCAGTGCTGGCTTCAAGTCTCATGCTTCCAAGTGCAGAGAGCAAGTCCTTGTGGGGAAAGGCATTTATGTAAATGAGGGGAGAACTTATGACCTTTTCTGACTCCAGGAAACAAAGTAAAATCACTAGTTTGGAGAAGGCAGATTTCAGGTTTGAAGCTGTAATTATGCGGGAGTTAAGGGCTGGGAAGGAAGATTAAACTTTTACCCACCACTTGAAGCTATTCTAGTGTATGATCTCACTGCTTTGGGCCCTAATCATAAAACATGCGCCTCTTTCTGGTAGACAAGCTGGCGGAGACCAGTTGGTCCTAGAAGATGCAGAAGGCACTCAGACCAGTTGAGTGCTGATTAGACACAGCGCTGCCCACGGTGGAGCTGAGCATCTGCTCTGCCACTGACCAGCTCTGTAACTTCCAGCCCTCATCTTCCTGCTGCTCTCCCAGCCTTCAGGGTGCCCTGCCTGGACCCTTGTAGGTTCTGGCACAAGCAGACCACAGACACAGCCGAGGGAGAATAGCAGTGCGCCTGTGGCTGTACTTGTTCCCACTCTTCTGGGCTTCACAGGTCTTCCTGGAAGAGGCAGTCCCCAAAGGACTCAAGCTCACAACAGAAACAGGGCCATGAGAAACCTCTGCCTTGAACTTCCTCCCCTGCCCCAGCCCCTCACTCACCTTTACCTCGTGGTGCTTGGTATCCCCAGGCCATTGTGCACAGACACACACAGAAATGCAGTCATTGCACGGGTCCAGCTCAGAAGAGGCTGGTGCCGGGCTTCGAGTCTCTCCTCGCCAGAGGGGAATGACTTAGAAGAGCAGGTCCCCGAGCCAAGCCAAGAACAGAGTTCGTGCATCTCTTTGTAGCAAGGAGCCCTCTGGTTCTTCCTATGACCCTCAGTCATGCAACTCTCTGCCCTCATCTTATGCAAGATTCTACATCCATAACCAGGAAAGAAGTCACTAGAGGTGATTCTACCTCTCCAGGGCCATGGTATGTAGGTTCAAGAAAGGATCAAGTTGAAAACCACAGTATCAGGTGGAGGGTTTGTTGGGGCTGCCATTTCTGATGAAAGGCTGCCACTCACATGCAGGATTTTTAACTGGATTGCTAGCCTGAGGAAGGCGAAACAAAGACAAGGTGCAGCAGGACACAGCAGAGAGGGCCGCAGGCTGGGTTGGGCCCTAGGACTCTTCTCCGGTCTCTGAAGCTGGGGCCACGCCAGTTGCTCCCAGCTGCTTCTCACATGAAGGCTGGCCTGTTTGTTCTGTGCTCCTTCCATCTCGGGTCAGTGTGTCCCTGAGTCTGAGGAACTGCTGTGCCTGTCACGGGGAAAGCCGTGTGGCTAGGGTGGGGCCCAAGCTGTCTGAGATTCCTATTGCCCAGACACTCAAGTGCATACCCTCTGGTGGACGGTTTTCTGAATCTCAGAGAACATCAGCTCTCTGTCCACCTCTTTCATTATTTGAGCTCCTTTTTCTGTGGGTTTGTATTTTTAACAAATGAAAGGAATTTGATTTTGAGAATCTCCTGAAAAATCTTTTAATGATCACCGATGTCTCTGCATTGTAAAACCAGAACTGAAACCCTCAAAGCAGAGGAAATTCCATTCTGAATTAAATACCATACAGATTCTCTCAATCCACCCCTGAGAGTTCATCCTGTTCTGCTTCTTAGCTGGAAGGAGGCAAGAGGGCAGCTGCAAAGAGAGCTCCCTGCGAGAAGGACTTCTCGATGTAGTCGTGTGAGATGAAGACAGGGGAAAGACAGTCTGCACTTGGTTCAGAGTTAGGGCAGGAAAGAGGGAAGATGCTGAGGCTCCTTCCTGGACCTTCATCTTCAGCAACAGCCTGTAATTCCTCGCCTCCAGCTTTAATAGAAATCTTGATCCCAGGAAGCTCCGTGGATTTGTCCTTTAACTCCCCATGCAGCTCAGCCCTGGACTGATAACATCAAGTCAGATGTGTTTGGGGCACGTACCTTCCTTCTCCAAACCGTGTAGCTCCCACAGGCCAGCACGGCCCATCCACCAGGCCTACATGAGCACTAGCTCGAGATGTGGATTTCTAGGGCCTAATGCTCTGCAGACTGTGGGAACAATTTTGAAAACAAAACCACTCTATCCATTCTATCCATTTAGTCAGTCTGGTTGCGAATATCAATTTATTGGGGGAGGAGGGAGAAAAGTGAGAGGGTTTGTGGACACTTTTTGTAGATGCCCACTCAATTATTATTATTTTTTTTTTCTTTTGGTAAATTCTGATTGAAATTTAAATAGGAAAAGGACTAGGACCCTAGCCATAGTCAGAAAAGCCTCTGCCCTCTAGTGGAGAAAGGCTCAAACAAATAGTTGTGTTGAATATTTCATTCAGTGTTTGGGCTTGGAACCCTGAACTGGTACCACCCAAGTCGGTGCTCTCTGGGGACATCAGGAGAACCCTTGGCTTTAATTCCTGGGACTCTATTCCCAGGCAGTTAAGTGTCCCCAGAGGCCTCATTTACTTGGGAGCCTGCTCAGCAGAGAAGGAGAGACCAAAAGTACGTCCTGTTCTGGGGGAGACACAGAGCCTGGATGAGACTCAGGTTCCCTCACCCGACCCTGTATGCTGACAACCCGGCCCCAGGGGCCACTGGGGAAGGAGCCTGAGCTGGTGACATCATCTCCCGGCCAGCACGTCTTCTCCAGCTGCAGCCACTTCTCTCACACCACCTGAAATCACTCACCTCATTCCATCCTGGAGCCCATTAATTGGTTCCCGCCCCCCAGCTCTCCACCCTCTATTCCCAAACACCCCCAAGCTAAGCAGACATCGGCAAGACTTCAGAGGCTTTTGGCTGAAATGAAGTTACCAGGTGCTGTAGAAACAGAGACTCCAAATACGCCACCTGAGCCTGACCAGCCACAGCTGCCTTGTACAGCATTTGGTGCCAGCTGGGACCCAACACTGTCCTCTGGGGAGACTCAGTTCATAGGCAACTGCCAGGTGGGTTTCCAAAGCCAAACCAGAGTGATCAATATCCAGGGACTCTGGTGCACGTGGTGTTTATTTCAAAGAGCAGAGTGAGGGGAAGAGGCCCCAGAACTGAGAAGTCTGTGCTCTGAATGGACTCAGACCAGGAATAAGGAGGGCGGAGGGTAGGAAGAGGTGAGTGAGATCAAGGGAGCATCTTGGGAATTTCTCACTTCTGTCAAACTGTGAAGATAATGATAAATGACGAGGTTGGTGACACAGCAGTCTGTGGGTGAGAGGGTACCATAGGTGTTTAGACATAGCACAAGCATTTACATATGACTGTCCTGTTTGTTACCTTCTTGGGGATTCTTCCCTGACTTCCCATTTCTTCACACAAATCTCTAAAGAATTTGAAATGATTCCCCAAATATCTCATTATCCACTAGAAAAAAACCAACCTGCTTCAATAATCTCTTACCCCCAAATTCCCAGAACACTCTTCTTACTGTTTAAGTCCCTTCTGCAATATGTCTGTTCCTTTTTATTACACCTTGAAATGGCAATTAATTTCTGCAGCCACTTCCAATGGCTTCATTTCTACCTCCTTCCTTTTCACATAATACAAAGATTTGAAAAGATGAGAAAAGCAAATTAACATGAAAATTAATACATGGAGGAGAAATCACAGAACTTAAGAAAGGAACAGGCTGTTTCAAGTCACCCAAGCGCATCATATTTACATACAAGGAGAAGACTCTTGAGAGTCCCTTGGACTGCCAGATCCTACCAGTCCATCCTAAGGAAATCAGTCCTGAATATTCATTGGAAGGACTGATGCTAAAGCTCAAATTCCAATACTTTGGCCACCTGATGCGAAGAATTGACTCATTGGAAAAGACCCTGACACTGGGAAAGATTGAAGGCAGTCGGAGAAGGGGATGACAGAGGATGAGACGGTTGGATGGCATCACCGACTCAATGGAGATGAGTCTGAGTAAACTCCAGGAGTTGGTGATGGACAGGGAAGCCTGGCACGCTGCAGTCCATTGGGTCGCAAAGAGTCAGACACGACTGAGTGACTGAACTGAAACCCACATCACCAGGCTTACGTGGTGGCCCAGTGGTAAAGAATCTGCCTGCAATGCAGGAACCACAGGAGATGCAGGTTCGATCCCTGGGTCAGGAAAATCCCCTGGAGTAGGAAATGGCAACCCCCTCCAGTATTCTTGCTTGGAAAATTCCATGGGCAGAGGAGCCTGGCAGGCTACAGTCTGTGGGGCCTCAAAGAGTCAGACACAACTGAGCGACTGAGCCACCAGCCCCCACCTTCACAACTGGATTCTTTTATATTGCTAAGTGGGTGGGTGGGTTAGTGGGTGTGGGTATGTGTGAGTGCTAGTAAATTATAAGCTCCTTGAGGGCAAGGTCATGGCCTCTTTCATAGCACATTGGCATCAGTAAAAGGGATTGGCTTCAGGCAGCCATCCCTTGGCATGCTTATTATAAACTATGCTTAACATTCCTTTTCCTGGAGGAGGAAGTGGCAACCCACTCCAGTGCTCCTGCCTGGAAAATTCCATGGACAGAGGAGTCTGGTGGGCTACAGTCCAGAGAGTCACAAAGAGTCGGACACGACTGAGCGCCCACACACGCATGCACCATCCTTTTTTGGCACTAAAGCCAGCCTCTTAAGGATTCTAGCTCTGGTTTTCTTACACACTGAAACGTACTAACCCTGATATTTTTTGACAATATGGTATTTCAGTCCCCCTCTTTATTCAGTCCCCCTCCTCCATCCCAAGCGGTCTGCATTTTCAAGGTTTGACCAGCGTCCTCCAATCATGGAGGCTGGAGGATTCAGATTTACCTTTTGCTGTTTCTCTGAGGGTGGAGCAGAGGTAGAAAGGAAGATGGTTTTGTTCTTGAAATGTAGAAGGCCCTCTAGAGTTTTATGCTCCCTATTCAGGGAATCCTTTACAGCCCAGTGAGTGAGTAATAGTCACTCAGTCATGTCCAGCTCTTTGCGACCCCATGGACTATAGCTTGCCAGGCTCCTCTGTCCATGGAATTTTCCAGGCTAGAATACTGGAATGGATTGCCATTTAGCCTAAGAGGAAACAAAACAAACTTCAGACCCTGAAAAGTCCTTCCTGACCCTCTCTGCCTGTCGAAACTGGCAGTTTCCTTGGGGCAACTTGGGGCAAAGATTGGTGAGCAGTGCAGATGGTATTGGGGCAGCACTTGGAAGACAGTGAGAGAGAACAGAGTGAGATTCCGAAGTTAGCCCATCTGAACAGGTCCCAAACAACTCTACTGGGGTCACTGAGTGGGGTCCCCCTTACCCACTACTAAGGCATGAACCTGGAGTAAAGATACTAGACACCAAGGTCTAGAAAGGTGCTAAGATTTAAATCAGAATAATGAGCCCCAATCCAGTTCTAGATTCTATAAAAGGCAGAGCCAGAAGGAATTATTGAAATAGATCATGAGCCCAGGAGACGGGGACATGCAGAGCAGCTGAGTAGTACAATTAGGAAGTAGCCTCAAATATTCTGTGAAGCCTGAGTTGAAATAATCCCAGACTATTTCACATGCCTTGAAGGTTGTGTTTAGTCACTAAGTTGTGTCTGACTCTTTGAGACCCCATGGACTGCTAGGCTCCTCTGTCCTCCACTATCTCCAGGAGTTTGCTCAAATTCATGTTCATTGAGTTGGTGATGCTATCTAACCATGTTATCCTCTGCCATCTTCTTCTCCTTTTGCCTTCAATCTTTCCCAGCATCAGAGTCTTTTCCAATTAATTGGCTCTTTACATCAGGTGGTCAAAGTATTTGAGGGTACCAGTGTGATAATGAGCCAGTTTTTTTCTAAAAGGATTGGGTAAGTCAGAGAAGGAAAGGGAAAAAGTCAGAGAAAATATAAAAAGCAGATCCTAGAACTAAAAATCCCTATTGTCCTTACCCAGTAAGTACCAAAGCAAATGCCTCGACATACCTTAATCTCTGAGAGACCCCTGTACACAGTATGATAGTTAATCTTCATAATGTCATCTTATGTCATTAAGAAAATAATAATTGGCTTTTAAAGAAAATAACGAATGGCTATAAATATTTGAAAGATAGTTGGGAAGATTTCCATGAAAATATTTAAGGTTCAAAATATTTTTACATTTTCCAAGGAAAGAGAAAATTTGTGCCTTCTGAAAATTGGTTTATGAAGAATATCTCATTCCCCAGCAAGGATAGAGAAAGGAGGCTTTGTGTCCTTAGCAATGCATGGCTTGTAAAACTGACACATCCTAGGACTCAGTCTTCGTAGGCTTGTGGGCTCTGTTGAACCACAGTGAAATGGGCTCACATCTGTCCAACTTCCCTCAAAATAAAATAGGATTTTAAGTCAGTGCTAAAATCCATGAAGTGGGTGTGGGTGTCTGTAATGGAACTGACGTTTGTACATCATCCATGTGAATTTCCACGTGTCTTTCAGAGAGCCTGCTAGGTGGTATGTCCTGGCTGCCAGATGGGAGTGAGCATGGTTTAGATAAGGGACCAGTTCTGGAGGCAGTTGTGAGCCCAGCTCAAGAGGAAAGGTGCCTTTCTTTCTTTCAGGAGTTAGTCTAAGAAGGGTTGTATGTCTGCACAAGGTTCTAAGGGCTGAGTGGGAGACCTATGGCAAACATAAGCAGAGTAGCAGAAATCAGATCCCAAAGAGGCATGCTCAAGCCTGAGAGGTGTCTTGCTGGCCAGAGCTACTCTTAAAGGGCTATCTGCACTCCCTCTACCAGAAGGGTACCTCACTCACCCCCACTCCTTGGCCTACTTTCTACTTCAGCTATAGATCTTCATTCAGGGGTAACCTACTTGCAAAGCCTTCCCTGAGCCTGAGGAATTTATTAGGAAGGAATAGGCAGACAGCCAGGGCTTCAAAACAGCAGAATTACATAATGAGGTTTGCAGACTGTCTCCATCACCCTGTCTGCTGTCTGATTGTTAGACTAGAGGGGTCTGCATGGAGGCTGTGGAAGACAATGCAGAATCTGGCCATCAGCCTGACTCCCCCCTCTCCTTACCCCTCATTTGGTCAGGAACCAAGTTCTGTTGATTCTATATTCTAAATATTTCTCAAAGACTTTGTTCTTTGCAATGCATATTATCTCCCCCATACCACCAATTCTCCAGTATCAGCCGGGTATCCTCCAGTTCAATTCTGATACCATCTACCTGGAGGTAGGGTCAAGTCCCATAGGTTCAGGTCTCAGGCCCACAGGACTGTTCCCACTTCAGATGCCAGGCACAGGTCCAGATTGTCATGTCATCTGTGCTTCTGACCATCTGGCTATCAATCGGTGGTTCCCACAATCACCTCCTTGAGTTTGCTTAATTTTCTGGAGCGGCGCACAGAACTCAGAGAAACATTTTACTAGATGACGAGTGTTTTATAAAAGGATGTAACTCAGGAGCAGTCAGACGGAAGCGATGCAGGGTGCAAGGCATGAGGAAAGGACTGGCCCTTCCCTGCTCTCTGGGATCAGCCTCTCCTCAGCCTCCACACGGTCACCAGCTGTGAAGCTCTCTGAATTCTTTCTCCTTTGAGGATTTCCTGGAGGCCTCGTTACAGAGACATGGTTGATTGAATCATTGGCCATTGGTGGTTAGTTTTCAGTGGCTCAGTGTGTGTGACTCTTCGTGACCCCGGGGACTACAGCACCCCAGGCTTCCCTGTCCTTCACCATCTCCCAGAGCTTGCTCAGACTTATGTCCATTGAGTTGGTGGTGCCATTGGTGACTAATGTCAACTTCCAGCCCCTCTTTCCTCTCCCAGATAAGGGGATGGAAGCGAAAGTTTCAACACTTTAATCACAAGATTGGCTCCACCAACAACCAGCCCCCATTCTTAGGTGATTTCGAAAGCTACCTCATACATAACAAAAGACCCTTCCATTGCTCTCATTAAAAAAAAAAAACCTCCAAGGATTTTAGGATCTCTGAACCAGGAACAGTGATCGAAGACCAAATATATGTATTTCTTATCATCAGTCACAATACCACAACATCCATTTGCCTCTCACTCCGCTGACAGGGCTTTCATTCTGGCCCTCATGATCTCTCCGTGAGCCGCTACAGCCTCCTCGTCTCCCACCTTGAATCCAGTCTTGTTGCTTTCACCTAGCCTCCAGAGAGTTCTCTCTGAAATACAGATCTATTTGTGTAGCCCACTTCCTTGAAACTCTAATTGTTCTCTCACTCTTCTTCCCATAGCATCTAAAATATCTGGTGTGTATGTCTTACAAACGTGGCAAAGTCTGGCCTCTGCTTATCCTACTGAAGTGGGTTCTATGGCATATTGCTCAAACCTGCCCTTCAGGATAAGGACACTCATTCTCTGAGTTGTGTGAGTGTTGCCACTAACAGCTCACAGCAGAGTCCTTCTCCAGGCCTTGTCCTCAGCCAGAGGAAGCTGCTGCACTTGAGGCTGTATATGCTTCCTTCCCAGGAAGAGCCCTCACCACTGAGTGCTCGGTGTGGGGCTGCCAAGGCATTGGCCCCTGGCCTCCATGCAGGACATATCTGAAGGACCCATCTAGGGCCAGAACTCCTTGTGGGATCGGTTGGGGCCTGTGCTGCAGCTGCATTGCAGTTTAACTTCTCTCTTTGCCCACTCATGCTCCATTCATCTTCCCACAGGTAGTGTTCTGGAGAATACAGCCCCAGAAATGTCTTGCATCTGTAGGGGAGCAAAATTTGCCACCCTAAAAGCTCTTTGGCATTTGGATTATTTCAAGTTAAAAGCAATCAAGGCCCAAGACTCAAGAAGAACCTTTGACCTTGCCCCTAACTACCTCAAAGGATGTACAAAGAGGACCTCTTTCCTTATCAATTTACTTATTGAGAGCGTCCTGCAGACCCCCACTGCAATCTCTCTCCTTTCTGTCCTCATATTGCTTCCTCTGCAACTCAATGCATGCTCATTAATTTGCTGGGGCTGCCGTAACAAAGTACCACAAACTGGAGAGCTTAACAAACAGGAAATTACTTCTCACAGTTCCGGGACCAGAAGTTCAGGTTCAAAGCATCAAGAGGTTTGGTCTCCTCCATGGCCTCTCCTTGGCTTGCAGGTGGCCTCCTTCTTACTGTGTCTTCACAGGGTGTTTCCCTTGGTGTCTCTTTTTAGGTTCAAGTTTCCTCTTTTCATTAGGACACTGTGAGATCAGATTAGAGTCCACCCTAGTGACCTCGGTTCAACCTCATTACCCTCTTAGAGGCTCTGTCTCCAAGTGCAGTCACATTCTCAGGCACTAATCAGCTAGGACTTTAAGGATGTCACAGGGGGACACAGTTCAGCCGATGACACACCTGTGTTTCTTTTCCTCTTCCTTCCTCCCTGCCACCCCAGGGGCAGCCAGCCCACATCTCCCCATCAGGGAACCCATGACCAAATGAAACTTCCTCTCAAGTTGCCAAGATTCAGATTTCAACATGCCGCTGGAAACAGATAAATGAGGAGGTTATTCTGCCTGGGGTGGAGGTGAGGAGGTGGTAGGGAAACTAGAAGTCTTAAATTTCATAGAGAATGTCAGGGAAATTAGATGTGGCAATTGTAGAGGATTAATGTGGGGGATGATAAGAGCTAAATAAGAGGATATAGAGGAGCAGAATTTGCTGCCCCAAATTGTGTCTCTTTGGCAAGAGGATTAATTTAGGCTGATTGTTTTGATTTTCAGGCTGAACTGCCCAAACTTAGTTCCTTGACTAGGGATGAAACCCATGCCCCTGACAGTAGAAGCGTGGAGTATTGACCACTGGACCACCAGTGAAGTTCCACTTAAGCTGATTGTTTTTAAGGCCCCAAAAGACTCAGAAAGACCATTTCAGCCTCAGTTCAGTCATTCAGTCATGTCTGACTCTTTGTGACGCCATGGACTGCAGCACACCAGGCCTCCCTGTCCATCACCAACTCCTGAAGTTTCCTCAAACTCATCTCCATTGAGTCCATGATGTCATCCAACCATCTCATCCTTTGTCATCCCCTTCTCCTCCCACCTTCAACCTTTCCCAGCATCAGGTTCTTTTCCAATGACTCAGTTCTTCGCATCAGGTGGCCAGAGTATTCAAGTTTCAGCTTCAGCATCAGTCCTTCCAATGAATATTCTGGACTGATTTCCTTTAGGATGGACTGGTTGGATCTCCTTGCAGTCCAAGGGACTCTCAAGAGTCTTCTCCAACACCACAGTTCAAAAGCATCAATTCTTCAGTGCTCAGCTTTCTTTGTAGTCCAACTCTCACATCCATACATGACTACTGGAAAAACCATAGCTTTGACTAGATGGACCTTTGCTGGTAAAGTAATATCTCTGCTTTTTTTATGTAGAAGGAAATGGCAACCCACTCCAGTTCTCTTGCCTGGAGAATCCCTTGGACATAGGAGCCTGGTGGGCTATAGTCCATGCGGTTTCAGAGTCGGACATGACTGAGCAACTGACACACAAAATTGAGGAGATACTTGATGGCACAAGGGTACACTTTATCTACTCTCCCGTCTCCTGCATGAAGCAGGATAGGGCAGGCAGCACCTGGAAGGCAGGATGGCTCCCCAAACCCCCATCCCTTCTGGAAGTCTTGAGGCCTCAGTGCCTGCAACAGCTGGCCTTGGGCAAATAAAAGACTAAGTTGTTTACTGGCAAAATAAATAAATAAAAAGTAATATCTCTGCTTTTTAATACACTGTCTAGGCTGCTCATAACTTTTCTTCCAAGGAGCAGGCATCTTTTAATTTCATGGCTGCAGTCACCGTCTGTAGTGATTTTGGAGCCCCCCCAAAATAACGTCTGACACTGTTTTCACTGTTCCCCATCTATTTGCCATGAAGGAATGGGACCGGATGCCATGTTCTTAGTTTTCTGAATGCTGAGTTTTAAGACAACTTTCTCACTCTCCTTTCACTTTCATCAAGAGCCTCCTTAGTTCCTCTTCGCTTTCTGCCATAAGGGTGGTGTCATCTGTATATCTGAGGTTATTGATATTTCTTCCAGCAGTCTTGATTCCAGCTTGTACTTCATCCAGCCCAGCGTTTCTCATGATGTGCTGCTGCTGCTGCTAAGTCGCTTCAGTCGTGTCCGACTCTGTGCAACCCCAGAGACAGCAGCCCACCAGGTTCCCCATCCCTGGGATTCTCCAGGCAAGAACACTGGAGTGGGTTGTTCCTTCTCCAATGCATGAAAGTGAAAAGTGAAAGTGAAGTCACTCAGTTGTGTCCGACTCTTAGCGACCCCATGGACTGCAGCCTACCATGCTCCTCCGTCCATGGGATTTTCCAGGCAAGAGTACTGGAGTGGGTTGCCATTGCCTTCTCCATCTCATGATGTACTCTGCATATAAGTTAAAAAGCAGGGTGACAATATACAGCCTTGACGTACTCCTTTTCCTATTTGGAACCAGTCTGTTGTTCCATGTCCAGTTCTAACTGTTGCTTCTTGACTTGCATACAGATTTCACAGGATAAAGGTAAGGTGGTCTGGTATTCTCATCTCTTTGAGAATTTTTCAGTTTGTTGTGGTCCACACAGTCAAAGGCTTTGGCATAGTCAATAAAGCAGAAATAGATGTTTTTCTGGAACTCTCTTGCTTTTTCGATGATCCAGTGGATGTTGGCAATTTGATCTCTGGTTCCTCTGCCTTTTCTAAAACCAACTTGAACATCTGGAAGTTCACAGTTCATGTACAGTTGAAGCCTGCCTTGGAGAATTTTGAGCATTACTTTATTCGCATGTGAGATGAGTGCAATTGTGCAGTAGTTTGAGCATTCTTTGGCATTGTCTTTCTTTGGGATTGGAATGAAAACTGACCTTTTCCAATCCTATGGCCACTGCTGAGTTTTCCAAATTTGCTGGCATATGAATGCAGCACTTTCACAGCATCATCTTTTAGGATTTGAAATAGCTCAACTGGAATTCCATCACCTCCACTAGCTTTGTTTGTGTGATGCTTCCTAACACCCACTTGTCTTCACATTTTAGGATGTCTGGCCCTAGGTGAGAGATCACACCATCATGATTATCTGGGTCGTGAAGATCTTTTTTGTATAGTTCTTCTGTGTATTCTTGCCACCTCTTCTTAATATTTTTTGCTTCTATTAGGTCCATACCATTTCTGTCCTTTATTGTGTCCATCTTTGCATGAAATGTTCCCGTGTGTCTCTAATTTTCTTGAAGAGCCATTCTATTGTTTTCCTCTATTTCTTTGCATTGATCCCTGAGGAAGGCTTTCTTATCTCTCCTTGTTATTTGGAACTCTGCATTCAGATGGGTGTATCTTTCCTTTTCTCCTTTGCCTTTCCCTGCTCTTCTTTTCACAGCTATTTATAAGGCCTCCACAGACAACCGTTTTGCCTTTTTGCATTTCATTTTCTTGGGGATGGTCTTGATCCCTGCCTCCTGTACAATGTCACAAACCTCTGTCCACAGTTCTTCAGACACTCTATCAGATCTAATCCCTTGCATCTATTTGTCACTTCCACTGTATAATCATAAGGGATTTGAGGGATTCCCTGGTGGCTCAGATGGTAAAGCGTCTGCCCGAGATGCAGGAGACCCAGGTTCAATCCCTTGGTCAGGAAGATCCCCTAGAGAAGGAAATGGCAACCCGCTCCAGTACTCTTGCCTAGAAAATTCCATGGATGGAGGAGCCTGGTGGGCTACCGTCTATGGGGTCACAAAGAGTCGAACACGACTGAGTGACTTCACTCACTCACATACCTGAATGGTCTAGTGGTTTTTCCTACTTTTTTCCATTTAAGTCTGAATTTTGCAATAAGAAGTTCATGATCTGAGCCCCAGTCAGCTCCCAGTCTTGTTTTTGCTGACTGTAGATAGCTTCTCCATCTTTGGCTGCAAAGAATATAATCAATCTGATTTTGGTATTGACCATCTGGTGATGTCCATGTGTAGAGTCTTCTCTTGTGTTGTTGGAAGAGGGTGTTTACTATGACCAGTGTGTTCTCTTGGCAAAACTATTAGCCTTTGCTCTGCTTCATTCTGTATTCCAAGGCCAAATTTGTCTGTTACTCCAGGTGTTTCTTGACTTCCTACTTTTGCACTCCAGTCCCCTATAACAAAAATGACAACTTTTTTGGGTGTTAGTTCTAGAAGGTCTTGTAGGTCTTCATAGAACCATTCAACTTCAGCTTCTTTACATTAGTGGTTGTAACATAGACTTGGATTACTGTGATATTGAAAAATCATTTGACTTGTCCTAATTGCCTAAATGCATGTAGATAGAGGACCTCTTCCAGGAAGGGAGCTATGGCCATAGGTAAGGAAGTATGAATTAGGTATGTAGATAGGAAGCAATCTAGGAAAATTTGTTAAAATTCCTCTGTGTGGCCCTGTGTCTCTACAAAGCCCAGAAACATTTGTTTACCAAACACTTGCTTGTTCATCTCTATGTAAATTGCCTTCCTCCCTTTTGAAGTCCTAAATCACTACACAACCACTTTTGTCTTTAGCTGAGGATGGTATTTAAGATAAGAGCTTCAGTCATTTTGGTGAGTTACTCTGTTTTCCTGGGTTTTTCTCCCATATACACATATGTACATATATTTTTAAATTTTTTGTTTGATTTTCTCCTGTTAATCTGTCTCATGTCAATTTAATTCTTAGAACCAGCCAGAGGAACCTAGAAGGATAGAGAAAAATTTCTTCCTCCCCACAAGGGGTTGGCTGAGGTCACATTTTCAAGCACTTTCCTTTTGGCATAAAAGCAGCCAATGTTTTATCTAAAGAGACATAGGTAATTAGAGACCACTCCTCTCACTCAAGCAGGGAACAATGCAGTTAGTTGTAAAAGGCTGGAAGGTTGGAGGATGATTTTAAGGCAAAGAGCTATTAGGGGTGGGGGAACAGGAGTGGTAAATAAAAGATAAAGGGGAAACCAGGGGAAAAAAGAGAAGAGAGACTTCCTGTTCAGAGCCAACTGATGAATTCTAGTCTCCCAGATGGGCTTCTGCTGAACTGGCCTAAGAATACAAGTTCTCCTCCCATACAGACTTTCCCAGAGTCAGCCAGCACCTCTCAATAAAGTGGAGGGTGCAGGGAGTAGAGAAGGCTCTAGAAATCAGTAGGGTCAGTTAATATGGAGGCACCAAGCAAAAAGACCACCAGTGATGAAGATGGCAAGGAATTCCAAGAGGACTGGGAAGCTGAGTGAGATCAGCCTCAGTGGGCTGGTTAGGCTGGGCATTGATGTGTCCAGTTCTGACTAGTCACTTAAAGAAAAATAGCAACTCAGGGCTGAGCTTACAGATCAAGGACGAGGGACTCAGATCCAGCCACACTGGAGAGGGATGGTTGTAGTTGTCAAGGGCTTAAGTTTCCTCTCTCAGGATACCAGGGCAGGAGAGCAGAAGGATCACAAGTGTCACAAACACAAGTGTTAGTCGCTCAGTCCTGCCCGACTCTTGGCGACCCCATGGACTGCAGCCCACCAGGCTCCTCCGTCCATGAGATTTTCCAGGCAAGGATACTGGAGTGGGGTGCCATCGCCTTCTCCAGGGGATCTTCAGTTGCAAAGGAGAGAAAGGAGTCACTGTGCTTGGTCACTGTCCTCCTTAAGGAGATTATAGCAGTGGTCAAGGCCAGAGATTAAATGCAAGGGAGGCAGAAGAGCCAAGTGAATGATTTTATCCCAACAGCAGGCTGAGGGCACCAGGCCATCTTTTCTTTCCATTGAATTAAGGTCTGCTCTGAATAAGAAAGGCCACAGTTGGCCACTGTATATCAGTCAAAGCTGTGACTATCTCCGAAGGAGTTTAATTTTCCTTTGTGAGATTTCTGGTCATAAAACATGAGGGTTTCCACTCTGGTTCTGCCTCATGGCTCATCAATCCTAATGGGTTAGGGGATCCAGTTGCAGACTTTACTGCCTTGGGAATCACGAGACTAAAGGTCACCAAGCAAGACCAGGTGTGGGCAGTTAGAAGTCAGAGGCCAGGCATGTCCCTATGAAGCAGGTGAATGAGGAGAGAGCCTGTGGAGCAGAGCGGGAGTGTCTGCCAGGACTGAACTGAGGGCCTCTGAGGCCAAGCTCTTCGGAGCCCCTTTCAGAGGCATGTGGACAAGGGCAGCCCTGGAAGCAGCCCAAGGACACACAGTACAATAAGGCCTCTTGCTTCGTTCTCACTGAGTCTCCAATAATCTTCCATGTGCCAGTAGTATTTAATGTGTGTGTGTGCATCCATGCTCAGTTCAGTTCAGTTCAGTCAGTTCAGTCGCTCAGTGGTGTCCGACTCTTTGCAACCCCATGAATTGCAGCACGCCAGGCCTCCCTGTCCATCACCAACTCCCGGAGTTCACTCAGACTCATGTCCATCGAGTCGGTGATGCCATCCAGCCATCTCATCCTCTGTCGTCCCCTTCTCCTCCTGCCCCCAATCCCTCCCAGCATCAGAGTCTTTTCCAATGAGAACTCTTCACATGAGGTGGCCAAAGTACTGGAGTTTCAGCTTCAGCATCATTCCTTCCAAAGAAATCCCAGGGCTGATCTCCTTCAGAATGCACTGGTTGGATCTCCTTGCAGTCCAAGGGACTCTCGAGAGTCTTCTCCAACACCACAGTTCAAAAGCATCAGTTCTTTGGTGCTCAGCCTTCTTCACAGTCCAACTCTCACATCCATACATCACCACTGGAAAAACCGTAGCCTTGACTAGACAGACCTTTGTTGGCAAAGTAATGTCTCTGCTTTTGAATATGCTATCTAGGTTGGTCATAACTTTCCTTCCAAGGAGTAAGCGTCTTTTAATTTCATGGCAGCAGTCACCATCTGCAGTGATTTTGGAGCCCAGAAAAATTAAGTCAGCCTCTGTTTCCACTGTTTCCCTATTTGCCATGAAGTGATGGGACCAAATGCCACGATCTTAGTTTTCTGGATGTTGAGGTTTAAGCCAACTTTTTCACTCTCCTCTCTCACTTTCATCAAGAGGCTTTTTAGTTCCTCTTCACTTTCTGCCATAAGGGTGGTGTCATCTGCATATCTGAGGTTCTTGATATTTCTCCCAGCAATCTTGATTCCAGCTTGTGCTTCTTCCAGCCCAGTTTTTCTCATGATGTACTCTGCATAGAAGTTAAATAAGCAGGGTGACAATCTACAGCCTTGACGTACTCCTTTTCCTATTTGGAACCAGTCTGTTGTTCCATGTCCAGTTCTAACTGTTGCTTCCTGACCTGCATACAGATTTCTCAAGAGGCAGGTCAGGTGGTCTGGTATTCCCATCTCTTTCAGAATTTTCCACAGTTTACTGTGATCCACACAGTCAAAGGGTTTGGCATAGTCAATAAAGCAGAAATAGATGTTTTTCTGGAACTCTCTTGCTTTTTCCATGATCCAGCGGATGTTGGAAATTTGATCTCTGGTTCCTCTGCCTCATCTAAAACCAGCTTGAACATCAGGAAGTTCACGGTTCATGTATTGCTGAAGCCTGCCTTGGAGAATTTAGAGCATTACTTTACTAGCATGTGAGATGAGTGCAATTATGCGGTAGTTGGGGCATTCTTTGGCATTGCCTTTTTTGGGGATTGGAATGAAAACTGACCTTTTCCAGTCCTGTGGCCACTGCTGAATTTTCCAAATTTGCTGGCATATTGAGTGTAGCACTTTCACAGCATTGTCTTTCAGGATTTGAAATAGATCAACTGGAATTCCATCACCTCCACTAGCTTTGTTCATAGTGATGCTTTCTAAGGCCCATTTGACTTCACATTCCAGGATGTCTGGCTCTAGGTGAGTGATCACACCATCATGATTATCTTGGTTGTGAAGATCTTTTTTGTATAGTTCTTCTGTATTCTTGCCACCATATCTTCTGCTTCTGTTAGGTCCATACCATTCTGTCCTTTATCGAGCCCATCTTTGCATGAAATGTTCCCTTGGTGTCTCTAATTTTCTTGAAGAGATCTCTAGTCTTTCCCATTCTGTTATTTTCCTCTATTTCTTTGCATTGATTGCTGAAGAAGGCTTTCTTATCTCTTCTTGCTATTTTTTGGAACTCTGCATTCAGATGCTGATATCTTTCCTTTTCTCCTTTTTTCACTTCTCTTCTTTTCACAGCTCTTTGTAAGGCCTCCTCAGACAGCCATTTTGCCTTTTTGCATTTCTTTTCCATGGGGATGGTCTTGATCCCTGTCTCCTGTACAATGTCATGAACCTCCATCCATAGTTCATCAGGCACTCTGTCTATCAGATCTAGTCCCTTAAATCTATTTCCCACTTCTACTGTTTAATCATAAGGGATTTGATTTAGGTCATACCTAAATGGTCTAGTAGTTTTCCCTACTTTCTTCAATTTAAGTGTGAATTTGGCAATAAGGAGTTCATGATCTGAGCCACAGTCAGCTCCTGGTCTTGTTTTTGTTGACTGTATAGAGCTTCTCCATCTTTGGCTACAAAGAATATAATCTATCTGATTCTGGTGTTGACCATCTGGTGATGTCCATGTGTAGAGTCTTCTCTTGTGTTGTTGGAAGAGGGTGTTTGCTATGACCAGTGCATTTGATCTCTGTTTGTTTCCAAGGCAAACCATTCAGTATCACAGTTATCCAAGTCTATGCCCAAACCAGTAACGCTGAAGAAGCTGAAGTTGAACGGTTCTATGAAGACCTACAAGGCCTTTTAGAACTAACACCCAAAAAAGATATCCTTTTCATTATAGGGGACTGGAATGCAAAAGTAGGAAGTCAAGAAACATCTGGAGTAAAAGGCAAATTTGGCCTTGGAATATGGAATGAAGCAGGGCAAAGACTAATAGAGTTTTGCCAAGAAAATGCACTGGTCATAGCAAACACCCTCTTCCATGCTCAGTCATTTCTAACTCTTTATGGCCCCATGGACTGTAGCCCATCAGGCTCCTCTGTCCGTAGAATTTCCCAGGCAAAATTACTGGAGTGAGCTTCCATTTTCTACTCCAGGGGATCCTCCCAACCAGGGATCGAACCCACATCTCTTTCATTTCCTGCATTGGCAGGCAGATTCTTTACCACTGTGCCATCTGGAAAGCCCCAAGTATTGAATGTATGAAACTGAAGTCGCTTAGTCGTGTGTGACTCTTTGCGACCCCGTGAACTGTAGCCTACTAGGCTTCTCTGTCCATGGGATTCTCTAGGCAAGAATACTGGAGTGGGTTACAATTTCCTTCTCCAGTTGAATGTATACTTCATGGTAAAAATAACGTAACCATGCTATAGGAAACCAAGAAAAAGTGTATCCCAAGAAAATACCACCTCCTAAAAATTGTGTTTCACCTCCACTGGATCTTATCCATTTTAGTTCACTATCTCCCAGTTAGGAGTTGAGGCATTCATCAAGAAAATCAACCAGAGAACTGTTGGCCTAAAACTTTATTTTAAAAAGGCAGGCATGAGAGTTTTCCAAAAGAGCCTTCTTACTTGGGGAAGGAGGCTGAGCCAGCAGTATTTTTATGAGAATTTAAGAGGAAGGGTCAGCAGAATTTCACCTATTTCAGAGAATTTCTTTGCCTCTTGATGTCCACAGAGAATTTGTTCTAGGACCAGCCCATTCCCCACCCTGCATCCCAAAGACACCAAAATCCCACAGTACTCTCAACCTTTATATGACGTGACTTAGTACACTTACATCTGCAGTCATAGGGGCCTGAACATCGTGAAAGATAGTTCTTAGAAATAGGGATTGTCCTTAAGGATGAGGAACCGTTGTCTGCGATGATACCAAGAGGGTGAGGAGGGACAGTTAGGGGCTAAAGTCACTTGAAAGAGAGGTAGAGGAACAACTAATGGGAACAAGGACATGTAGGGACCATGCAGGAAAATTCTTTTAGTGTCTCTTGCAGGGATCAAATACAAACCCAGGTCTTCCGGCTCCTGGTCAGAGTTCTTTTCACTTCTCATAGATGCCCAACCTTCTCCACTTTGGTTGGTGATTGAGAAAGAACCATGAGTATCCTGGACCCAACCACAGAAGGAGAGGTTAAAATAAGTAGGCCTGAACAGAAAAGGCAAAAAATCGGAAGATTTTACCACTTGGTACTAAGAATGCGAGTTGAATCCTTTGTATGGCTGGCTTGTTGCTTCCGGTGAAGGGAATTCTGCTACTGGAGAGTGAAAAAACTCAAGGACCTCCTCACTAAGGAGTTCCATTCCTGATGGTTTGGCTCTGAAAGTGCCCCTGTATCAGTAACTGTTTGGTTCTTAATGAAACTCTTCTGAGCTTGAATTTCAGGTTCCTCAGCTATCTCCCTGGGTGCCTAGGCCTGTGGCCCATTGGAGCTCTCTTCCCCAAGGGGCAATGGGGCCTGTGCCCTGCCTGCTTGAAGACGGAGGTGTAAGAGAACTTTCATTTTTTTCCCTTGCTGTGCCTTTAAGAGCTGCAGGAATGCAAAGAGAGTCTGGAGGCGGGGTGGGGTCTCCCATCAGGATTTCTGGGAAAAGGATCTCGGGAATTTTGGCCAGAAACTAAAATGAGAGTCCAGCTCTGAGAAGTTGGGGGTGGTGTGTATGGGGTCAGGGCTGTGATTGGACTGCACAGTTCTCTAGGGAGGAGGAAAGCAAAAGTAAAAAGAGCTGGGGAGAGGGGAGAAATCCTCCCGGCCCCCCTCCCCACCCCATGCACACTCACCCATGCCTGAAGAGGGGGCAGCCACTATCTGCAGAGGGTCCCCATGTGTCAAAGGTGATGGCAGCAGATGCTGGACCCAGGGAAATCTCTACCCCGAGCTGGCCTGCAAGGCCTCCGGGGACGGATTTGCCAACAGCTGGACTTGATCACCAGTTTGCAAAGTGAGATCACGCATCAGAGGGAGTAACTAGCAGAGTTTGCTGTCTGGCTGTTTTTGGAGGATTTTCTCAGCAGCGGCTAGAAAGCAGGAGACCACCACCGGGACTCTTGAGTCTTCTTCGGGAAGCAGCAGCAGCAGGGATTCCCGCCCTGGGTGGTTTGCAGGATGATGCTAGCTCTTAGGCGAGCTTGCATTTTCAGGGCTCTGCTCTTCATGGCCTTCCTGCCCCCACCACCACATGCCCAGGACCCGGGCATGGTGCACTATATCTATCAGCGCTTTCAAGTCTTGGAGGTAGGTGGCATCCATGCCCCTCACCCAGGGAACCTGCCTCCCAGAAGTCACTCTATCTTACCCACGCTTCCCTACCTACTGGGATGTGTTTTTCCAGATAGTGAATGATAAGATTGCTAAGGGTACACTGAATATTTTTCATTGTCTAGTGGTTTCTTGAGCAGGGCTTTCCTCTGTTGTCTGATCTGGCAGTTTCTCTCATTTGTAAAATGGGGCCATTAATATAATTTACCTCTTACTAATATTCAGAAGATTTAATAAATTAATTCCTACTTAGAACCTTGCCTGGCATGGTGGTAAATGTCTAAAATGTTATTCAATTGCTCAGTTTTTAAATAGGAAAATTAAACATTTTGGTCACGTTTTCTTCATGTTTTACTATATCAGGAGGATAGCACATTTTCGTTTTCTTTGTGTCTTTTAATGGTGAAACTTTAGGTCACTGTAAATAGTCATGATATTGGCTTACTGAGAAGCTTGTGCTTCTTTTGCTGAACTGGATTTGGTTTTAGAAATGAGCAGGATTCAGCAGTGTTAAACAGAGAGGAAGTTTCGGGGCCTTTTTCCCAAGCGTTGTAGCTGCCACTTCATTAAAATTTGCAAAACCCAACATTTTTGCAGCAGGGACAAACTCCCTGGGGCAAATGTAACCCGCTGTCCTAACCTTTAACACATCCTGGCATTGACATCAACTATTTCTTATGTCCCGCCTTGCTTTTGTACAAGTTAAATTTTGATAAATTATTTCCCTTCTCTGAAAGACACGCTTATCTCTGGTATTTAGTTTCTATATTTCCTGAAAACTCTTTAAGTCCAAACTATTTGGCTGCAGTCAGGGTAGAACGCTTCCTCAGAGCAGGCTGCACTGGGTTTCTGAGGTCCGATGAGCCGAGGCCTGGGAGCCACAGATGGAGTGTTCCCAGGCCAATGGCCTCTTGCTGCTGCCTCACTGGTTCTCTCCTCAGAGACCTTCCTGATCTCACTTTCTCCCGTGTGCTAGAATTATGCTCAACTGTGGTCCCTCTTCATTTACCGCAGACCTGCCTTGGGGTTCAGGGCGAGTCTCATCCCTGCAAGCTTTCCACAGGACTTGAGTCTGCCTGCAGACAAGGGTATTGAGTACAGATGGATACTTTCATAGCTATGAAGGTGGACTGAAAAGAAGAGGGTGTGATTCATGTAGGTCTTCCCACCCTGACTGTGGGGACCTTAGCAGGAAGCCGAGGCCCAGGTGGCTCCACGGTTGGCCAGGCAAACATGTGCAAAGCGATGCGACCCCGCATCCAGGGGTTTGTGTGGGGTGGGGGTGGGCTAAGAATAAAGGAGGATAGATGTAGACAATTTCCCTCTCCTCTCTCTCCCTCTCATCCTCTCTGTTTCTATCTTTGTGTCTCTCTCCCTCCCTCTCACACACCTTTCTCTCTCTCAATCTCTTTCATTCTTCAGTCAACAGTCTTACATCCTGCTGTTCCAAGTATATACTTTTACAGCTTTTGTGGAGAGCATTTTGGTAAACCACCAAATGGTCTTTAAGTATACATCCTGACCCAGAAACCCATCCCATTTCCATCCTTCATTCACTTATTCCTTTTTTAAAAATATATTTTTTAAGTTATTTATTTTTGGCTGCTGGATCTTTGTTGCTTTGCACGGCTTTTCTCTAGTTGCAGCGAGTGGGGACCACTCTTCATTGCCGTGCTCAGGCTTCTCATTGTGGTGGCTTCTCTTGTAGAGCACAGGCTCAAAGTGAGCAATCCTCAGGACTTGCAGCATGTGGGCTCAGTAGTTGCAGCTACAGGGCCCTAGCGAGCAGGCTCAGTAGTTGTGGCACATGGGCGTAGTTGCTCCATGGCATGTGGAATCTTCCTGGACCAAGGATTGAACCTGTGTCCCTGCAATGGCAGGCAGACTCCTAACCACTGGACCACCAGGGAAGGCCCCTTAACTTAATCTTTTATTCAGTAAGTTCATATTAAGTGTGACTATGTGCCAGGTGCTGAGCAGGTGCTGGGGGTGGAGCTTACATCTGGAAATGTATCCTAAGAAAATAATCAGAGAAGTATAAATATGTAAAGACAAAGATTTTCTTCACCATTGTTTGAGTGGCGGATCATTGAAAACTATGTAAATGTCCATTATGTTTATGTGTATGTCAGTCGCCCAGTCACGTCTGACTCTGCGACCCCATGGACTGTAGCTCACCAGGCTCCTCTGTCCATGGGATCCTCCAGGCAAGAATTCTAGAGTGGGTTGCCATTTCCTTCTCTAGGGGATCTTCCCATCCCAGGGATCGAACCTGGGTCTCCCATATTGCAGGCAGATTCTTTACCGTATGAGCCACCAGGGAAGCCCAAATGTTCATTAGAAAGAGTCTAATGGAATAGATAATGGGATATCAATTAAATGGAATTGTGTTATTAAAATTATGGTATGCTGCTGCTGCTAAGTCGCTTCAGTCTTGTCCGACTCTGTGCGACCCCAGAGACAGCAGCCCACCAGGCTCCCCCGTTCCTGGGATTCTTCAGGCAAGAACACTGGAGTGGGTTGCCATTTCCTTTCCAATGCATGAAAGTGAAAAGTGAAAGTGAAGTCACTCAGTCTTGTCCGACTCCTAGTGACCTAAATATATATTAATTGGTTTTGAAATATGTTCACAATATATCAGCAAATTTAAAATGTTATAAAACACACATGTAGCAAAATCACATTAACATATGTTTATATGTGTATGACTAAATGCATAGGAAAACCTAAAGATTTGTACACTAAAGTGTCAATAGTTCTTTGAGTTAAGGAATTATGGGTGATTTTTTTTTTTTAATTTCACCCCCTTTTAACTGTTTGTATTTTAAAAGTCTATTTCTATGAATAAGAGCTATTGACATTACTTGGGCAATTTAAATAACTGGAAATAATTTGAGAATTTATTTTCTGACTGAAGCAAGGACTGCAGAAATGTACCCAAGCAACAAGAGCATACATTCAAGATTTCCAAGAGTTCTCGAAAAACATATCCGTTATGTTGGGACGATGTCACACCTACACAAGCGAGTACAAGAGTGCAGTACACAACCTGGCGCTGAGAGTGGAGCGCGCCCAGCGGGAGATCGACTACCTGGAGTACCTGCGGGAAGCCGACGCGTGTGTAGAGCCAGAGGACAAGGTGGTGGCAGAAAAGCTGGTCCAAGAAGCTGAGGAAGAGCAGAGGATCCGGACGCTACTAAATGCAAGTAAGAGAACTACATCTTTACCACCCCTTCTGGGGACTTTCAGAACACAGACCTCACACAGGTAGGGAGACTGACCAAGTAAGAACTGGGCGTGTGCTCTTGTGGGCACGTGCTGGGAGAGAAATCTTATCAAGGAACAGGTATCCAAAGGAAAATATATTCTCAGAAAGTGGCTTTCCCTTTTCCAGAGAGTTCCTAAAACCTCCATAGAGGCTCAGGGCGATGGTGTCAGAAGTCAACCCAGGAAGGGCTTAGTTTGGTAGAGGTGTGTGGTCCCATCCTTCCATGGAGAGTGGCAGGTTGGTGGATTCTCTCAGTGCCCTGGGAGCTGGGAGAGTGTGCCAAGAAGCAATATAAAATTGGAAATGGCAACAGCCAATCCTCAGGGCCAAGGACTACTGTGAATTATTATTGTTTGTGCTGTTGGGATGGTGATATATTCAAAATATTTGTCTCCAATCTTAGGATCCATCAGAATCACTTCCAGGCCATTAAGAATAAGGATTAGGAGCTCAAATGATAATAACAAGTATCAAGCAACAAAAACATAAATGAAAAGGAAAATTTCCTGTGCATGAGTCCATCTCATTAAAAACAATGAGGGAGACAAGTCCGTGCCTCAGAGGCTGTTTTCTGAGATGGTTTCAATGAAAATAGGAAAACTTTATGTGCTAACTATACCCGCCCCAAATGAGAACATTCTATCAGGTAAACAAGATATAAGCAGCTGAATGCCATCTTTAGGCCAAGCGTTTCATGTATCTTTTCCATGTAATCCTTGTAAAAGCTCCTTTGGTCATTTATAAGAAAGGTCTTCCAAAATGAGGTGACTTCTGATCTGAGTTTTGAACATAGTAGTTAGAGAAGGATGAGCAGAGGCCGTGTCAAGCGAGAGTGGCAACAGATCAAAAGCAAGTAGCACTTCCACACATAGATCTGCAGGGATGGCTGAGTGGAAGCCGTGTGGGGCAGGAGAGTGCCGGGGAGCAAGGCGGAAGGGTCAGTAGCACCCGGATAGTGAAAGGCCTTGCTTGCTAAGTCCAGAGGGTTGAACTTGACTAAAGAAACTATTGAGAACCATTGAACAATTTTTGAGGGGTGTTTAAGATTTTCTTTTCTTTTTAAAAAAAATTTTATTATTGGAGTTCAATTGCTTTACAATGTTGTCTAGGTTTCTACTGTACAACATGAGAGAATCAGCTATATGTTCAGTTCAGTCACTCAGTTGTGTCCAACTCTTTGTGACTCCATGGACTGAAGCACGCCAGGCCTCCCTGTCCATCACCAACTCCCGGAGTTTACTCAAACTCATGTCCATTGAGTTGGTGATGCCATCCAACCACCTCATCCTCTGTCGTCCCCTTCTCCTCCCACCTTCAATCTTTCCCAGCATCATGGTCTTTTCCAATGAGTCAATTCTTTGCATCAGGTGGCCAAAGTATTGGAATTTCAGCTTCAGCATCAGTCCTTCCAATGAATATTCAGGACTGATTTCCTTTAGGATGGACTGGTTGGATCTTCTTGCAGTCCAAGGGACTCTCAAGAGTCTTCTCCAACATCACAGTTCAAAAACATCAATTCTTCGGTGCTCAGCTTTCTTTATAGTCCAGCTCTCACATCCATACACAACTACTGGAAAAAACTATAGCCTTGACTAGATGGACCTTTGTTGGCAAAGTAATGTCTCTGCTTTTTAATATGCTGTCTAGGTTGGTCATAACTTTCCTTCCAAGGAGGAAGCGTCTTTTAATTTCATGGCTGCAGTCACCATCTGCAGTGATTTTGGAGCCCAGAAAAACAAAGTCTGTCACGGTTTCCACTGTTTCCCCATCTATTTCCCATGAAGTGATGGGACCAGATGCCATGATCTTAGTTTTCTGAATGGTGACCTTTAAGCCAACTTTTTCCCCCTCTCCTTTTTCACTTTCATGAAGAGACTCTTTAGTTCTTCTTCACTTTCTGCCATAAGGATGGTATCATCTGCATATCTGAGGTTATTGATATTTCTCCCAGCAATCTTGATTCCAGCTTGTGCTTCATCCAGCCTAGTGTTTCTCATGATGTACTCTGCATGTAACTTAAATAAGCAGGGTAACAGTATACAGCCTTGACGTACTCTTTTCCCAATTTGGAACCAATCTGTTTTTCCATGTCCAGTTGTAACTGTTGATTCCTGACCTGTACACAGATTTCTCAAGAGGCAAGTCAGGTGGTCTGGTATTCCCATCTCTTTCAGAATTTTCCACAATTTGTTGTGGTCCACACAGTCAAAGGCTTTGGCATAGTCAACAAAGCAGAAGTAGATGTTTTTCTGGAACTCTCTTGCTTTTTCAGTAATCCAATGGATGTTGGCAATTTGCTCTCTGGTTCCTCTGCCTTTTCTAAATCCAGCTTGAACATCTGGAAGTTCACGGTTCACGTACTGTTGAAGCCTGGCTTGGAAAATTTTGAGCATTACTTTACTAGCATGTGAAATGAGTACAGTTGTGCGGTAGTTTGAGCATTCTTTGGCATTGCCTTTCTTTGGGATTGGAATGAAAACTGACATTTTCCAGTCCTGTGGCCACTGCTGAGTTTTCCAAATTTGCTGGCATATTGAGTGCAGCACTTTCACAGCATCATCTTTCAGGATTTGAAACAGCTCAACTGGTATTCCATCCCCTCTACTAGCTTTGTTTGTAGTGATGCTTCCTAAGGCCCACTTGACTTCATATTCCAGGATGTCTGGCTCTAGGTGAGTGGTCACACCATCATGATTATCTGGATCATGAAGATTTTTGTACAGTTCTTCTGTGTATTCTTGCCACCTCTTCTTAATATCTTCTGCTTCCGTTATGTCCATACCGTTTCTGTCCTATATGTATGTGTATATATATGTATATACCCTCCCTCTTAAGCCTCCCTCCACTATTGAGCAATTGTAAGCAGAGCCATGAGAGGCAGGAACAGGGCAAGACTAGAGAGAGGACACTGATCAGGGCAATGTGGCAGTGAATAGGCAACAAGTGGTCGTCTCTGCATGAAGCGTCAGTGAGGTGAAGGGCAGATGGATTCGAGCGTCATTGAAAGTCGGCATATGCACAGCTTTGTGACTGATAATTGAATGTGAAAAATAAGTGAGAAGGGTAAGTCCAAGATGCTTCCTAGGTTTGGAGCTCAGGCCACTGGGTGGTTGGTCTGAAATATGTTGAGATAGGAAACCCAGGAGACATTTTGGAGCACTTACTACTTCACTCTTTTGGTTTTTTTTTTTTTTTTTCCTGGAGCACTTTTTACTCTGAGATCTTCTAGTTCACTTATTTGCTTGCTGTTCATTTTATGCCTCCCCATCTCATATAAGAGCCTGGATCCTGTGTTTCACATTCAATGCTGAGTCCCAGTGCCTAGGATAGTGTCTATGTTCAACAAATATTTGTCAGTGAGTAACTAAGTGAACAAATGAATACATGGGCAGAGGGATTGTTCGCATGGGCAGAGGAGTTATTAGGTTTTGATAGAAAAAGGAACATCTTATCTGTGAGTCAGAAGACAGAGAGGAGACTGCCTTATCTACAAGAAGAAGCACTTGGTCAAGCTGGTCAAGTGAGTGTCCTTTTCAGCCTTGTCTTGCGATGAACCTCCTCCTTCTGAGAGGAAGTGTGCATGCATGCTAAGTCGCTTCAGTCAGGTCCACCTCTGTGACTCTATGGACTACATTCCTCCAATCTCCTCTGTCCATGGGATTCTCCAGGCAAGAATACTGGAGTGGGTTGCCATTTCCTCCTCCAGGGGATCTTCCCAGCTCAGGGATCAAACCTGCGTCTCTTAAATCTCCTGCGTTGGCACACAGGTTCTTTACCACTAGCACCATCTGGGAATACTTGAGAGGGAACAGCTGAGAGTAAACATGGGTCGAGGGATTAGGCAAAAGGATAAAGATGAGCCAGTGGAAAATGAACAGCTCCCTAAAAAGCTGACCAGGAGGGAAGAGTGGCTGCTAATGTAGCCTGAGCTAGAATGTGCCTGAACTTTCATGCTGAGGGTCAGGGAGGACCCCAAGCCTGAAATGTGGTGCTGGATTGGATCCCTGAGACACTCTAAACCCCTCAGGCCTTGAGGTGGCCCCTTTCTACTCCACCTAGAGCTTAAGAGAGGTCCTGAGTCTGGACTTTCCGTCTTTACAACCCTTGTCCTTTGCCTCATCCCTCACACCCTGGATGCCTGAAATATTCCCTCTCCCAGCTCCAGGGTGAGTGAAAACTCTTTCAACTTTTTAGGAATTGCTGCTTCTATGCCCGTTGCCTTGGGAACCCTCTTTTGATGATCTGTCTATGATTCAATAAGCACTTTTTGCCCCCTACTCTTGGGTGGGCCCTGTGCTCATAGCAGGGACAAAGGAGCAAGCGGGAACACACCTGTATCCTGCGCTGGCTTTCTCACCACTTCTCTTGCCTCTGGTCTTACCTCCTGCTGCCGTCTGCTGTTATGTGCATCTTCCCACAACACACACATGCTCTCACTCCTCGGTGTAGACTGCTTTTGTTGTTTGTCATCAATTATCAATAGCAACAAAAAATCCACTCAAATGTCAGCATTTTAGATGGGGAAGGCCCATCACAAAATGGCCTGAGCTGATGTCCCTCTTCTCCCCCATAACTCACCCACATGCAGTAGCAATTTTTGTACATATATATATAGGGTAGCCATTCCCTTCTCTAGGGGATTTCCTCGACCCAGGGATTGAACCTGGGTCTCCTGCAGTGCTGGCAGATTATTTACTGTCTGAGCACCCAGGGAAGCCCTGGTGGGGAAGCCACTCTAATATATATAATAATTATATATATATACTATACATATAATATATATATAATAATTATATATATATAATACATATAATATATATATATAATTTTTTCTGCCCACCCTTTATGACTCAAAATTGCTGTGGATTCTCCATGAACATTTCAGACGGGTTGGCCCCTAGTGCTCCTAGAGCAGGTCGTTCAGTCTTCTGAGGCAGCACTAACACTCAGCTACACACACCTGTGTGTATTGGACACCTCAACCAGACTGTGCACATACCTGACGTCTTCATTCCTGTACTCACAGATCCAGGGTCAGGACCTGCCGAGGAGAAGTCTGTAAACGTTGTCTCTAGAAGAGATGCTGATGGCGGTGCCCCTCAGAGCTTGGTTTAGGGAAAGATGTAAACAATCCCAACTGTGTGGTTAGTGCTCTGGCCTGTTGTTTGCAGAGGCTCTGTGCCCAGGGGTGGACTTTGGGGTGCCAGCGTATTCCCCTTCCATGCACTGTTTGTGTTTTACATATTGTCCCCTCCCCCATTGCTTGGGCTGTTTCTCTCAGTAGCTTTGCCTGTGTTAGTTATGCTAATACTGTGTAACAAATTACCACAACTTTAGCAGTTTAAAATAGTACACATTTATTGTCTTAGAATTTCTGTGGATTCAGGAGTCCAGGTACAGCCTATCTGGACATTTCGTTCAACAGTCTCTCGAGGGTACAGTCAAGGTGTTACCTGGCCTACATTCTCACCTTGAGCTCGGGTCCCTCTTCCAAGCTTATTGATGTTGACAGAATTGCCCTTCCTGTGGTTGTAGGATGGAGGCCCTCAGCTTCGAGAAGCCGCGCCTCTCCACAGGCAGTGCACAATGTGGTTGTTGCTCCTTCAAGGCCGGGAGGAGAGTGCTTCTCTTTGGGAAGTGCTCACCTATAATCATCTTCCTTTTGATTAACTGGAAGCCAGCTAATTTGGGACTTTTCATATCTTTTGGCTGCACTGAGTCTTCGCTGTGGCACTGGGCTTTTGCTCCAGTTGCAGCACGGAGGCTTCTGATGTGGAACGTGGGCTGTAGAGCACGTGGGCTCAGGAGTTGCAGGGCCTGGGCTCTGCAGTTTGTGGCACATGGGTTCTCTAGTTGCAGCGTACAGGCATGGTTGCCCTGAGACATGTGGGATTTTAGTTCTCTGACCAGGAATGAAATCCACATCCCCTGCAATGAAAGGCAGATTCTTAACCACAGCACCACCAGGGAAGCCCCTGGGACCTTAATTACATCTACAGAATTTCCTTAGTTTTGTCTTGTAATGTAACCCCGTCAAGCAGAACTATCATATTCACAGATGCTGCCCTCACTCAAGGGGAGGAAGTTTGTAGGGCATGACCGTGGGGGCGGGAATCTTAGAATTCTGTGCATCCCAGCTGGTTCCGTTTCCTCTACCCACTTTCTTCCCAAAAGGCTCCCATCTTCCTGTCTTCTAACCTTGGCCGCTGGAACTGTGCCAACTCTGGAACTTCCACAGGAATTCTTAAGACTCAAGTCAGAACCCTTGTGTAGCCAAATACGGGATTATGGGCTAGGGAGGGTCACTAGAGGTCACATTAAGAGTTTCATTCACACATATGTGCCGTCTCAGAGAGTGTCTTTGAAAACCTTAGAAAGATAGGATATCATAACTTTCTTAGAAAGTTGAACATTGTGTCTTAAGAGATTTCCTAAGAAATTTCAACCATCGGTCTAAATGGGATGCTAGGGATAGTAAATAAGGTAGAGTTGCTCTGTAATTAAGCCATTTTTTTCTAGAGGTGTCCTCCAGTCTTTAGCCTTTATTTAGAAGTAATCCTCGAATGATGTTCATGTGAGGCCCACAATTCCAGGGATGTTTGGGGATAAGATAAAATCCTTAGAATCTTAACTCTAACCCATATGGACTCTCTTCTTTCTCTTTTTTTTCCTCTTCTTTCTCTTTTTCTGTCTAACACACAATTTAGAATGCAGTGAGTGAAAGTTACCTGAATACAATTTAACTTATAAAGTCACTCCAAGTCTTTGGTACTATAATTGCTATAAGCAAAAAAAAAAATTTTGCACTGCACTTGGCAACTTATGGCAAAGCACCAGTGGCTCAGATGCCCAGATTAAGAATTTAACTAACAGTCTTTGGCAGATTCCACAGGCTGCATTCTTGTGTGAATCAGAATAATATTAACCTCTTTTTAACTTGTAAACAGCTTGTAAAGAAAAATTCTTGAGGCAGTCAAAACACGTCATTATAGCATTATTTTATTTCCTGTTTTAGTCCAGCTCCTTTATTTGCAAGGGTGCTTACAAATAACCTCCAATAACTCTCTCCCTACTGAAGTAAATAACTCATTTCTTTTGTTAGATCATGTTTCAGAGAAAAAAGTGTATTGCTGCAAATTCACATGCCCCTGGGATCCAGTCAGGTAGTATACATTTGCGTGCCTCACATTCAAAACCGTTAAAAATCAAACAAAATAAAACAAACAAACAAAAATCCCACTGGAAGCCAAATAAAACGTATTTGTGAGCCAGCTCCCAAGGTCCATTAGTTTGTGATGAGTGGAACAAAACATTAAGAGATGTATAGCTCTTAAACTGTAACAGAGAAGAATATCTCCCACAAAGGTGTATACACAGGTGTAAGCGCAAGAGAGTATGAGAGTACTTGTGTTTGTGTGTGTGTGTATGTGCGCACATATACACACACACAGAAGCTGCATTCACAAATCCTGGGCAGCAATACCAAATACCAGCAATGCCCAGTACCTGGGCAGTGTACATCCACCTTATTCTGTGCTGCCTACTGAAGAGTCCCATAGGTCACTGTGCTGCATTCAAAAAGGCCAGCGTATTTCTTGTGTATCCAACTGGAAGGCCTGTGATCTATGTGGATACCATTAGGACCATCACACAGGTATTAAAAGAAGGTCCCCAGATTGTTTTTTTTTTTAATATTTACTTATGATTTATTTGGCTGTGCCGGGTCTTAGCTACAGCACACAGCATCTTCAGTCTTCACTGGGACACGCAGGTTTCTTAATTTCGGCATGCAAACTCTTAGTTGCAGCAGTTGGGATCTTAGTTCCCTGACTAGGGGTCGAACCTGGATTTGATCTCACATTGGAAGCGTAGAGTCTTGGCCTCTAGACCACCAGAGAATCCTTAAGTTGTTTTAGCTGATGGCTTTTGGCTCCAGGTAGAGTGAACCTCCCCATTCATTCTCTCTATGACTCATTCATTTGTTCATTCATTCAATAGAAGTCTAACTGAATTTGAGGAATATGTTGGCATTATGCCAGGCATTTGAGATGGAACTTTGCCTAGGATAACATTCTTGTCCTCAAGAGGCTTGGAGTCTAGTAGGGAAACCATCTAAACAAACCCAGATTAAAAGATGGGGTGATGGCTGCTCTGATGGAGGGTGTAGCAGAAGCACAGGGGGAGGCATTAGTGTGTGGACCCAGCAGTCGCAAGGCAAGGGCTTAGTTGCTCTGTGGCATGTGGGATCTTAATTCCTTGACCAGGGATTGAACTTGCATCCCCTGCATTGCAAGGCAGATTCTTAACCATTGGACCACCAGGGAAGTCTCAAGCTGAGTTTTAATGTTGGGAAAGAACTAATTAAATGGAGAAGAGAGTAGAGGGCACTTCAAGCTAATGACCAGCATATGGAGGTACATAGGCCTAATCGGGCTTAGTGTTCTGCAGATGTCTGGTGTAGGGGGAAGTGGTAGAGAAGACATGAAAGAAACAGACAAAAGCTAAACTCCTTTGTACTGAGCCTCTTCACCTTCTAGCTGTGGAGGATGAAAATGCAATGAATAATAGTAGTTAATAGTTATTGAGTGCTTATGATGTACCTTGTAATCTTTAAGTATTTAAAGGAGTCTTATTGGATTACATCAGGTAATTCTCACAACAAACCTATGTGATAAGTATTAGAATTAGTCTTCATTTTATAGATATGGAAATCAGGGCACTGCATGACTAAATCATGTGAACTGTGAGGAGCTAATCCCAGAGAAGGATTCAAAGACAGGCTGACTCTACACGTACTAACCATTCCCACCGTGCTGTTTTGCTTACTCCTATGTAAGCATGGGAGTGTCCCTGTTCAGGTAGGTGTTTTTGGAAGATCATTCTGGCCCCAGTGTTCAGAATGGACTGGCAGTAGGGGAGTTTGGGTGCTCATAAGAGGGAGAGACTGGAGCCAGGCAGGCCATCTCCAGGGCTGTCACAGAGGTCCTCAAGTAGAAGCCCTCTGCTCTGAGTCTAAATGCCTTTATTTAGGGGCATTATTAGGTGCATTAACAAGGGGCCTTATTATTGTGGGACATGCATGAACACCAAGTCACACCTCTTGGTCATTATTTGATGATTCTTACTCATAAACAATGGCAATCCACTCCAGTACTCTTGCCTGGAAAATCCCATGGACGGACAATGCTGGTAGGCTACAAGAGCGACTTTACTTCACTCATAAACAAATTGCTTTAAATCATTCTTTCAAATCCTGGCCAAGAAGGGTCAATTTCCCGCTCCCTCTAATCCTTGGTTTTTAATTCCCTGCCTTTCCTTCACTTATTTTTAACCAATGAAATTCCTTTGCTTTCCCCACTGTTTGCTCAGTTAACAGAAGAGCCTCCCCCCCAACTCTTGTGGTGGAAATCTCAGGTGCATCCCTTTGGGCCTCATCTGATAAGTCACCATATCAAATAGATTCTTCCTTCTGAATATCCCTCAACTTTATTCTTTACCTCTACCCTGCTCTCTCATCGTCTCTAGTCCAGATTATTGTACAAGACTCCTAACTGATCTTCCTGTTCCAGGATTTCATCTTGTATTGCTACAAGGGTTATCATTGCTTTATCATCTTTCAAGGCAACTACAACCTACAGGGTAAAGCAAACTCCATAAAATAACATTAAGTCCTTTACAACTGACCCCAATCTAACTTTCTTTAAATAATTTGTTTTGTTATTCTCTCTGAAAGTGATATCCGCTGATTAAATAAAAACTATGGACATAGTATATACTCTATCTATTGTACTTACTGTTTTATAAAAGTAGATAACAAGCCAACAATTGAACACAGCATTTTTTATTAGTTTTTTGAAAATTATTTTTTTATTGATGTATAGGTGAGTCACAGTGTTTCAGGTGTACAGCAAAGTGATTCAGTTTTATACATATAAAAATTTGGTTATATGTATATATTCTTTTTCAGATTATTTTTCATTATAGGTTATTACAAGATATAGAATATAGTTCCCTGTTCTATAAAGTAAGTCTTGTTTTTTATTTAATACATATATTACTGTCATATCTATTAATCCCAAATTCCTAATTTGTCTCTCCCTTTGGTAACCATAAGTTTTGAACACAGCAGCTTTGAACATTTTCAGCTTAGTCTTGTCCCAGTACTGTCTATTCCCATCTACCTGATTCTCTACGCTATGTTGAACCTGCTATTCTGAAAGCTTACTTTCATATAGTATACTAAAGTATACTCCATGCATCTCTACACTGTTCATGCTTTTTCCCCAAGTCTAACACAGTACCTGGCACAGAGTAGGGTTCAGTATTTTCTGACTTTGAGGAGCAGTTTGTTGGAAAGTGGAAGCAACTATTTACCAGGGATCCCATTAAGCCTCTTTTGTCTGGTATGTTGTCTAATACCCATGACAACTCAGCTAGGTAGATACTATTATGACTTCTATTCAGATAATGAAACTGTGACTCAGAGTTTCCTGCTATGTTGAAGACTAAGCACCATCCCCTAGATTCATCTCAGTTTCCCTGTCTGCTCACAGTTCCCTTACCCTGGCCCCGCACCAGGTATCTGCCACAACAGTGCTATATGACAAACCACTTTGAAACTTAGTGGATTAAAACAATCATTGATTGTTTCCCGGGAGTCCACAGGGTGGCTGGGCAGTTCTGCCAGCCTGGACCAGTCTTAGCTGTTCTCAGCAGACTCCCTCGTGCATCCACGGTCAGTGGCATGCTCCCCAGGGGGTGACCGGCTAAGGACGGCCTCAGCTGCAGTGGCTTGGCTCTTCTCCACGTGGTATCTGATCTTTTGGAGGCAAACCTGGGCTTGTTCTCATGGTTGAGGAAGATGTCTGAGGGAGAGGGCACAGGCATACCAAGATCTGGTTGCTTTCACCAAGTTTTTTTTTGCCAAAGCAAGTTCAAGTCTGGCTCTGGAGCCCATCCTTCCAATAGAAACTCTAATAACATCTGTATGAGACTTTTGGTCTTGCTGCTTTTGGAAAGAGGCAGTCATCAAGATGAGTTTTTAAGTATGCAATTATCTATATGAAGGCAATGGGTGGAGCATTAGTGTGACTGAGGGGAGACTGAAGAACCTGTCAGAGGGCTGCTGCAAAGTTTAGGATGAGGTCAGCAAGTGCTACACCAGCCTATTTTGAGAAAGGATAGAACAGCATCAGTATGACTGATTGCATAGGAGGAATTCATGGCACAAGGTCAAAATTATTCTGTTTTCTAGCTAGATAAATGGGAGAATGGCAGTATCACACCTTGACATTGAGAAAATTTTCATACTTTTCAATTTAAGAATATTAAAGGAAAAAAAAATAACCCACTATGCAGAAACCAAAACTCAGCTTAGTCTTTAAATAAAAATTAAATAAAAGCAAAAAGTTCATAATTATAAACTTGAAATGCTTAAGATGTTGCAACAGTTAGATAACTAATGCAAAACAGAGGCTGTTTGATCAGAAATTCCTTGGAGGACTGCCCAGTTCCGTGCTTCACTTGTGCATGAGTGTTGACCAGCCTGGATCCTCTAGGACAACAGTTCTCAAACTTTTATCTCAGAAATTCATTGCATTTTTTAAAAATTATTCAGGACCCTAGAGAGTTTTTGTTGATGTATGTTAACATCTCTTGATATTTAACATATTCACAATTAAAACTGAGAAATTGTAGTGTGTGCCAGATGCTAATCTAGGACAGGATATCTAGCAGTGAACATAGCACATTAGGCAAAAAGCCCTGCCCCCACAGAACTAACATTCTGTAAGGGGGTCAAACGACAAATATGTTAGCATGAAAATTTACCATATGTCAGGTAGAAGTTAAATACTACAGAAGAAAACCAGCTGAGGTAAGGAGGTTATGGAAAGTTGGCCTCTTCTGAAAGGACCCACGTGAAGGAGGTTGGCTGTGCTGAGCTCCAACTATAGAGACTCACAGTGGAAGCTATGCACTCACCCCTATTCACCGGTCTTCCCAGCCTCCTCACACTCCATGCTGCTGAGCAGCACATAGCCGTACAAACCAACAGCCAGGCATCCTCTGTTTTCTTTCTCAGACTCAGTGGCTAATCACCAATAAAGGGAAGCTGGCAGGGCTCTGTACTGGGTGCCATGAAATACTTTTAGAGTTGGGAACCCAGATAAACCTTTGATGTGGTTTTGCTGGGCTTCCCAGGTGGCGCTAGAGGTTAAGAACCTACCTGCCAATGCACAAGACATAAGAGACACAGACAGGTTCAATCCTTGGGACAGGAAGATTCCCTAGACAAAGAAATGGCAACCCACTCCAGTATTCTTGCCTGAAAAATCCCATGGACAGAGGAGCCCGGCGGGCTACAGTCCACAGGGTCGCAAATAGTAAGACACGACTGAAGGGACTTAGCGTGCGGTTTTGCTAAAGAGTTCTGTGAAACTCATCAAAATACATAGAGCATGTATTGTACGCCAGGCTCTGTTTAAGCACTCACCCTGGACTCACAGCCCTTCTGCAGAGCCAGATCTTCCCATGGCTCACTGAGTACCATTCCATATAAGCTGGTCCTCCTGCCCTCGTGCCTTCCATCTAATCAGGCTTTCTAGACAGTGAAATAGCACTTGCTATTGTCCACATGTACCTCTTGCTATCTGAATCTACTCGATTTCTAAGTTGGCCTAGCGTGCATTGGGGTGCTGCTGCTTGGTCGCTTCAGTCGTGTCCAACTCTGTGCAACCCCAGAGACGGCAGCCTACCAGGCTTCCCTGTCCCTGGGATTCTCCAGGCAAGAACACTGGAGTGGGTTGCCATTTCCTTCTCCAATGCATGAAAGTGAAAAGTGAAAGTGAAGTCACTCGGTCGTGTCTGACTCTTCGCGACCCCATGGACTGCAGCCCACCAGGCTCCTCCATCCATGGGATTTTCCAGGCAAGAGTACTGGAGTGGGGTGCCAGCAACTGACTAATACTACATTGTCTGAATCTAACTGATTCCTGAGTTTGGACAGTAAGCAATAAGAATTTCAATAGTGAATGATATATGTACCATGTCCCAGGCCCTGTGGATAAAAAGACAAATAAAGCAAAGCTTCTGTCTAAAATGCTTGCAAGGAAACAGTGAGTAGGCAATTTCAATTCAGCCCAAGAATTGCCCTGGAAGAGGACTGCACAGAGGTCTCTGGACACACAAGAAACAGCAAGTAGCTGCTCTGCAAGAGTCAGAGATTTTGTTCTAAAGGACAAGCAGATGTATCCCAAGTTAGCGAAGATGAGCTAAGGAAAAGTAGAGGCAAAATCTCAAACTTGTGAGAGACCATGGCAAGCTTGATGATTACTAGTTAGTCCAGTGTGGTGAGGAGGTGACAAAAGAGGTCAGCTGAAGGACCCTGGGTACTATGCTGACATATCAGAAATGTATTCTGTGGGAAACAGACTCAGAGAGAATGAACTTATGGTTGCTGGGGGAATGGACGCGGGGAAGGGATAGTTAGGGAGTTTGGGATGAACATGTACACACTGCTATATTTAAAATGGATAACCAACAAGGACCTACTCTATAGCACAGGGAACTCTCCTTAGTGTTATGTGGCTTCCTGGATGGTAGGGGAGTTTCAAGGGGAATGAATAAATCTATATGTATAGGTGAGTCCCTTCACTGTTTACCTGAAACTATCAGAACATTAACATTGTTAATCAGCTATACCCCAATACAAAATAAAACGTAAAGGGAAAAAGCATAACTGCCATTAATTTCCAGGACACACCAAATAGCTTGAAGTTTTATAATTGACTACTCATCTGAGAGCTGTCTTTTTTTTTTTTTTTTTTAGTTTCAATATATTTTTATTTTTAGTGGTTCTTCTGGAATCAAACTATTTTCACCTGAGGAAAGCACATAAAAGAGTTTGGAAGTCAAATTCTTATAATATTGATGGATTTTTCACCATTTATTCAAGATTCATTCAAGCATTTACCATCTGTTAGAACTGTCTCTGGACCAGACAAGACACTGAAAAAGCTACTACATGATAAAATGAGTAAGATATGAGCCCTGCCCTGAAAGTGTTTATAATACCCCAGGTGAAGAATAGCAAAGGAATCTGGGTTTTGGTGCTGGTATAATTAGCTCTATATCAGTGAATCTGGAAATTCTTGAAAATATACTCTTCTAAATTCAGATTACAGTATTTACACAGATATTAAAACAGTGTATATAAAAGTATATGTATATATGCTACTGATAAGTCACTTCAGTCGTGTCCGACTCTGTGTGACCCCATAGACGGCAGCCCACCAGGCTCCCCCGTCCCTGGGATTCTCCAGGCAAGAACACTGGAGTGGGTTGCCATTTCCTTCTCCAATGCATGAAAGTGAAAAGTGAAAGGGAAGTCGCTCAGTCATGTCTGACTCTTAGCGACCCCATGGACTGCAGCCCACCAGGCTCCTTCGTTCATAGGATTTTCCAGGCAAGAGTGCTGGAGTGGGGTGCCATTGCCTTCTCCATGAGAGCTGTCATTTTTGACATCCCCATGTAGCTGTCACTTGCTAGGTACTGACAAATGTTTATTACCATGAACACAATTCAGGTGGTTGAAGGAGTCCAGATTTATTTGCTTTTGGTTGCACCAGGTCCTCCTTGCTGTGTGAGGGCTTTCTCTAGTTGTGCTGTGCGGGGACCTCTCTTCGTTGCGCTGCGCGGATTTCTCATTGCAGCGGCTTCTCTTGTTGCAAACCCCAGGCTCTAAGCACATGGGCTTCAGGAGCTGGAGCACATGCACTCAGTAGTTGTGACTCGTGAGCTTCAGGGAGCAGGCTTTGCAGTATGTGGCATCTCCCCAGACTAGGCACCGAGCCCTTGTTGCCCGCACTGGCAGGCAAATTCTCAACCACTGGACCGCCAGAGAAGCCCCAAGAAGTCAAAATGTTCCCTTTTGTTGGTTGACCTCAGCACTGTCATGGCACAGGTGGGGGTGCCATTTAGCTTGCTGATGTATTACAAGGAGCGTATAAGGAAGGTCAAGGCCTAGTGGATGTCAAATCTTACGCCATCTTGGGGCTGCTCAGCTCTGATCAGTTTTTGTCATGTCCTCACTGTCATTCTTTTAAAGGTTATACTCTGTCCCCTTCCCTCCTGTCTCACAAACTTGAGTCTGGCTTATCACTCAGTTCCCACAAACTCATCAGTTACCTGACCTCTCTTTTTCTGTTTCTTGAATCTGTGCCCATTTTTTCACTCCCATTACTGTTTAGATTTTTCTCATCTGGATTATGCTTACAGACTCTCCACCTGTCTCCCTGTATCCCGTCTCCTCCACCTCTACCCCCAGTTAATTCTCTACTAATAACCAGCAGTTTTTATTTTTAAATACTTATTTGGCTGTGCCAGGTCTTTGTTGCGGTGTGTAGGATCTTTAGTTATAGCGTGTAGGATCTAGTTCCCTGACCAGGGATCAAACCCCTGGCCCCCTGTATTAGGAGTACCAAGTCTTAGCTACTGGACCATCAGAAAGTCCCATATCACTGTTTTAAAAATATAACTCTGACTGAGTCACTCCTCATGGAGGGAAAAGTCTCACCAAGTCTGGAGAGTATTACTATTAAATAAGGGGAAAAATATTAAGAACTTTCAAATAAGTGATATTTATAAATGAATTCACTCTGAGGCCTTGGGCCAAATTCTACCCTAATTGCTTGTCTACAATTCTGCCTGAGGGGTAAATCACAGATTTTCATTCTCTGGTTTGCAAAATGTCAGTATCTCTGTTAAATAATTTGCATCTTGGCTGGACTCAAAGGTTTTCAATTTATTTCGTATCCTTCCTCAACCTTTTACTCCCGCTAATTATCTCTTCTAAGAGAGGCACAGCAGGGAGTTTTAACTTTCCCTGTTACTCAAACATTGGAAGTATATTCTCCCCAAATTCCAAAAGAAGAGAAATTTATGAAAAAATTATAGAATATTCACCTGAATAAACTGTACAACATCCAGGTTAAACCTCTCATTTTACAGGTGGAAAAGCTAAGGCTAGATTGACCAAGGGACTTTTAGGGAGTCACATAGAGAACCAAATGGAGTTCAGACCACTGAGATCTCTGACCCCCAGTCCCAGGTTCCAGCTACAAGGGATAGGAGAAAGCTGAAGGGAGCACACAGAGGAAAATTCTGTGCTTTCTTCCCCAGAACTGTGTTTCCATGATCAAAACAATCTAGCACTCTCTTGTTTTGCTATTTCTTCAAAGAGGAGTAGAAGGAGGAAGAAGAATGTTTGTATTAATTACTGCTGTATTATATTATTTTAAAAAATATTCATTTATTTGGCTGTGCCAGGTCTTAGTTGTAGGACGCAGGTTTAGCTGGGCATGTGGGATCTAGTTCCCTGATCAGGGATTGAACCCTGGCCCCCTGCATAGAGAGTGCGGAGCTTAACCATTGGACCACCAGGAAAGTCCCATTTCTGCTGTATTTTAAATGAATATTTTATCACTGATGAGACATGGATTGTGCCTTGTTCTTAGCCATAGTCCCTCAAAGCTGGCTGCAAGTCTGCTGACTTTCCTCCAAGAGGAATGGGCAGGCTGGGAGCTCCCTAGTCAGGACAGATATCTTATCACCCTGCTAATAGGCCCCAGGGAGTCCATTGCCTTCATCTCTCCCTCTCCGGGCATACCCAGGCTCACTCATTCTCCACCCCTTCCCACCATGTCCACAAGCCCATCCACCATGTCCCTTGAGCTGGAGGGAGGTGGTCCTGACTAGGGGTGTCCTGGCTGGCCCTGCCTTCCAGCTCAGATTGAGCTCAGAGGCTCCCTTAATTGGGTGATCTATCAGGTTACTTATCCAAACCTTTGCTTTTTTTACTTGGAAGATAGAGATTAAAATATCTAGCACTTAGATGAACTATAAGATCTAGATAAGCAAAGAAGTACCTAATCACAGTACCAACATATAATATGTATTTGTAGGTATTTATTAATTTTATAAATTTATTAATTTATTAATTTTGGACTTGTTCCACAATAGGGAACAGCTTCTGAGCTTCTCTCATGGCCCATGGGACCACCCCTTTCCCATTAAATGTCTCTGTGATCACGTATAGTCCTAAATCCTTGTTTGTTCATCATCTGTCATCACAGAGCTTGTGGGAAGAGGAGAGCATTCACATGAGACAGATTCAGCTGGTGAAATTGAGAAAAGGTATACTGAGCCCCGGCAGAGATAGGTCCTGGTAAGCAGGACAGCCCACCGCTCTCTCTTGCACACCACAGCTCATAGCCCTCAGAGTTCAGCATGGAGGGGGATCCTTCTAGCTGCTCCTGCAATGCAGACAAAGGACCCTGAGTGCCATGTTGAGATATTTGAAACTTATTCTTAAGGTTCCCAGCTGTCCCAGGCGTCTCTACCTTTCCTAGGGATTTTATCTCTATAACCCAGGCCAATCAGGATGAAGCTGACCCAGAGGCCATAGGGAAATAATCCCCTAGTCTGGTAAAGCAGGTCAGTAAGGCAACATGGTGGAAACTGTTGGCTGAGAGACTTCCATAATGATGCTGAAAAGTCAGCCTCTGTGTACCAGTGTAGAATTGAATCTCAGAGACAGAGTTTTGGGTAAAGTAGAAAAGAATAGCTTTATTGGTTTGCCAGGCAAAGGGGACATGACTGGTCTCCTGAAAAACTGTAGTCCTAACCTGGGAGGATTTGGTGGTTCTTGGGTGGTAGCTGATAAGGATCAAGGTGTGTGCAGGACCTGCCCTCCTTTAATACGGCCTCAGGTGGTTTCTTGATGAGCTTCTCAAGGTTATCAAACTGTGACCTTTTCTTCAATAGAGAATGCTAACATCTTCCAACCTGACCAACCTAGACAGCATGTTAAAAAGCAGAGACATTACTTTGCCAACAAAGGTCCATCTAGTCCAAGCTATGGTTTTTCCAGTAGTCATGTATGGATGTGAGAGTTGGACTATAAAGAAAGCTGAGTGCTGAAGAATTGATGCTTTTGAACTGTGGTGTTGGAGAAGACTCTTGAGAGTCCCCTGGACTGCAAGAAGATCCAACCAGTCCATCCTAAAGGAAATCGGTCCTGAATATTCATTGGAAGGACTGATGTTGAAGGTGAAACTCCAATACTTTGGCCACCTGATACAAGGAGCTGATTCATTTGAAAAGACGCGGATGCTGGGAAAGATTGAAGGCAGGAGGAGAAGGGGACGACAGAGGATAAGATGGCTGGATGGCATCACGAACTCAATGGACATGAGTTTGAGTGAACTCTGGGAGTTGGTGATGGACAGGGAGGCCTGGCATGCTGCAGTCCATGGGGTTGCAAAGAGTCGGACACAACTGAGCGATTGAACTAAACTGAACTCAGTGTCTTCCATTTGCTAGGGATTTTAATTCTGCAGAAGAGCTCAAAGATACTATTATATGTATCTCTTGAAGTCAACCAAGACCCTGCCCCAAGGCTGCACTACTGTTTCTTGACTTTGCCTCCCTCTTCCCTGATTACTGTTCCAATCTGCCCTTTGGAACTCAGGGAAGGTCATGGAGGCTGGAGTCTATTCTCTAGAATCAGGGGACACAGAAAGTCTTCTGAGCCTAGGAGCTCCTCAGGGTTCTATTCGGTTTCAATAGCTTGCCCCAAAGTTTGGTCCTGGCCATGGTGTGAGCCGCGCAAGTCCTCTGGGAGCAGCCACAGATGGCATGACTGTTGGAAGGACTGACTCTCTAGGACTTGGTTCTCCCTAACCATACCCCTGCCATATGCTGCCTTGGTGACAATATTCTGTCACATTTTTAAATAAAATAATGCATTTGAAAGTATTGTAAAAACCCTAAAGTGTTTTACAAATTATTATTACTTATGACAAATCTGCAGTCAGAACTCTGGGTGTGCAACACTATTTAAACCCAAGAAAAAGATCTGCTTGAATGAACCTACCTTCCTTACTAATTTAATAGATGTTTATTGAACCCACAGAGCTCTCAGGCAGTAGAGTACAATAGTAAACATGAACACAAAGACCTTGCTTTTGTGGATCTTATAGTCTGGTGGAGGAGAAGGACAGTGCACCAGTAAATAAAACAGATAACATAATTACAGAACTCAATAAATGATCTCAAGGAAATAAGAGAGATGCTACAGTAGATCATTTTAAATTTAGATTCAGCAGTCACAGGAAGCCTCTTAAGGAGAAGAAATTGAAACTGAGATTTGAAGGATGAGTAGGGGCAGACTGTGGAGGATCAAAGTAAAGAACTCTCCCAGCAGAGAGAATTCCAAGTGCAAGAGCCCTGAGGCAGAAACGAACTTGACAGCTCCCAGAATGGCAGGAAAGCCACTGTAATCTTCACACAGTGAGGCAAGGTACAGTGAGGCAAGTTGGGAGTATAAGGAGGAAGTGGAGGATCAAGCCCCAGAGACAGGGAGAAGCCAAATCAGATAGATGTTTTAGGCCAAGTTAGGGGGCTCCAGTACTCTTGCCTGGCAAATCCCATGGACGGAGGAGCCTGGTAGGCTGCAGTCCATGGGGTCGCTAGGAGTCGGACACGACTGAGCGACTTCACTTTCACTTTTCGCTTTCATGCATTGAAGAAGGAAATGGCAACCCACTCCAGTGTTCTTGCCTGGAGAATCCCAGGGATGGGGGAGCCTGATGGGCTGCCATCTATGGGGTCAGACAGAGTCGGACACAACTGAAGCAACTTAGCAGGATTTTATTCCAAGAGTGGTAGGGAAAAGTGTTTAGCAAGTCAGTCACATAATTCATGTTTTTATACAGATCACTCCTCCTGCTTTGTGGAGAACATTCTGTAGAAAAGCAAATATAAACTCAGACAAATTAGTGGTAGTGGTCCAGGCAAAAGGTGAGGATTCACAGAGTGCGGGGGAGAGGAGGGGGTGCAAAGAGGAGAATATAGAAATATAGTGAGCATTTTAATTTAAGTATAACATCATAATTTAAAGATAGGTTTACTACCAGCACTTGCCAGTCTGGAGAGATGGAAAGAAAGGAATCAAAGATGACTTCTGGACAGGTAATTTGATAGATGATTTTTGCTTGAAATGGGGAGAGGAAGAGAGTTTGGGGAATAAAAGCAAGAGTTCTGCTTTGTACAGAGGAAGTTTGAAAGTAGCCAAGTAGGAACATGAAGTAGGCAGTTGGATGAAAAAGTTTGGGGCTAATTAGACATCTAGATAAGATGTCATTCCAGATAGAAATTTTGATTTATTCATTATTCAGAATTTACAGTGCTATTCAGAGCCATGGGAAAGAATGAAGTTACTTGGAAAGTTATCGTAAATAGAGAAAAGAAAAAGTCTGAGGACAAAACACTCCAAGGTGGATGATAAGGGACCAGTCATGAATGCCAAGAGAAAAAAAATCCATAAAGATGGGAGCACAAAGAAAAGCAAAGGTGTTCTATAATCAAGAGAGGAAAGAGTTTCAGGGAGAAGTAGCAATCAGGTAATCAAAGTTTACTGAGAAGTTGATTAGGATGAAGACTGAGAATTGACCCTTAGACTGTGCAACAGGGAGGTTGTTGGTGACCTTGAGAAAAGCTGATCCAGTGGAACAGGCAGGGGAATTTAGACTGTGGAGACCTGGAGCTGATCTGAGTAGCTTAGGGCATAAGTGGAGGTGAGGAACCGCCTCTTTTAAGGAGTTTTATTTTAAAGTGGAGCAGAGAAATGGGGTCACACTAGAAAGCTTCTAGGATGATCTGATAGCCTGCTTGTTTACAGAGGGGGAGGAAGAGACTGTTGGGCAGGAGAACGGAGGTAATTTCAGGTGCTAAGTCCTTGTGTTGGTGAGAGGACCAAGATTCACTGCAAAAGTAAAGAGAGCAGGAGGGAAGGCAAATAGTATGGGTTCATGTGCAATTGATTAATAGATTGGTTAGTTGGAAAACTCATTCATTCAGCAAACACTGGCTTCCTATGTGCCAGTTGCTATCCCAGGGGCAAGACACACAGCAGTGAATGAAACAGATAAGACAATGCTCATGCCCTCAACGAGTTTATACCCTGTTGAGGGGAGCTGAACAATAAATATGTTAACAGATGAATTTATAATACATCAGATAGAAGATGACAAGCACTGTGGAGAATGATGAGCTAGCGTAAGGGGTTATGCAGAGCTGGAGAAGGGGGCTGCCATTTTTAATAGGGTGATGAGAGGAGACCTTGATAATGAGGGAACATTTGTGAGCAGACCTAAATGGAGCGAGGGAGGAAGGCATGTAGTTATCTTCAGGAAGAGGGTTCCAATCAGAGGGAACAAAATGTGCCAATTTCCTGAGGCAGGAGTGTGCTTGGCACAGTCTGAGGCACAGCAGGGAGGCCAGTGTAGCTGAACAAAATGCTCAAAGTAGGGGAGTTTGCAGAAATCAAGGCAGAGAGGCAGTGGGCAGACAGCCCTGGATGGCCGGGAAGGTAGACCTGAGCTTTACTCTGAGTCAGATGGGAAGTCACTGGTGAGTTTTAAGCAGACAGGGAAATGATCTGACTTACAGTTTTTCAAAGATACCTTCGGCAGCTGTGGCGAATGGCCTCTAAGTTCAAGGATGGAAGTGTGGCCACTAGGTAGGAGGCTATTGCAGTAATTCATGCCAGAGATGATATTGTTCTCTGATTGCATCTGTTTTCTTAGTGAAATCAGAGGTGAGATCTTCCTAGGAGAGTGAGGAGGCTATGATGGAGTCTTGAGGAAAGAAGAGAAGGTACGGTCATTGTGGGTGATGAATTGATTAAAGAACTATGGTAGGGTTCCTCACTTGCAATTATGCCCTAAGCTACTCAGATCAGCTCCAGGTCTCCACAGGTCTAAATTCCCCTGCCTGCTTCATTGGATCAGCTTTTCTCAAGGTCACCAACAATCTCCATGTTGCAAAATCTAAGAGTCAATTCTTGGTCTTCATCCTAATCAACTTCTCAGTAAACTTGGATTACCTGATTGCTACTTCTCCCTGAAACTCTTTCTTCTCTTGATGTAGAACACCTTTGCTTTTCTTTGTCCTCCCATCTTTCTGGATTTTTTTTCCTTGGCATTCATGACTGCTTCCCACATAGCTGGCAGTACATACAGTTTGCTAAATGCTTACTCACCTCCCCCTCTGGGACTTCTCCAGCCATACATCTTTCCTCCTTGTGTCCACTCTCTCTCCTTTCACTGTATTTCTTTTTCTCTGACTCCAGTTGGCCTCCAGTTGGCCTGGAGAACCTATGTATTTATTAAGAACAAAATGACAAGCCACTGGTACTTCCAGTTTCTTCTACTGAAGCTTTTGGAAGGATTTGCGGAGGCCCTTGGAATGTTCAGTTCTCTTCAAGAGACTGTTATACATTCGACTGTCTCTCCACCACCTCACCCTATAGCAGTCAGTGAGGGAGACCCAGAGACTTCCTGTGCTTTTCTTAAGACTTTCTTCTGCTACCTATGATATAGGCCTCGGCGGGATTTGAGGGAGGTGCACAGGGTTTCTCATGCTTTGAGTCAGGCCACCACACCCTGCCTCTGCGACATTGCTCACCTCACGACAGACTGTCTAGACAGGGCAGTCCCAGCAACAAGCTCATGACCGGCACTGATGACCCACTTCTCCAACAATGGCGAGTGGCATTCATCTAATCTTGGCCCGCGTCTCTCTCTAACTTGTTCACCATGAGAATCCCAAGACCCTGAGGTCTTCTTGAAGATAGCATATGTAAGGGCCAGGTGGAGAGGGCTTACACCACTGCTGTCTACATCCCATTGGACAGGACATAGATCAATGGGTGCAGCTTATGTACAAAGGAGGCTGCGAATGTGTATCTGGAGAAGAGGAAAATGAAATGGCCCCTGATGAACACAGACATGTGTCTCTGTGCTAACACAGAGATCAAGGGAGGGCTTCTCTGGTGGTTCAGTGGTAAAAAATCTGCCTGGTGTGTAGGAAACAGGGGCTCGATCTCCGATCCAGGAAGATCCCACATGACAGGAAGCAACTAGGCTTGTTCACCACAGCTATTGAGCCTGTGCTCTGGAGCCCAGGAGCCATAACTGCTGAGCTAATGCGCCGCAACTACTGATACTGAAGCCTGTGTGCCCTAGAGCTCACGCACTGCAACTAGAGAGCAGCCTCGACTTGCTGCCTCTGGAGAAAAGCCCGCACAGCAACTAAGGTCCAGCTCAGCCAAGAAATATACTAGAAATAAGTAAATATATATATATATATTTAAAAGATCGAGGGAGGAAAAAGCCTTCAAGAAGGAGGAACTAATCCATCCATATTGCCTTTCTACAGAAAGGTCAGCTAAGATACAGACATAAAAGGTTTAAGTTTTCAGTTAGGAAGTCCCTGGTCATGGTATAAAGGGTCATTTTTGTGAAGTTATAGTGAAGTGAAAGAATGGCAGGTGAAGAAATGGGTGCAGAGAGTACAAACTGTAGGAAAATCTAGTTCTATAAAATGGTAGAGTGAAGTAAGTTGGAAAAGGTGTCTAATTGTGAGAGAATTGATATTTGCAAGCTAAAGAACTAGTAGTGAAGGAGAAATCTGAGATAGAAAGGGGAATCATTCATGGAGGAAATCTAGAAGACAGGAGTGCAGGTAAACTAATTAGTCTTCACAGGCGGAATGACATGGCCGCTTCTAAGATATGTGGGAGGGGAGCAAGGTTAGGTAGAGAAGGCGATGGCACCCCACTCCAGTACTCTTGCCTGGAAAATCGCATGGATGGAGGAGCCTGGTAGGCTGCACTCCATGGGGTTGTGAAGAGTCGGACATGACTTAGCAACTTCACTTTCACTTTTCACTTTCCTGCATTGGAGAAGGAAATGGCAACCCACTCCAGTGTTCTTACCTGGAGAATCCCAGGGACGGGGGAGCCTGGTGGGCTGCCGTCTATGGGGTCACACAGAGTTGGACATGACTGAAGCGACTTTGCAGCAGCAGCAAGGTTAGGAGTTGAAGAAAAAGTCTATAAGTGAGGAGCAGGAAGTCGAGGAAGTTCATGTCTAGTAGTATTTATGTTTGTAAAGCCGTTATTATGAAGCATCGATGGGCTAGTTGTGGGGCAAAAGGAGGGCTTTAAGATAGCTGCCACGTGGAAGATGGGCTGAGCATGGAGAGCAGCGTAGTATTTAGGCCTCAGTTGACGTTGGAGACCCCTTAGTGGAATGATACCAGTAGGCACCAATGTGAGATTTTCTTCACCAACACACAGCTCTCAAGGGCAGAGACAGATCTTTGAACTGATCTAGGATCAAAGAAGGAAGGGTTTTTTGAGAGAGTAATAGTCTGAGTGCCAGTGAGGAGCTGGAGAAATATAGGCCCCTTCTTTTTACTTCATCTTCCTCCACCTAGTTTAGACCCTTTCATCCTGTTTGGATTACAGAAATACCTTCTGCTTGGTTTCCCTCATTTTAGTCTCTTTCCCATGTATCTATTGTACACGTGACTACCAGCTTAGTTAGTCTTGTAGAACAGCTTGGCCATGTTTCGTTCTTATTCAAAAGCTTCAGTAGCTGCCTACCTTCCTGGAGAATTAAATCCATATTCCTTAGCTCCACCCTCAAGGTTCCAGACACAGAGCAGGTTTCAACTAGTTTGTTTTATGCATCTAGTTTTATACACAAAGGATTTAGCTTAAACTAGATGAAACTCTGTACTACTTCACTAAGTGTGAAGGACTTTCCCCAATGCAATTTTGTTAACTTTGGGAAAGTTTCTCCTACCCCTTTCAGAATGTCCTTTAAGGTGTCTTTCAAGGGCTAACTCAAAGGCAGGTTCTCCCCTGTATCAAATGATATATCTCTTCTCTGTCCTCTTTTTTGAAAAAAATTCATTTTAAGCTTTATATCTAGAGTCATGCACCTGTTAAGCAAGAACTGTGCCTAATTTATCATTGTGCCTCAGCCCATCGTACCTCCAGCTCATAACACCTAGCTTAGTATCTCGCTTTTTGTTGGTATCCAGAGTCGGCTGACTAAAGACATGCATGCATTCATGAGTAAATGAGTAACGAGTCAATGGACGTGAATTTGAGCAAACTCAAATTTAGTGAGGTAGTGAAGGACAGGGAAGTCTGGCGTGCTGCAGTCCATGGGGTCACACCTGAGCAACTGAACAATAACAACAGTGTTCTAGTAGGGTTAAGAACCGGAATCCTTCCTGGAAGGTCATCTTCTCAAGTTGTAGGGTTGATATTATAATTGTTATCCTTAGTACTTAGCACTGTTCTAAGACAGTGCTGTAAGCTAAGTATACAGCAGAAACCTAGTAAAATCTTGGCAAACACAATTGAATTAGGTGGTTCCATACTCAGTGTGTCACCTGAAGTGCTCTGGAGAGTGAACAGAGCCTAGGACACAGCAAATAGTTGTTTATATCTTGATTTGATTAACTTAACTAATGAATACTCTTATAACTGGACAGCAACTCCCTTCACAGACTCAGTTATTCTTTAAAATCTTTGATTCATTGAATCCTACAATCATTGAGTGATCTTTGTGTGATAATTTAATATTAGACACTGAAGGGAAAAAAAAGCAATCTGTGAGAAAAGCAGACATCTCATATGTTCATAAAGTAACCTCTCCTTTTCCTCCTTTGCGGCCAGGCTGTGACAATATGCTGATGGGCATAAAGTCTCTGAAAATAGTGAAGAAGACAATGGACACGGATGGCTCTTGGATGAAAGATGCTGTCAGTGACTCTCCAAAGGTTTATGTCTTCATTGGGTCCAGAAACAACACTGTCTGGGAATTTGCCAATATACGGGCCTTCATGGAAGATAGCACCAAGCCAGCCCCCCGGAAGCTGATTCTAACACATTCCTGGCAGGGAACAGGCCAAGTGATCTACAAAGGTTTCCTATTTTTTCACAGCCAAGGGACTCCCAATGAGATCATCAAATATAATCTGCAAAAGAGGATTGTAGAAGACCAGATGCTTCTTTTTGGAGGAGCAGGCAGAGCCCTGGCCTACCAGCACTCCCCTTCGACTTACATTGACCTGGCTGTGGATGAGCACGGGCTCTGGGCCATCCACTCAGGGCCAGGCATCCGCAGCCATTTGGTTCTCACGAAAATTGAGCCTGACACGCTGGGAGTAGAACACTCGTGGGATACTCCATGCAGAAGCCAGGACGCTGAAGCCTCGTTCCTCTTGTGTGGGGTCCTCTACGTGGTCTACAGTTCTGGAGGCCATGGCCCACATCGCATCACCTGTGTCTATGATCCTCTTGGCACCATCATTGAAGAGAATCTGCCCAACTTGTTTCTTCCCAGGCGGCCGAGAAGTCACTCCATGATCCATTACAACCCCAGAGATAAGCAGCTCTATGCCTGGAATGATGGCAATCAGATCATTTACAAACTCCAGACCAGGAGAAAGCAGCCTCTCCAGTGATGTGTTACAGTGGGGAAGGAGATGGCCAGGGATGCTGCGCTCCAGGATGGGGGGCCAGGGCCCCTCTGCAATATACTATAGTATTAATATATTAATAACATCCCACTAATGGCACACAGGGAGATGAGGGGCTGCAAGTGGGGATGCACACACATCCTTTTCTAGATGGTACTGCCTTTGGTATCTTCTAAGAGCTTAGATGACAGTCTGTCATTCAGGAATTTTCAGGAACTTCCATTACCCATCCCAATGCCTTGGTGCTCAAGGCCTTCCACATCCTGATCCAGCTTACTTCCAACCTTTTCTTTTTAGTAAAGCATTTTAGCATGTACTTTAATAACTCTCCCCACTCTCACCTTCTCAGCCATTAGAAATGTAGGCCACACCCTCATACTCCTGGCTTTTCTCCCCTCTGGCCTTTGCCCAAGCTCTTTCCTCTTTTATAGTTGCCTGTTGCTATTCTTCAATTATTCACTGCCCAACTGAAGTACTATTTTTTGGATTAATTTTTATTCGAGTATAGTTGCTTTCAATGTTGTGTTAGTTTCTACTGTACAGCAAAATGAATCAGCCCTGCATACACACGTATCCCCTCCCTTTTGGACTTCCTTCCCATTCAGGTCACCACAGTGCATTAAGCAGAATTCCCTGTGCTACACAGTAGGTTCTCATTAGTTATCTATTCTATACATAGTATCAATAGTGTAAAGTAATATTTCTAGTTGATGTTTAATTTTGATTTCCCCTGGTACTGTCCCTACACCAAGCAAGGCAGTCGTAATAAGAAAGTGAAAATATTACTATTTGAATACCACTTTCCAATTATAAAGTGTCTGCACCTGTGTTAGAACTCCTCTCACCCTTATGAGATAGATGGGACAAGCCTTTATAGACAGAGGGTTTCAGTGAGTCATTCAAAGTACCAAAGCTACAAAAGGAAAGAGCTAGAAAATACCGCAAAGCCCATAATCTTGTCATTGTCCAAGAAAGCATCAAATATATGTTTGTTCACCCAACGTTTTCTCAGAAATTTGTTAATCATTTCAGCCTAAAAATAATGGCCTGCCCCTTTAGCTAGTTTCATGCCTGTACAAGACCCTCCTTTAGGCCTTTGAAAAGGTACTTCCTCCAGAAAACCAGCCTAAGGCTGAGGACCCTTCTGTAGACTCATCTTGCCTTACCTTCCCCTGCTTCTTTCTTCTTGCCCGAAACACAATAAAAGTAACACTAAGCAAATAAACCTCATCAGGTTGTATTTGCCTACATGCCCTCAGCATAAAAGTTTCAGGGAGTGCTGCCTGTGCCTGGATTTACTGTGAACAATCCCCAACTCACTGAGGCCTTCAGTAAGTATTCTGGAATCTGGATGGATGCCAGATAGCAGGCGAGGGACTCCCTACCACAGCAGGTGTGCCACGTGGCACAGGGGACAGAGACCACCTGGGCCTGTCTGGAGGGGCTTCTTCAAACTCTTTCCCACACATTTGTTCACTGCAAGCTGGTTCGGGTCACAAGTGCAGGCTGTGGTGCCAGTCTCTGTCATGTGCTGGGGCCTCTGTCTTCCCAGGTTGGTCACATGAGAGGGTTTGCTCTGTGTGTTTGCAGCTGTTTTCCAACTCTGCCAAGCCCAGGCTGGGACCATAGGCAGTGAAGAGAGGGGTGGTTGTTTTTTTCTTTTTCTTTCCCATAGCATTTGAGTAGCTGTTTGGCAGAATGGAATTGCTAACCCCAAGGACATAGCCCAGTTACCCACAGTTCTAACAGAGTGATACAGAGAGCTCAAATCCATTGTGGAATGAGGCAGGTATGAATAAATAAATGTGGTGATATTACCCATTCCATGGATTGGGGGCCATTTGCTGCCCCATGGGTAAAATAACATTACCTGTTTCACAGGGAAAAGGAATGTGCCTCACAGATGAGGGTAGCAGGGGTATTAATCAGAGTGGGATTACTCATAAATCCTGCATACACGGTTCCTTTGGAGGCGCAGAGAGGCTGCCTGTGATGTGCTGTCTACCATTCATCTGTGATATGCTTTGCTTTGACAGTTAGGCCGGGCACACCTGCCACTAACAACCCATTCTCATGCCTTAAATTTCTGTAGCTAGAATCACTTTTTTAGGTTAAGACATTTTCTCCTGGAAGCCCCCGTAACAGGGCACTTTGTTTCCTGGGAGCCAGGGGTAAATATGTAGGTCTGTGGACACTTCTTGGGCTTCTTTCAGATGAGCTTTTCAGTTCTGGTCTCTTGTTGGATTTTACTGAGGATTGAAGCTCCTAAGATCTAGACCAGTGGTTCTTAAACTTGACTGCACCTAAGAATCACCTGAGGAGCTTTTAAAAATCCTGATGCCAAGCCATACCCCCAGACCATTCAATCAGAGCCTCTGGAGGGGGGACCAGACAGTGCCGTAATTTTTAAGTTCCCTCTCCTAAAATGGTTCCAAAGTGTGAGTAAGCAGGAAAGTCAGTGATTTACACCATTTTTTAAAAATTGAAGTATAGTTGATATACAATGTTGTATTAGTTTCAGGTGTACAGCAAAGTGATGCAGTATGTTCTTTTTCACATTCTTTTTATTATAGGTTATTACAAAATGTTGAATATAGTCCCCTGTGCTATACAGTAAATCCTTGTTTATTATATATATATTAGTGTGTACCTGTGTGTGAAGTCACTCAGTCGTGTCTGACTCTTTTTGACCCCGTGGACTGAAGCCCACCAGGCTCCTCTGTCCATGGGATTCTCCAGGCAAGAATACTGGAGTGGGTTGCTGTATTCTTCTCCAGGGGATCTTCCTGACCCAGGGATCGAACCCAGATCTCCTGCATTGCAGGCAGACGCTTTAACCTCTGAGCCACCAGAGAAGCTGCTAATCCCAACCTCCTAGTTTGTTCATCACTCCCCTTTCCCTTTTGGTAACCAGAATTTATTTTCAATGTCTGTGACCTACACCATTTTTAAAGATGATTTTTAAAAAGTAATGTATAGTTCTAAAGAACAGACTAGCATTTTCTGAGGACCGTGGGTCCCCTAGGGCAATAACATGTGGGATCTGGAAACACCCATGAACTCGTGTGAACCATGGCAGCCACCTCTATAAAAGCCTCTGAGCTGCTATTTTAAGGAAGTGAAAGAGAACTGAAGAGTGTCCTGTTGTAACACAACTCTCGTGGGCCCCAGCCTTCCTCTGCTGGCCTTGCCCTTGGCCTGCCTCTGGCCAGGTTCCTGCAGTGACCAGAGTCTCATGTTTGCCAGCGTGGCTTAAGTTTTGTTCGCATGTACAAGTCTTCTGGGCACACTGGTAATTTCAGACCATCAGGATAATATAAAAAAAGATGTGTCTTGTGGAGCTGATCAACAACCCAGCCTGTAGAAATGTAGATAAAAACTGAGGTTAGGGAGGTAGTGACTCCTGCCAGAGCTGGGGACTATGCCAGAGTCCTTGGTGTCGATGTCATCTGAGGCCCACAGGGATTTTAATCCGCTGAGTGAGCAACCAAGTCTTGGGGCCCAGACAGGGCAACAATCTAGCAGTACCACCAAAGGGGATTCATGCCCTACATCGGGAGGCCTTGGACTAGGTCCCCAAAGGCCCAGTCCTGCCCCGATCCTACAGTCCATTCCTGTGCTCAGCAAAGCTTTTGTTGTGCCTGTGGAACCCCGCCTAAATGCTGGGCACAGGACAGGACTACTTGTCCCCAGCTGTTCACAAGAACGGGTGCCGGCGCCGTTGATTGACGCTGACCGCTAGAGGGACCTCCACTCCAGGTCGCGGGGTTCGAGAGCGGCCAGATCCTAGGGTGACTTAGTCTTCCTAACTGGGGGCGCTCAGAGACAAGAAATGAGATTGCCTTCAGGCCAACCTCAATTTGAACTAGATCGCTTGGGCCCAGAAGTCCGCACACCCAACGGTTGCTGCTCTGGGACTGCCTCTAAAACATTCTTTCTATGACATCTCTTTTTGCAATTCTCGACCCAAGTTCCCTTTCTGCTTTTCGCTTTTATTCTCTATGGCCAACGAACGGTGCTCAAGGGCTGGAGAAGCCCAGGGAACGGGGAGCCGAGGACCACCAGGAGTCACCCGGGGCCGGAAGGGTGCTGGAGAGGGAGGTGACAAGAGCAAGGGCGGGGCTCCTAGGGGCGTGGCCGCCGAAGAGAGGCGGGGCTTAGGGGAACGCTAAAGTCGGCTTAGGAGGCGGTGCTGGAGCTGGGGCTGGGCGGGGCTGGGGCTGGACTGGCGGGGCTGAGCAGGTCCGAAGGGGCGGGGTTGACGAGGCAGGTCGCTAAGGAACTAGAACTCGTGGCGGTTGGGTCCCTGCGGGCTGCCACGGAGCCTAGAGGGAGGGGGCGTGGCAGAGGGGCGGTCCCGGGGGAAGGTGGGGCGGTCTGGGAGCCGGCGCTCCTGGACGAGCCTACAGAGTCTCCCGTGGGTCCCCGCCCCCGTCACGTGGGCTCCGGACGCGGCCGCTGCCGGTCGGTCCGCTGGTTGGTCGGTTAGTTGGTCGGTGGGTCAGTGGCCTGCTGTTCGTTTCTCGGCTCTCATGTTCGGAGGTGGGGGGGACGAGTGAAAGGCTCGCACACCTGAGCTGTCCGGAGAGGAGCCCCGCACTCAGGTCAGTGGGTTCTCCCCACGCCCCCCGGGCCCACTGCGCAGGCTGAACTGGGAGCCCCCGCAGGGGAATTGGCTTAGGAACTGAGATCCCCGAGTGTTTCCCAGACGCGAGGGCGGGGACCCTCCTCCCCTTCTTTTGCCAGATTGGGAGGAGAATATAACTCCTGGGGATTTGCTTCGCGTCTCCTCCCAGTCCTGTCTGGAGTCTACGGACTGTCCGCGCCCCTGCAGGTGCCGGGATGGCCCTGGAGATGCGCAGGGTGGCCAGTCATCCTAGTTGTGTGTAGTGTGTCAGAGCTCTGCTCAGTCGGTTGGAGCAGCGGCGTAGCCTAGAGAGATAGCCCAAGGTGGTCGGGAAGCTTACGGTCCGTTTTGCCCAAGCAAATCGATGTTCCACAGAGCGTGCGTCCAGCTACAACGCCTTAGCTGAAATCAACTCTGTATTGTAATTGGAAAAATGCAACATGCTTTTCCAAACCTCAAGCCACAGCGTCCCAATAGACGGCAAGACGGCGATGGGTCTGTTTGAAAGAGGGTTCCTCTCCTTCATGACATCCTGACTCCAGACCTTCAGTTGTTACTCAGATGAAAATTAGATTATATATTTAAAGACCAGGGCTTCCAAAGTGTGCATAAGATCAAAACAGGCACTCTAGCCAGCATTTAGTCCTCTTAAAAGACAAATCCAGAGCATTTTTACTTTTAGAGCAGCTGGATGTTTGTTTGTCTCCCTTTGTATATTTTCGTTCACTTCCTGTCTCATATCTTTCTCCCAGTTCCTTAATCAATTATACTACAAATCTGCATTGTTACCAAATTTTATGTTGCATTCTATGAAGTTTAATGCCCAACAAAGGCAGTTGGCTGTACACAGAATTCATCTTCTGTTTGTTCAGTCTTTGATTGTTATTTGTACTACATGAAAAAATACTTGATTTAGAGGATTTCTTTTTTACTTGAGGCTTAGGTAGTCTGTATGTAATCTGCTTATATTCATATTTAGATGATTTTGAAGTGGGAGATGAGGGGGAATGGTGAACTTTTACTACACTCATTCATAATTTTTACTTAATAATACATTATTGTTAGTATTACTTGAGATTCAGTGATGTGCCAGTTATTAGCATATTGCTACTACAGAGATAAACAGTATTATGGTCTCTTTACTGGGTCAGCTATGTGCTACAGGTGCCTGACAAGTAGAATGAAATAAATGCTATGAAGGAGGTAAGAGCAAAGTGTTGTAGGAATTTATCTTTCATCTGACTGTGTAAAACCTGAGATAATTTCAGGAAGGGGGTGACACGTGCATGGTGGACCTTGAAGGATTTCTCCAGGCAGAGGTAGGTGGAGTGTGACCTGCCCTGTGAGAGGCAGGCAAGCACTTCATAGCCTGAGAAGTAGCAAGTGGCTCAGCTTGGCTCCAGTGGCAAGTGAGAGACAGTAAAGCTGGTGATGAGGAAGAAACCTGTTCCCAGCGGGCCATGAAGGCCAGGTGGAGAAGTCTGGGCTTTGAAATCATGAGCCTCAATAATGGCTTTTAAGCAGGAGATTGACTGATGGTTGTCTGAATTTAAAGTCTGAGACCTTGGCCCTTGACCCTTTCAGCCTCCCAAACCTCTAGCCCAGTGGAGAAAATCTAGTAAATATTTGTGGAATGAATGATCTGGCAACACTGGGTAGCAGTGCTTTTCAACCTTTAACAAGCTTAAGAGTCACCTGGGGATCTCGTTCAAATGCAAATTCTGGTTCCTAGGTCCGGGTGGAACCTGACATTCTGCATTTCTCGGAAGTTCTCAGCAGCACAGCCCCTTCACTTATCTATAGCAAGGATTAAAAAAAAAAAACAAAAAACAGTTTGCAAACCTGGCTGAGACTCAGAATTGCCTAGGGAGCTTTTAATATTACTCAAATTAAGTAGGTCTGGCATGTTTTTACCAAATTCCTCTGTGATTCTGATGAAGGCCAAGTGGAAACTGCTGGGTAAGAGACCCTCAGGTTGGAGAAGCCCAGTGGAAGATCAATTAAGATAGAAGTGACTAGGGCCTGTGCTGGATCCCAGAGAGGATACAGGTAGGAGAGACTAGAGAGACAGAATCTATGGGCTAGGGGGCCAGATGGAGAAGTGAGGAGGGAGGAACAGTCCTGAAAGAATTGCTCTTTCAACAAGGAATGGAGTATGTAGTCTTTAGGCTGTCACATTTGCGGTAATTTTTGGAAGCTGTTTTTCACTTGGCTATCAAAAACATTTCCTTCCTGATACATAGATTTGTTCATGACACTTCTGTTTGAAATCTTCTGGTGGATTCCCTTTTGCAAAACATGGGAAGGAATAGCTAATATGAACAGCACCGTTGAGGCATTTAAATGTTGAGGCAATAAACTTAAAGGTTTATTAAGTTCCCAGACTGAGCACCCTCATTCAAGAAGTAATCACTCAGGGGAAAAAAAAATGTCACACTGTCATCACTTGGTGTGGGCACAACTAGGCTGACACTCTTGGCAGCTTTGTGTTTTCCTGAGTTGCTATTTTTCCTGCTTCCTCCTTCCTCAGAGCAGTTCCACTTGTTTTCCTAACATCGTTCTTTGGTTTCAACACTTGATGACACCTGTGTGTCTCAGTTTTTGCAGAATCCAGTGCTGGTCCCAGAAGGGCGGGCTGTATCCTTTACAGACTCTGAAAGCCAGGTCTTGCAGATCTTCATGAGGGCCATTCTTGTGTCTCATGCAGTGAATACTCTGCTAGGAGATGCCATCTTAGAGCGTCTGTTTACCTTTAGACCTAGGTCTCCTCAAGGCTTTGAGAGTTCCAGGGTGCTGCTCACTCTCAGCTTTATCTTCGGGAAATTTATGATTTCTATTGAGTGCTTCTAGGTAGTCCTTACTATGGTGCTTCCTTGTAATTCTTTCTTTGATTTCCTCTCTCAGTCACAAACACATTTATGCCCACGAGAACCCAGCTTTCACTATGCACAGTGCTTTTAGTCATCATGTTCCATGTTGCCTAGTAATCTTGGCTTCTGTGACACATTTGTAGATGGAAGGTGTAGACAAGATGGGATAGGCTTGCCTCTGAAAGGGATAAAGCATACCATCCTTATTTGGCGTTCAAAGTTCCACAGAGGCTGGCAATAATTTGACTCACCAGCTGCATCTCCACTGTTCCCCAAACCAAGTAGTTTAACAATTTCTACATTTTGTGCCTCTCTGCCTTTACATACACTATTTTCTCTTCCTGGGAAGTCCTTTTGTCTCTGCTCTGCAAAGTGCATGAACTCTTGCTAATCCTTCAGGAGGCAGATCAAAGTCTTAAAACACCTCTCCCTCCCCAACCCCCAAGTCATTTTTGCTGTAGCATCTGGTTCGGATCTCTGCTATGGTACTTAATGCACATCATTTGCATGTCTCTCTGTCCACACCCTCTCCAAACTCTGAGCTGCCCTGGGGCTGCATCAGCCCTTCTGTTCCACCCAACACTCAGCAGATGTTGAGGAAGAGTTTGTGGCAGAGGAGGGCCTTGAGCTGGCTGGTGTTACAGTGTTGCCTTCAGTAAAAGGGGAAAAAGGCAGATGGTTTTGTGCTGGAGATAGGCAAGGAACAAGAGCAGAACCTGAAAGACTAGGACAAGCCTAATGAGTGGCCTGCAGGGCTGGAGTCATAGGGTGGGCTGGGGAGAGGACTCTGGGAGAAGTAAGGCTGGAGTCTCAGGCTGGGGAGAGATCCTGGAAGGTCTTGAAAGCTGAAGTTAAAGAATTTACATGTAATGTCGATGACCTTGAGACTAGGTGAAGGCTGTGCTTTCTGGAGGATTCCAGGTTAAGAAGGGCAGGTTGGAGAGAGAGGGAGGGGTTAATGAGAATGTGCTGTTGGAATAACCCATTGCGGTAGATTAGGACCTAAATCAAGTCAATGGGTGGAGAGGAGTGAACAGAGGTGAATGAGCTTGCCAAGAAATCCTGCAGGATTTGGTGACTGATTGGATTTGAGGGAGAGAAAAAAGAGTCAAACTGGACACTGACATTTTGTGCTAGTTTGCTGGGAGAAGAATGAAGCAATTGTTAGCAGCATGAGCGCATGGAGGAGCTCCTTGGAAGGGGGAAGGGAGATGAGGGTGGTTGACTCCCTTTGGAGTCAGGAGGGAGCCTTGGGTAGTTTCTCGCATGCTCCCTATATTTTTACCCGTGAGGAAGATGACATCCACAGACACCTAGCCAGGGTCACCCAGCTGCTGGTGGCAGAAATCAGGCCTTCTGGCCCTGGGTTCTGTCCTATGTAGCTCAGTGGGTTTGAACAGATGAGTGTTGTTGGAAAGTCCAGATGGAGACTCCATTAGGCAATGAAAAGTGAGAAAGAGACCAGGTTTGGGGCAAATTCAGCCTGCAGAACAGCTAAGACTGGAGACTTAAAGGTCAAAGACTCAGAGGGAAGTGTCTGTAGCAGCCAAAGGCACTGGGGGTGTGAAGGCTCATGAGATCTTTCTGTTTTGTGGTGATGGGAAGTAGGGAGTGCTTTATGGTATCAGCACTCTTATACTTGTTAGTGCTTAGTGCAAGTACATGGGTATTAAATGGCTTTTCTGGGAATGCAAGCATCAATCCATCAGTTCCACGGAAAGATGTATTCTAAGGACCCAAATATCCCCCACCCTGCCCCCTTCTTACTGCCAGCAAGTTTTAGGGACACATCCAAAGAGTTATGAGAAGTTGCCTGTGTAGTATTGGAGTGAGGGTGGTGGGGATGCCTATCTGGGGAAGGCAGTCAACCTTGAGAACCTTTTCTAGGCAAAGACCTGTGTGTAGGGCCAGTGTCAGGGATTTAGATGGTTGAGTGAGGGACAGAGCTGTCCAATAAGGAGGGAAGGCCTTTTCTAGAATCTACACTGCTGCCAAGAGACTCAGTGGCCCTGAGGTTGGATTTCCTCCCCTCCTTACCTTTCCCTTCCACACCTCTCTACCTGGCCAGGCTCCCCAGCCTTTCAGGATGAGTCCTACCTTTGCCGTGACACAGTGGTTACCTCGGTTTGCAGGCAGAGCGGGGTTAACATGTGTGAAGCCTTTAGATGATTGCCTGGCGTATGATAATTGCCCAGTAAAAACAAAGACACAAATGCTGGGATTCAACTTTGAGTCAAACTTGCAAGCCTCTTGGTTCTTTTGAGTTATGTAGCTGGGTCTGACAAGTTCCTTCATCTTGTTTTGAGTGTGTGTGTATTTTACTGAGACCAAAGTGTGTGCATGAGCCTGCTGACCCATGCTAAAGTATCAGCGACAGCCCTAGATTGCAGACTGGATATTTGAGTTGTCCCTGTCTCTGAAACAGCTTATTCAGAGTCAAGTGGGTGGCAGGCCTACTAACAAACCTCCAGGAAGACGTTGTCAACCCAGGTGAGGCTATGGGGAACGGATCCTGTCACAGCCACTCCCTCACCTCTCAGGGCTGTGCTCTTGAGCACCTCTGTTTCCTCCCAGGATGAGGACAGGTGTAGGCAAGGAAGTGACCCAAATCCCAGGATTGCTCTGCTGGCTCAGGGACGCCAGTGTCTGCTGGTCGCCAGGCATTTTTGGTGGGCACAGTCAGAGCCCTGCCCAGACCCCCAGCTAAAGACATAAATCCACAGGGCCTTGTGAGCATGGTTGGAATGGCCCACTCAGTTGTGGCTGGGCAGGGAGCACTCTGACCAGGAGGACCATTCCTATGACTACACTGGGGTGTCCTAAGAGGTCTGAGGAAACGTCTCCAAACTGCTCCTGATAGAAAGGTCCAGAGAGCCCACCAGAAGGAATTCCTGGTGTTGACAGTATGTGTGTGTATGTGAGAGAGAGTTGTGTAGGAGCCAGGGGATCTGCTCTAGGGACTAAGGGAACAGAGAAGGGCAGAGCCACAGCTCAGGTTTGGAAGACGAAGAACAGGTTACTTTTGTTCCTTGCATGCACACGTGACAACTCCTGTCTTCAGGGCAACGGTTTCCTTCCCGCAACAGGCTCTGTTTCCCCAGTTCAGAGGTTTCTGCATGAACTGCAGAGGTTTCTAGCTTGACACTGAACTGCTTCCTGGATGAAACAGAGTTGTATGTAGACTGACCTGGGAAAGCTGCCTCCAGAGGGAAGGCAGAGAGGAACTTCTGGCTTTGGTGGGTTTTACAAAGGGCTAGTCTCCTGAGGTGGGCAGTGTTATTCCCATTTTTGCGAGGGGAACAGGTGCCAGGGAAGGAAAGTGTGTGTGTGAGTGTGTGTGTGTAAGTTTCCAGAATATTCAATTTAATTTATTGTCCAAACTGGGACACTTCTGAGAGCGAAAGGAGGAGGCAAATGCTGAGCTGGATGGGATCCTGGGATGACCAGACTGTCTCAGGTATCCTGGGATGTGTGGTCTCAAACTCCAAATTCAGTAATTAACTGGGAGAGGAGCTGGGGGAATAAGGGTTAGTGTAGGGTGGGGGCAGGAAGAAGTTAGAACTCAAATTCGGATGAGAAAGGAGGATTCTTTTAATTCGACATTTTACCAAAGCAAAGGAGTAGTTCTTGGCTCTGACACCTGACCTCTGCTGCTTGTCATGAGAAAGTTTTATTACATAAGCTCTTCCTGCAACCAGCCAAGACATCTGGTTCTTCGATGCAATGCTGCTGTCCCGGTAACAGCAGGCACCACTGCCCTGAGTGGCCAGCTAGGTTTTCACTGCGTGGCTCACTGGAGCCGCACAGAGCCTCTGACAGAGGTGCTGCCCTGCTGCTGGAGATGAGAAAACTGACTCCTCACCCACCCCCTTGACAAGGGTATGGCGGGCGGCGGGTGTCCGCCACCCTGGGGACTTGGCTTATCTCGTCTCTGAGGGCTCTGCCAGCTCAGACAGTCCTTCATTTAAATCCTGGTTCTCCTCAGACCTTCTGTTGTTCCTTTGAGCCAGTCTCCCTCTCTGAGCTTGAAATTCCTCACCTGTCATATGGGAACAATAATAGGTCGATTTCATTTGGATGTTGTGAGGTGATGACACGTTATTAAATGTTGGCTACAGTGTTTGGCTCATCATAAGTACTAAGTGGCATTATTAGCCTCCTTGGCTCAGGAAGCCTGGCAAATAGACTTTGTCAAGAGGAGTGGGGTCCATCACCCAGAGGGTTTATAATGAAATTTCAGGGGGCAAGTAGTATCGTCTGAGCCTCCAGGTGTAACCCCTACAGTGGAGGTGAGCAGGAGGTCCAGGAGGCAAGAGTCCATGGCAGGGTGAGGGGACAGGCTGATTGCTGATGGCCAGTCACCAACGTGCGGGACAAGGACAACAAACAGAGCTCAGAGCTCAAACCAGCTCTATGGGACGTGGCGGGGTAAAGGCAAAGTCCTGCCCTAAGTCTCCCAAAATCAATCTGTGCCTTTTCCACCCAGCCTCGTAGAAAAGCCCACAGAACTTGGCTTTAGCTTGCCTGCATTAATAGAAGTCCTGGCTTTAGACCTTGCTGGGGAGGGGGTCGTCCTATTTTTCCCTGGAGTGGCCAAGGCAGGCCACACCTGGAGGTGGTACCCTGGGCACCACCCTTCAGGAGCAGTAGAGGAGAGCCCCTTACTGCATCGAAACTGGAATCCCTGCCTTGTAAGCTCTGTAAGGTTCTGGGACAGACAGGAAATACAAGGGCTGTGACTGTGAATTTCAGCTGCCATATTCTGTGTTGCTCAGAGAGCAGGACTGAGTCACGGTGGTGACGGTAGAGAGGATTACAGAAGAGGTAGGTTTCAGTTTGACATGACGTAGGAAATTCCAAATAACTCAAGCTTCTCTCTAGGGCCAGGTGACTGTTTTAGAGCATGTATTGGAATCTACCTGTAGAGGGTATTGTCCAGCCAGTATTGACTAGAGAGGAATTCGTAAAATAACAGAGGAGGCAGACTTTGCTGAAAGGTTGGAGGTCTTACTAAAAGTGCTGTAGGATCTGGAGGGATGAATGGTGTCTTCTGAGCAGGGAAGCAGTGCCTTGCAGCTGATGTAGGTGGTGGGGAACCAGGGTGGAAGGCTAGGGAAGGGTGGCCGTGAAGCTGTGAAGAAGCTTCTCCATCCCAGGTCATAGGATGAAGTCCCACCCAGTGCAGGAGTTGGGAGACTGGAAAGGCTCTGAGGATGTGCCTTTGTGGGGTGAACTTTCGAGGCCATGATCCCAATGTGATTGCACTACGTGTATTCCCTGCTGATGCCTTGGCCTGACCACCTGACTGGGGCACAAAGGCTCTTACAGGCTCATGGGCCCTTCCTTGAAGGTTTTGCAAACACAGAGTCCTGGTACCTGGAGGACCAGGGCCACGTGGTCTGAGACACTGAGCTCGTTGCATCCTAGAGGGAACGGCGGGTGTAGAAGGGAAAGGTCCAGGAGGGCGGTAGGCACAACACTGGGAATTCTGATCTACTGTCTGCAGCCTGGGACACAGAGCCAGCTCCCAGCCCCGAGAGGAGGCAGGGAAGGGCTGTGGGGAGCAGGGCCTTCTTGATGTAGGCTGAGGTTTTGGGTGGGACATGCAGTGGGATGATAGAGAGTGCTGTGGTTAAGCAACGTGGATGCCTGACGAGCACACAGTCCCAGGCAGGGTGGCAGGGAGGGGAGCCTGGTAAGGCTGGTAGGAAGCCAAGGAAGCCCCCAAATGAGCATTGTCCCACTGGATCTAGGAAAACTCTTTTAGCTGCAGAGATGGAACATAATTCCTAAGTATCCTAGAGTCAATAGACTTGTGACCTCATTTATTATTTCAGTCATTTTTATGATTTTTTTTTTAAATCATCTTCCATGTGGAGAACTGTTATGGTGGGGACACAAGATGAGTAAGAACATGTCCCCTGCCTGGATGGAATTTAAGGAATGTACCCCCCACTCCAAGTAGACAGTAATAACCACAGAGAAAGCACAATGGATGCTCAAGAGGAAAGAGGGGTTGGGACACCTGGCTTGCCAAGGAGAGGGCATTTGAGGTGTGTCTTGAAGGAAGGTTGGACCAGAGACACCCCTTTCTATGGAGGTACAGGAGGGCATTTCTAGCAGAGGGAAAGGCGATGTACAAAGAAAGGCCTGGATGGTGAGTTAAGGGGCATGTGTGGAAAACAGCCAGTGGTTTGGTTTGGCTAGAGCTGGAGGAGTGAGGGAGGTTAGCGAGGGATCCGGGGACTGGAGACTGTCATTTACTAAGCATGCAGTGTGCATCAGATATGCTCACTTACATCTCACAGGAGCCTGTTAGGGCTCTAGCTGAGGAGGACACTGATTCAGGATAAGTGACTTTCCCACGGTTCCCTGGCTGACGAGTGGCTGAAATAAGACTGATGCCCAATCTACCTGATCCTCAAACCCGTGATCTTTCCTCTGTATTGTGCCACTGCATTGAGAGTTCAGATTATTCAGAGTCTTTGGTTTATCAGGAAGATCAGCTCTTCATGTTGAGGCAGGAAGGTGGTCAGACGGCATTAGCCTGTTAGAAGCACTTGGCGGACAGGGCCAGGTTACCGTGATGTATACTGGCCCCAACATAATATATGCACACTTGCATGCGCACACACATTTATAAATTAAATGTCTAAAATAGGAGGTCGCACAGTTGTACATGGTGTCACAGAAACTGATCTTTCCTAAGCACTGTTGGCACTTGCTGATTTCCTGGATGAATTCCTCTGTTTTCCCTCCCACTCAAAATATAATCCAAGATAAGCCAGAATCATTTCTAATTTATACAAAAAGATTCTTGACTTTAGCTGCCTTATCGTTAGCAACAAGTTCCTTATACCCCACCTGTTAGGACCCCTATGGTGTCAGCTGTCAAGGGATGTTAAGCAAGATGGTGGGTTGGAAGAGTGGGGTGAGGGTAAGAGAGAAACCTGGGTGGTAGCCTAGGTGGAGGGGTGGAGGTGGAGAGGAGAGGCTGACTGTTCTGGAAGCGTTTGCTGGGAGCCTGCCCGTGCAGGGGTGTGGAGTGGGCACTGGGATACCCGCGTGAAAGGAGAGCATTGTTGGCACTGTTCCCGCAGTGTCGTCTTCAGGGTCTGAGCAGGTGGATGCTGCTGGTGGCTGCCTGCTGCATTGGGAGCTCTTTCTTATCCTGTGTCCTGTGGAGTCTGCCCCTTACCGCTGATCAATCGGGCTTACACACGGCCACTCCTGTTCAGTTCAGCCTCCCTCCTGGAGCCACACCCAGCATTTGTCCTCAGGGCAGTCCTGGAGTCCTTCAGGCTTCTAATTGGAAGGTTTCCCTCAGCCCGGGAGGAAGCCAGAGAAGACTGCCTAAGAAGGCTGACGTGCTAAGGAAGGTGGATGTGGGCTGCAGTGTCTTGGGATCTCACGTTAACAGGGCACTTAAGGGGGGGGACAGCGCTCTACCTTCGTGTCCTGTCTGCTCATCCTGAGCACTTGGGAAACTGTTAGGGGCTGCTCCAGGGTCAGAAATCCAGGCCTCATATGTCATGATTACTTACTTATATTTCAAAGAAAAGTTTACTTTTAATTTTTTTGGCCATACCGTGCAGTTTGCAGGGTCTCAGTTCTCAGACCAGGGATTGAACCTGGGTCCCAGCAGTGAAAGCCTGGAATCCTAACCACTAGGCCACTAGGGAACTCTTGAAAGAGAATTTCAAATAAGCCTGGTTACAATTAAGCGAGGAATGACATTCACAGGAGGATTCTACAAGCCACATGAAGCATGCATCTCATTGCATCCCAGTTACACACGTGTATGGAAACCGTCCCTTAGTGACTTGGGAATGTTGCCTGTTTGATTCTAGGTGTCTGTGAGAGTGTGATGTCCACTGGGAGCAATCGTGGGCCTCTCTGGGACACCAATACAAGTTGGCTGTCTCCTTGCAAGGCCATCTCTGAGTTACTAAGGGCTTGCCCGACATCAGTGCCCGGGGCTGGGGACCTCCAGCTCCATGGATATGGTCAGGATTTGGTCTTTCCGCTCCTCAACACCTGGAATTCAGCCTCCATGTTTGGGATCCCCCAGGACCCTGGAGTAGGGCCCTGGCCTCAGGAGATGTGGCAGTTTCTTAAAGAGAGTCAGTGCTACATATGTATTTTTTCTGGATCCCAACATTTAGACCCTGCTAAGGAGTCTTGGCTAACAGTGCAGTGGGGACACAGTCTCCAAGAGGGACCAGGCTCTGAGCCAGCTGGTTGACTGTGCTCCCTCCTAACCCTCTGACCAGCCCTGTGTGAGACAGATGGTAATACCTCCAGTACACAGTGACCTAGAGGTTAATCTGTGTTACCCAAGGTCAGAAACTAGCCTAGCTCTAAGTAGTGGAGCCAGGATTTAACCCCAGGTCGGTCTGAGTCCAAAGCCTGGACTCTGTTGCATTGTGCTCTGCTCCTTCAGGTGAAGGAGGAAGGAGCCACAGAGACCTGGAGGCTGTATTGGGCTGGGCGCTGGGCCTCTGGTGTCAGGACTACCTTCCCCTTCTGTGGCCACTTTACAACACACAGGCTTCCACACCTTCCACTTTGAGACCGAGGAACTTTTCAGGTGTCTCCCATGGGGAAGTAATGGCCCTGCCTGATGGAAAAGAACGGTTGAGAAAGATGGAAGAGAGGCCTCCCGGAGCTCTTACAGGTGCTCCCACTCCCCTGCCATCAGACTGACAGACTTCCAGGAGCCAGACCTCATGGATGCCCAGGGAGGCAACACCTCGTGCAGGGCAGTCCCCAGCCGGCTGGCCTGTGAGTGTGTGTGCAAATGGGGGATTCCTGGATCGCTTTTCTTAGGAAAGTCCCTGAGCCACTCCGGCCTAAGTGCCCTTAAGGGAGGGAAATGATCTGAGTGGCAAGTGTCTTGTGACTGGTGAGCTGAGGTTAAGGGGACTGGCTTAGCCCCTCCCTTCACCCATCAAATGCTGGATTGTTGAATTGCCTTGAAGAGAAGAGGGCTGGGCTCAGGGCTCCTGGCTCCTTAATTGCAGCTTGACAGCTGGTCAAGCTGTGAGGTCTTTGGGTTTCCTACCTACAGCATACCAATGGTCTCACTGAATGGTCTTCATCCCCAGGCATGACTTGACTCAGAGCTGACTTACAAAGAAAAGAGAGAAAGGACTGCTAGAAACTGTCCTTACCTGGATGTTGTTTAAGGTCTGGAGATACAAAGCCATCTCTCTTAGACTGAGAGGGAAGAGAAAACCAGTGGATGAGAACAGAAACCCATGTCTCTGGAGAGGAGACTGCCTTTTTTCCGTAGGTTTGCCCAGCATGCCTCCCAGATCATATGGGGGCGTGTGTTATGTACCCAAGATCAGATGGGGGAGTGTGTCAGTTTGTTAGGGCTGCCTTAACAAAATAACCACAGACTAGGTGGGTTAAGCAAGAGAACTTTTTCTTCTCATGATTCTGGATGCTAGGAGTCCAAGATCAAGGAGTCGGCAAGATTGGTCTCTTCTGAGGCCTCACTCTTTGGCTTGTGAATGGTCATCTTCTCTGTGTGTCTTCACGAGGTCTTCCCTCCATACCTGTGTGTGTCCTTATAAGGACACCAGTAGGATTGGGTTAGGGCTCACCCTAATCATGTCATTTTAACTTAATTACCCCTTTAGAGAGCTTATTTCTAAATACAGTCTCATTCTGAGATCCTAGGGGTTAGGACTTGAACATCTGAGTTTGGGAAAGGGGGACACAATCCAGGGTATCCCCAATAACAGGGTGTTTCCCAGATTCTCAGTGAACAAGGCCAGGTGTCATGATGAGGGTTGGAGAGGCATCACTGTCAGTCCTGCCAAGGGACCAGAAGAGGCAGGTAGGCTCCGCCCAGCTAGTGGAGGAAGTGGGATTGGCTTCGTCCAAAGGCTCAGCCCAGAACAGTCCAGGCCAAACCATTCCCTATATTCTCTCTGGCAGCAGTGGGTTCTGCATGGTGGCTTCACGCAATTTCCACGTCCCCTCAGACCTCCAGGGAAGACAGAGTTGCTAATCCTCCACTAACACTCTCTAGCTGGGCCTACAGAGAGAGCCTCCTCCACTGACCGAGGCAGGATGTGTTGCTGGTGCACACGTCCTGTCTTTAACTTTGGTTGTCTCCTACTGGTTTAAACTTTTTTATATACAAAAGGAAAGCTATTGCATTGTTTCAAAACTAAACTCTTAACACATGTTGAAATGAATGTTCAAAATACAGAATAAATGTTGATTAATTCAATTAGTATTTACCAGGAGCCTGCCAAAATTCTGGGGCCTGTGCTCCTCCCCAGGCAGCTTGGGAGGCTCGTAGGAGGTAGCTGGCTGAAGGCGAAAGTTATGCATGAGGCCCCGAAACTCTAGATGATAGAGAAAACTTGCCAATTCAGATCTGTTTATTTCCTTGTTGCTTAGCACTCTCAAATAATAGAATCAAGAGAAATGCCTGGTTTTATCATCCATTAAGGGAAGTTACATCTTCTTCTCCCATTGGTGCTTTGTGACTATAATTGCATCATCAGTTAGCTCACGCCAACACCAGCCATGGCCAGGTTCCTCTTCTGGCAGAGCTGCTTTCGCCTCCGAGTATCAGACCACAAAGAGAGGGGCTTCAGGTGTGGTGAAAGTGAGGAAGTGGATACTGGTTGTGGTTCTCTGAGGAGACAAGTGAATAACACATCCTCCTTGCTCTCAAGCATCTTAATTTGGAAGGGGAGCCAGATATATTGAGAAATCATATAAATAGAGCTGGAAGGGAGATGATAAAGGGGAATGCAAGTGTGTCAGGAGCAGAGTGGAGGCAGTTAGCACCTTGGGGCCCCAAGGGAGGGATGTCAGGAAAGGCTTCTTCAGGTTGGTGCATTTGTATAAAGACTTAGAATGGGTGAGTTTTGAAAGTACAGATGGAGAAAAGCGTCCCAAACAGAGGAAACAGAGAAACAGGAAAACCTTTCTGTATTGAGGGAGTAGGAAGTGACTGAGAGGTGGCTCAGGGGTAAAGAATCCTCCTGCCAATGCAGGGGATGCAGGTTTGATCCCTGGGTCTGGGAGGATCCGCTGGAGAAGGAAATGGCAACCCACTCCAGTGTTCTTGTCAGGAAAATCCAATGGACAGAGGAGCTGGTTGGAGGGACCACAGTCCATGGGGTCGCAAAAGAGTCGGACATGATTGAGTGACTAAACAGCAGCAAGTGGTGGAGAGCACGGTGAGAAGTGCAGCTGGGGAGGTGGGTCTTTCCCGAGAACTTTGATGGCAGAGCTGCAGCCTGCAGCTTTGCTCTGAAACAGTGGAGAGCCATGAGGGGCTGAGAGCAGAGGACGGATGTCAGGAGCTTCGGGAAACTTACCCTGCCTTCTCTGGGAAAGATGGGTTGAAGAAGGGTGAACTAGAAGTAGGAAGTTGAGGGAAACAGCTTTGGAAATCCAGACGAGAGACAGTGAGGGTCTGGACAGTGGTGGGTGAGAGTTTGCTCAGATGTGAGGACTTTCAGGGAAGCTGAACGGCCCTGCAGAAGGAGCACTGTCTGCACTGTCGGGAACTTAGGTTCATATCTCAGTTCTGTTGGCCCCGAATCTGGTGTCACTCTCTGGAAAAGTCTAGATTCCTAAGTGGTGGATTAAAGAAATAAGCAAACTTGTGTTATTTTTTAAAAAGCCTCAAACATACATACAAGTGGAAGGAATAGTTTAATGAATCTGCCTACCCAAAACACAGCTTCAACACTAACTTCTCACTGGTTCTGTTTTTTCATGGGGTGATCTTTGAAATAAGGCTTTTGAAAGTATTCAAGCTGGGGCTGCATTGCAGCATGTCTCTGAATCTGTCTACTATCAGGTCCAGGTGGGGAAATGACTTGATGTCCATTTGTTCTTCCCAGGGCCTAAAGTTGTGTGCACGTGTGTGAGTGTGTGTCCATTTTCTCTGCTATGAGAGGAACCGAGAGGGTAGCTGCCTTTGAAGGGTGTGTGCTGGGCTGAGGAAACACCCCCCCGCACCCCCAACCAGAGGCTCCTGTCAGTGAGATAGGGTTCTGTCTGCCCCGGGGACAGGCGGGTGTGGACCGGGGAGAGGACAGAGGTGAGGATGATGTGGAGGCCCGTGGGCTGGGCCAGACACCCTCACCTTCCATTCATCGGAGGCTCCGTGTGGCCTGGGGTCTGATTCATGCTGACCAGACTGACAGGCCTGGGCTATAAACCAGACACCAACAGACTTATTTGCTTGGGCTGATGTCATCCAGTGGCTACTACGAATGCCTGTTTTCCCACCTTCCTGGCATGACCACAGCTGGGAAAGTGAATTATAAGGTCATCCGCAGGTGGCTGGGGAGCCAGGCTCCCAGCGAGAAGGCACCCTGTGGATGGGGGCATGTCACCCCAGGCTGCCATGGGGCTGCCTTGTAGTGATCACTGCTCGTACTCCTAGAGATGGTGTATCTGTGCCACAGACCAACCCTGACCAGTGCTTCTGTTGGCACTGTTGCTTCATCCTTCACTGAAAATGATGCTGGTTGTCAGGGTGGAGGGGTGTGTGGTAAGTGTACCACTCAAATGCCCTCTGAGTTTGGCATTAATTGAAAAATAAGACCAAGAGTCAGACAAGTGGAGACCAAGATATCAGTTCCAGGGATAAAGGTGTTTAGTGAATGTGGCTAATAGTACTCTCAGTGTATGCTTTTTTTTTTTAATGTAAGTTTATTTCTTTGTTAATTTTTGGCTGTGCTGGGTCTCTGTTGCTGTGCGGTGGCCGTGTGGGGGCGACTCTTCATTGCGAAGTGCAGGCTCCAGGGCTCATGGGGTTCAGTAGCTGTGGCACACGGGCTTAGTAGCTCCGCAGCATGTGGACCACTTCCCTCTGGCAAGGCGGCCCTGGAAACAGAGGGAAGGATAAGGCTGGGCTGCACGGCTCAGTTCCCTCTCGCATTCCCACCAACCAGATACTCAGGGGCCCTCAGTGAAAATGATCAGGAAAGATAGACTGGCACGGTCCTCCCACTGGCTGTCCCCATGGCAACATGAAATGGAACCTGAATGAAGGTGTGAGCATGTGCTCTGGGTCTCAGCAGAAGTTCTCTTGCACAGGTAGTGGTGGGAATGCTACCTTAGAGGAAGGAGAATCATCTGGACCTTATAAAATTAGTCCTGTTTAGCTTGAGGGGACAACATGAAAGGGCATGGCAAAATGAGAGTGCTCTCCAGTGGCTGAAGTATCAGCAATTCAGAAAGATGTAGTTGGAAGTGACCAGGCTTGGAGAGGAAGTGCTGCAGAATGATTAAGAACATGACCTTGGAGGGAACTCTCTGGCAGTCCAGTGGATAGGACTCTGTGCTTCCACTGCAGGGGGTGAGGGTTCAATCCCTGGTTGGGGAACTAAGATCCTGCATGCCACATGTCGCAGCCAAAAAAAAAAAAAAAAAAAAGAAAATGACCCTGGGATCAGACTGCCTGGGTTCACATCCCATCTCATCTACTCCTTGGTTGTGTGATTCTACCATGGTGGTTAGTGTCTCCAAGCTTCAGTTTCCTTGTCTATAAAAATTGGATAGTAACAGTTCTGACTATTGAGATAAGAAATAACATATACTTGCTTAAGTCAAAGCAGGGTGAGTGCTCAACAAATGGTAGCCATTATTATTACTGTCCTATGTCTAGGATAATTTGGGATCAGGCTTGGATGCCAGACTTCTGAGCTTGAACTGCCATGGGAGAGGCCATGTACTGCTCAGGTGAGAGGAATCCCTTCAGTGTCTAGTTCTGAATACCTGAACCCCAGCTGGGCCAGCTGGAGTGGAAAGGTTGAGACAGAGAAACGCACCCTTCAGAGAGGAAGGCCCAGGGATGTGGCCTCTGTTTGAAGACACGGGAGGCAGAGGGGAAAACCCCAAGAAGTTCAGGGTATGCAGTTCCAGGAGGCTTGGAGCTCTCAAGTGGGGGCAGGACCATGTTGAGCGTTTCCGATGACACTGAATCTCAGGGGCTGCTAAGATGTAGCCAGAAAGCTGGTGAATCTTTGGGTATTTGGGTCTGGAGCTTATAGGAATATTCTAGTGTTATATGAGTTATAACCACGGAGATGGAATATGATCTGTCCAAGGGGAAGCCATAGAAGGAAACAAGAATCAGCCCTCTCACCCAGGCAGTGAGAGTAGCTGAAGTGCAGGGCATTCGGTGAAGGAAGGACCCCAAGAACACTTGTTCCCAAATGCCAGAGGAGGAGAGTCCCTGGGGTTTGCCAAGGAAGGTGATCCCAGCTGATGCTGACTGATCACTGGTCTCATTTAACCTTCACAACCATCTTTGAGAAAGTACTTTTATTATTCTCATCTTCTGTATGAGGAAGCGGAGGCCCAGAGAGCAGGCGTCCTACCCTAGGACTTGTGCATAGCCATGAGGGTAGGAAGCGGGTATTCTGACCCAGACAGTCTGGTTCTCCAGCTTGTGCTTTAACCTCACCCTGCACGTGCTGCCCCTCAGGGAAATAAGAGTTGAAAAAGCTCTGATGAGAGAGCCCCTCAGGCGTGAAAGTGGAAATCTCATCAAGCAGGGAGTGGGAGGTGAGCTCTTTGGCAGTGAAGCAGAGGAGGAGGATGAAATGGTAGCTGTGGGATGTGGGCCCAAGGAAGTGTTTTAGGGTGGCAGAGGCTTTGATGTCTGTAGGGTTTAGGAGGAAAGAGCAGAAGCGGGGTAGAGATGAGGATTCACCCCAGAGAGGGAATAATTAAGAGGTTGGGCCTCAGGGGTGACAGATTAGGGGGTCAGAGGGGGTGCAGGGGAGGTTTGAGCTGGAAAGGGACTTGAGGGATCCCGTTTCTAAAGATGCATGGGCATTTGCTCAAGAGGAGTCTGAGAGGAAGGAAGTTTGAGGTTAAAGATCGGGTGCAAGAGTGTCTGATGGAGCTATATGCGTGGTTTCATGTCAGTGAGCAGGAGGAAGGGGAGACACCTGCTCTCCAGCTCACTCTGCCTTTCTGACCACGACTTGTCCTGACTGCCCCCCCTCCTCATGTCTGGGAGGCAGAGTGAACAGTGGAGCAGGTTTGGTGCAGCTGGGGGTGTGGGAGGAGAGAGGCAGGCAGAGACTTAGGGGATGGTCCTGTATGCTGACTGCAAACGGCCCGCAGTAAGAGGCCTCCATCCTCACTGTCCAGAATGAGGGTGTGGTAAAAGGAGAAGGCAAGTCAGAGAAGTTGGGGAGAGTGTTGGAGGATTCCTGAGGTGGGGAAGGGGAGGGAACAGGCTGCCATAGGCTGGTTTACTCCGGGTGGAGGCTTCCATGGAGCCCTGAGAGCTTCTCTGAGAAGGATCCTTCCCCCAGGTCCTTGCTTTCATTGCTGTTGTTCAGTCGCTCAGTCGTGTCTGACTCTTTGTTGCCAGGGTCCAGCCGTGGTGGATCCAGGGTAATTTGAAGCGGGGACGGCGTGGGCGAGGAAAAACTTATTTATTTAATTAGAAATATAAGATTAGATTAGGAAGAAGTGGTATAGGAGGAAAATTTAGTGGAGAAAAGAGGCTGAATAACTTGGTTTACATGGAAAGCCAATAAAGTTCCAGACAAGGAGCTTCCACCATCTACGTTAGGCCACCGGTGTCCTCTTGAATAGCAGGGGGTGCCCCACCTTGGGCTCCCTCTCGCGTGGATCTTAGAAGCCAGGGCAAGTAAGTAGACATGGCGAGCCTCCACGCCCCAGATGGGAATTCAGCCAGAAAATAGAGTAAAGAGGAGACACGGGGGAAACCAGTCCAGCGACTGGCCCGGCCTCTATTGTCTAGAAAGGCCTTTTATACCTTTTTGATTGTACATAGAGATCAGTGGGTAATACAAAATTATGCAGCATCAGCAGCTCTGACTCATCAAAACCAGGCTTTCTCTCTGCATACCTAATTGTATACACAAGTCTTAGGTGATTTACATCATCTTCTGGCCAGAGGGCCAGTTAACATTTTACAGCCCTTTTCTGATAAGGGTTTGTCAACCAGAAGACTTATTTGTGGTGTTCTTCCCAAAGTCTGGTGCCACTCTCAGAAAGCACTAAATAAAGTTACATTCTTGCATAGCAAAGATACAACAATTTGTAACAAGTAAAAGGAGTACAGTGATTTATAACAAAGAAAAGTAATTAACTCAAAAGTCTAGTGTTGCTAACATCAAAACTACTACATTCCTATTTCTATATCCCTATTACATTGATTAATATCCTTCAGGTGTCTAAAAGATAAAGAATATGGAGGCCTGGCAGCAGTCATTGAGTCAACAGTGAAAACCCATCACCAATATGATTTTTAGCTCTTAGAAAAGGCTCTGTATCTTAAGATGCTTTAAGCTTTGTGCCTCTTGTGGTTGAGGGGCTGTAAACAATCCACAAATTGTAAAAGTCTCTAACTGTCAGGCAAGTTAGAGAGCCATCAGAGGGGTTTGAGCTGAGACATTCCTTTTGCAGGAGTCTGTTAACTGCAGCCCTGAGTTAACTCTTCCCAGAGAGTAGTGGTGGTGTGCAGGCAGACTCTGGTTTTTTGGGGGTAGATGTTCAGGAAAACTCAGGGGGAACCCTTGAAGCTAGATCACGCCTTTGCGTTTTGTCTGGCTTCCTTCCTCATGACCATTGCCACGGGCGGGATTCCTCACGCTGGCTCCCGGCACTTTGTGACCCCATGGACTGTAGCACAGCACACCAGGCTTCCCTGTCCTTCACTACCTCCTGGGGCTTGCTCAAGTTCATATCCATTAAGTCGGTAATGCCATCCAACCATCTCGTCCTCTGTCATTCACTTCTCCTCCTGCCCTCAATCTTTCCCAGCATTAGGGTCTTTTCCAATGAGTTGGCCCTTCGCATCAGGTGGTCAAAGTACTGGAGCTTCAGCTTCAGCGTCAGTCCTTCCAGTGAATATTCAGGGTTGATTTCCTTTAGGATTGACTGCTTTGATGATCTCCTTGCTGCCCAAGGGACTTTCAAGAGTCTTTTCCAGCACCATAATTCGAAAGCATCAGTTCTTCAGTGCTAAGTCTCCTTTATGGTCCAACTCTTACAGCCGTACGTGACTACTGGAAAAACCATAGCTTTGACTATACTCACCTTTGTCAGCAAAATGATTGTCTCTGCTTTTTAATACACTCTCTAGGTTTGTCATAGCTTTTCTCCCAAGGAGCAAGTGTCTTAATTTCACGGCTGCAGTTACCATCTGCAGTGATTTTGGAGCCCAAGAAAATAAAATCTGTCACTGTTTCAATTGTTTCCCCATCTATTTGCCATGAAGCGATGGGACCATATGCCATGATCTTCATTTTTTTAATGTTGAGTTTTAAGCTAGCTTTTTCACTTTCATCAAGAGGCTCTTTAGTTCCTCTTCGCTTTCTGCCATTTAAGGTGGTATCATCTGCATATCTGAGGTTATTGATATTTCTCCCAGCATTCTTGATTCCAGCTTGTGCTTCATCCAGCCTGGCATTTTGCATGATGTACTCTGCATATGAGTTAAATAAGCAGGATTGCAATATACAGCCTTGGTGTACTCCTTTCCTTGCTTGCTTCTGCATTATTGCTGGAGAAGAACAGGCAGCTTCTAGGTAGCTCCTGTCAGTGGTTCCCCGTGTCTGATGGATAAAGGCCAAGTTCTAAGGGTGAGATCCTGTGAGAGGCCCTTCACAGGGTAGTCCTGGGCTCACTTGCTGCCACTCTTTCCCAGTTGTTCTCTGGCCACACGGAGCTCTTTGTATACCCACCCCTCCCCATACCTTGAGGGTATGCTTTTTAGTCTTGCAATGTATTTGCACCAATGCCTGCAGTCCACCTGGAGAAATCTCACTTCCTCCATGAAGCCTTCTAGGATTTCCCACACTGCACTGGTCCTTCCTTCCTCCTGCTGCTGCCCTGCTCTGAGTCTGCTGAACTTCCCTCTCCCAGGAGCACACCTCCTGCTGTGTTGTTGCTTTGTGTGTGTCTGTCTGTTTGTCTGTCTGTTTTTCTCCCTGGAAATCCCCAGGTTCTCCATGGTGCCAGGCACCCAGGAGGTTACCCTGGGATGTTGATCAGCTTGAGTGAAAGGATGACAAGGTGAACCTCATTGTCCATAAGATGCTCAGGAAATGGCTGACTTTTGCAATTCCACTTGTCTGAAACTAATACAAACTTGCTTGTTGAGCTAGTGACATCGGAGAATTGACATTTCACAGTTAATTGCCATCTGAACTTAATTTTAGAGAGGATGGGAATTTCAGGGACATGATGTTTTTCTTCTCACAAAAGCATACCATGGCTGCTTTAAAATTAGACCATTAATTTATGAATTTCTGAAGTCTAAGTTGGCAAAAGACAAAATTTGTTAGCTTTGGCTCACAGATCCCAGATAGAGGCCAAATTCTACACGAAGCCTTCATAGTCTAATTGACATGGATGAGAGATGAAAGATTTGTGGTCTGGGGGAGATAAATCACAGAGTCTTAAATTCACTTTTTTTTTTTCCTCTCATAGCATCTATCACAGTGTCTCACTGATGAAAGTCGGGGAAATAGTATTCGTTAAGTAGATAATCCAAAAGAAATAATATGTTGATTTGGGGGGGTCGTACATTTTTATGAGAACTGTTTTCTGTGTGTCTTTTCTCAGGTAAGATACTGAATTGTAACAGAGTTGGAGGGGGGCAGTGGACAGAGTCCCCGTGAAGAATCGCAGAGCAGTGATTGGTCTCATGTCTGTAGGTGGTTTGAGCTCTTTTGGTTTGGACATGGACACCAACTTTGCCACCTTCCAGCTCTTTACTGCATTGAGCAAGTCAGCAGGATAGGGCAGTGTGGCTGAGAGAGCAGGTGCGGACTTAGGTGAGGAACAGGACCTTGTGGGTGAACTTCAGCCGTGTGGCCTTGGCACTGGTTGAATATCTTTGTATCTCAGGTGCCTCTTTTGTTCGTGGGGCTGATAACTGCACTACATCCCTCACAGGATTCTATATTGTTATGAAGAAGATTAAATGAGATAATGATGACAAAGTCTATTTACAGGGCCTGTTGCCACTGTAAGAGGGAGGAAGGAAACCCTCTGCGAACTTCCAGACCGGTGGCTTTTACAGCTAGATGGAGACTGCACAAGCATGGTGGGAACTGCCATCATTTGATGGATGGTGGCTGGCCAGCCGTGGGGCTCACCACCGTCTCAGTTACGTCTTCCAGTGGGGGAGATGTTTGTTGTCTGGGCTGGTCCTTCACATCCTAGCCTTGAAGGGGACACCCTCAGACAGGCTCTTCTGAGACTCTCGGCAGGAAGGAGAAGAACCTCCCATCCCGACTTCTCTGGGTGGCTGTAGTGAGGATACGGATGTACTTGTCATAAGCACAGTGTTGAGGAGCAAAATGATGGGGGGCTTGGTGATGCTCTGCCCCCTGGACAGAGCTCCCCATCCCACTCCTCCCAAAAGCTCAGATTCCTGCCTCATCACCTGGTCTCCCAATCCCTCTCCTTGATGGAACACCTGTATCCTTTGTCCTTTGAGATCTGCCCAAGCCATTCATTGGCAGGCTCACTTTAAGGCCCATGGCCTTGATCCCTGAGATTGTTGTGGCCTCTTTTACACAATAATAAATCCTTGACTTGGGGGAAAAGACCAGCTTGGGGGCGGAAGGTCAAGAGCAGAAAATGGGAAGTGAGGACAGTCAGGCAGGTAAAGCAGAAGCACTGAGGGAAACTCAGTGTCGGCTCTCCCATCCCTTAGCCTGGACGATCTGCTGTGCTGTCTGGGTGTGAGCCTGACACCCTCGCACGTCTCACACCCATTTCCCAGCCAGGCCTGGCTCCTCCTTGTGGGAGGGGTTTGTGGTGTCTCATGCTCCTGTCTTTGGGGTGGCACTTCTCTGAAGAAGCCTGCCATTCCAAGGAACAGAAGCATGCCAGTCCTGCGTCTGGGGAGCAGCTAAGCCGAGGGGAGTCAGACCCTGGTGTCTGGAGGTGTGGATCGGTCCCCGGTGCTGTTCATTCCTTTCTTCAGAGAATAATGTTCAGCTTTGGGACTGAATCCCCTATGGCACATTGGTGGAAGAGCTGTTTGGAATCATGCAACCCTATTTAAAGGGCTGTGGTTTGGTGAGAAGGGTGAGTGGTTTTTGGGTAAATGCTAAGTGGAAGCATCTGGGTCCAGACGTGCCAAAGGAGGCTGCTGGAGGAGCAGTGACGTGTGACAGGAGCTGGGCAGGGCTTTAAATGGAAGGGCCAGAAAGCAAAAGGACTCCTTCTGTGGGTTTAGCAGAGCTGGGCTCCAGTGCCGATATTTTAGGGATCTTTTGGAACTCGCCAAACAGGGAGTGGCTGGGAATGCCCTGTACACATAACTCACTAACCTGGTACAGCAGGAAAAAGACACCAGGCAAGAAATATTGCATTCGTCCACTGCTGTCAGATGGCACCTCCAGCCTGCACCTAGGTTTAGGACCCTTCGGTGAGTCTGATGGATCTTGGCACCCACAGGGCTCAGCTTAACTGTCTCACTAATCCGAAAAGTCTGATCTGGGATGTTTAGGTGGGAATGAGAAGCCTTGTGTGTGAAAAACATTTCTGAAGCCAAAAGCTTTAAACAAATGCTTGTTATTAGAGTGACTGATACCATGATTAGACAAGGACAAGTTAAACGTGCTTGTTCACCTTAAGTGGCATTCTTTTATTTTCTCCTGTGCAGTTTTTCTTAGGCTGTTTAAGCTTCTATTCACTGACAAAGGAAATCAAGGCTCCGCCTCTTCGCTTTCATTAGACTCAGAAAGGCAGTCACCAGTTCTGATGGTAGCTTTCTCAGTACCCTAGTCCCTCTACCCTGCTCTAACTCCCCTGGAGTATCCTGACAGGATGTCTCTCTGTGTCTGGCTGCTCTGTCCTGGTGGAAGAATAATGGCCGTGGCCTTGTCCTTGGGTCCTGATACTGTGTGGGTGTCTGTGGGCCCTGCCATGGCCCTGCAGCCAGGTGTGATGCTTTTCTGCACCATCAGGCCCGTCCCTTGGAGACAAAGACCTCAGGGCTGGACAGGACCTCAGCTGGCCTTAGGGTCCCATGTGCAGACTTGCCTGCCATCCCTGTAGCCTCTCAGCTTCTAGTCAAGACTGCTGCTGCTGCTAAGTCGCTTCAGTCATGTTCAACTCTTTGTGACCCCATAGGTGGCAGCCCACCAGGCTCCCCCATCTCTGGGATTCTCCAGGCAAGAATACTGGAGTGGGTTGCCATTTCCTTCTCCAGTGCATGAAAGTGAAAAGTAAAAGTGAAGTTGCTCAGTCGTGTCTGACTCCTAGTGACCCAATGGACTGCAGCCTACCAGACTCCTCCATCCATGGGATTTTCCAGGCAAGAGTACTGGAGTGGGTTGCCATTGCTTTCTCTGCCAGTCAAGACTAGTGACCTTTATTTCTTCCATTTTTTCCATTCTGGAATGGGAATGTCTATCCTGTCCCTGTCCAGCTGTATTTTGGAAGGAGACAACTTGTTTCACTGATACACAGACAGAAAGGAATTTTTCTCCTGGTCAGCCTCCAGCTGCCTTCCTCAGACAGATGTGTGGTTCTCTTCATCCATCCAACAAGTATAGCTGACTGGCTGCTATGGGCCAGGTGCTGGGGCCCACTCTGGGCCCAAAGACACAGCTCTGCCCACTAGGAGCTGCTGCTCAGACAAAGGACCCCACATGGCCAGTGCTCTAGAGACTTCTATGAGGGAGTCTGGCATGACCATGGAGAGAGGGACCGAGCCTGGGCAGTCACTTCTATCTGGGGGAAGGAGAGGATCCTGGAATCAATGATGCTGGAATTGGGCCTTGAAAGAGGAGAGGGAATGGAGCAGGTGGGCAGGGGGTCTTGGCCAAAAACATTGCATCCTGAGCAGGCCTTAGAGGAAAAGCAGTGGGGGTAGAACTAGTTTGGCTGTTGTATCTAAGGAATTTTAACTGCTGCGGTTGTACACTCTCACCCAGTTATATGCAAAGGGCTTCCACATGCATTGTCTCATGGAGTGTCCACAATCCTACCACATGTATGTTTCCACCTACATTTTATAATAGGGAAATAAGCTCAGCATGTTAGGAACTTGTCCAAGGTCTGGCCCGTGATGGGAAAAAGTGGCTTCAAACGGAAGCCTGGCTACAGAGCACACACTCTTGACTATCTCCTGGGTCCTTAACTTCCTCTCTGAATGGTTTCCTGGGTGACAGGAAGCAGGTGAATTATTGTACAAGAGCTGAGGTACTATGGTTATATTTGTGCAAGACCCAGCGTGGAGGATGAGTGGGGTGTGGCTTTTCCTGCAGGCAGGAAAACCAGCCAGGAAGCCAGTGCAGCCATTCTGATGGGAGACGGTGTGGCCTGAAGCCAGACAGGTGAGGATGAGAGGATAGATGAGACTGTGGGTGAGGAAGGAGACTTTACTGGACATGGTGACCAGCTGGATGTGGGTGAGGGGCAGGAAGGCTAGGTATGACCCCCAGGTTGTGGCTTGGAGACTGTGGTGGCATCACTGAGGCAGTTTGGAGAAGACCCTATTATTGGGACCCGCTGAGTGTGAGGCCAAGAAGGGGGGAGGTGGGTGTCAGTGTGGGGAAAGGGGTGGGCCACCTGCTGCCACTCCTCTTCAAGCCCCCACAACTCCCAGGCTTTAGTTTCCCGCTGTTTTATGTTTGTTGTTCAGTTGCTAAGCCGTATCCGACTCTTTGCAACCCCATGGACTATAGTCTGCCAGGCTCAGCTGTCCATGGGATTTCCCAGGCCAGGAGGGGGGATGCTCTCAGGGGCCCAGTCACATGGAAGGCTTGTGGGGAGATGGCTGCGCACAGCTGCTCTCAGCCTTTTCCTGCAAGATCAAAGATGGGGTGATCACATTTAGGTGAGCAGGTTAAGCATGGTGCATTTTGTAAGCCTGTAAGGCCTGTGCTTGCCCAGCTTCAAGACCAAAGAAAGAGCCCAGAGTCAACAACAGAGATACAAACATGAGTAGTTTAATGGAGTGTCTTACATGTCTGAAGCAAGGTCCTGGAGCAACTCCCTACCCTGTACAGCAGATAGCAGGCAGGACATGGTGGCAGTCTTTGCTCCCCGGAGAAAGAGAGATTACTAATTATAGGGGGAATTGATGTCAGGTGGGCTCATTAGTTACCGGGAAACCACTAGAGGGACACGCCCCTCACCATCCCTTTGATAAGCTATCATTACCTGGGGCCTGGGGCAAGTATGCAGGAAGGTCAGTCATGTACTCAAGATAAGGGTGAAGCAGGCACTGGTTGGGCAGAGGATGTACAGAGAGCAAGAAACAAACATCTCAAGTGACCTGACTACATAGGGTTTTCTGGAAGAGTTGGCTCAAAGAGAAGATGGAAAGTTTGCCAGCATGGGCATAAAAGCTGGAAAGCTCCTGGATTCAGACAGTTAATGCTCAGAACCTGCCTGCTGATGGTAAGACATTGGTTGGGATGGGGCTGAGGTTTGCCATGGTGTATGGTGGACATGGGTGGGCTTCCCTGGTGGCTCAGAGGTTAAAGCTTCTGCCTCCAATGCGGAAGACCCAGGTTTAATCCCTGGGTCGGGAAGATCCCCTGGAGGAGGAAATGGTAACCCACTCCAGTATTCTTGCCTGGAGAATCCCATGGACGGAGAAGCCTGGTAGGCTACAGTCCACAGGGTCGCAGAGTCAGACACAACTGAGTGACTTCACTATACTATACTATGATGGACACGTAGAGTTGCAGCTGATGTAGGTTGAATCAACTTGGTAAGAAGTATAATTCTACCCTGGCTGGTGATGGGCCCCTGAAACTTTCCACAAGCAATTAAGTGCCCAGTTGGGAGCTGTGTTTGCATTGCATCAACTTTGGTCAGTCTCAGGATCACCTGAGCCTCTTGCACCATTAACTCTCCAGGTGCTTCTAACAAACACGAAGGTTTGAGGAGCGTTGAGTCAGTGAGCCTTTCGTGAAGGGCGAGTGCAGAGGCTGTCTGGGGGCAGGGCAGTCAGTCAGGCTCTTGCCGTCCAGGGTGCGGTAAGGCCAGGGCAGGTGAGGTTGTGGAGCAGGTGAGGTCACCCCCAGCGAGTCTCTGGAGAGAAGATGGCCTCTGGGCTGACTCAGCAACACGTGGTACCCCTGGTTTTGTCCTCCGTCGCAGAACTTTTCACATAGTTTATAGTGCACCCCTGTCTCAGTTCTGGCTGTTCCTCCTCCGTCCCTTTCATTGATTCTCCTCCCTAACTGCACATTTGGAGTGTTTCAGAGAGTCCTGGAGCCTTTTTTTTTTTTTTTTTTTGGTCTTACACTACTTTTTAAGTTACTTCCTGCGGTTGTTTAAATACTGCCTTTATGCAAACGGTTCCCAGAATATCTCCAGTCCAGATTTCTCCAAATATCTTGAATTTCCAAATGGCTACTGTACTCAGCATCCCTCTCTAGGTGTCCCTGGGCGTCTTAAACTGAATATTTCCAAAAACAACCTCCTAATTTCACACCCCACCCTACCCTCTCCAGCATTGTTGTTCCCACAGTTCTCTCCACTCTCCCAGAAGCTCAGGGCAAAAGCCTGGGGTTTCACTTTCTCCTGCCCACACCCAGCCTATCAGTAGAGCTTACAAGCTTTGTCCTCAACATATATTAAGGATCAGAACATCTACCACAAGCATTCTGGTCTAAGTTACCTTTATCTCTTGCCTGGTTTTCTTGTGTTCACTGCTGCACCCCTCCCCACCCCTTCACCCCCCTACCCCCAGTTCAAGCAGCAGACAAAATAATCCTTTTAAAAGGTAAGTTAGACCCTCCTGTGCTCATAGCGCTCTACTAGGTGGGTTCCTGCCTCAAAGGAAAAGTGGAAGGAAGGGAGGAAAAACAGGGCGAATCCTCAAGCACTTTGCTTTATCTGTCTGTAAAGGGGGAGAATAAAGTAAGTGGCACGTGGGGATTAAGTGAGAGAATGTTGGATAAACTCTTAGCAGGCAGCTACAGACACTTGCCTGATATACAGTAGCTACAAGGAGAAATGAGTACCCAGTAACTAAACCTCGACTCTGTGCCAGGCACACCACACACATTATCTCTTTTAATCCTGATTTTTTTAAATCACTACTATATATATGCACAATGTGAAGGCTCAAATAATCATATACGATTTGTTAAAGTGGCCATCTCCCCATCTACACACCCCTATTGCTCTTCCTGAGATGGAGCCACTTCAGACTCTTAGTATTTTTATCCATGTTACTAGAAAAAAATGCTTGTTCTGCTCCTTTATTCCTTTTTCAGTTGTCATTATCTAGTGACTTCTGAATTCCCACCCTGGAAGATGAATCCGCTGTCTCCAAGCTTGTTCCCATCACTCAAGAGCACTTTTCCATCCCCATACCCTGTCAGTACCATTTCTGTTAAATCCGCACGTATGCAGTGTTTTGTTGCAAGGACTAAGATTATTTTTACTTTTTGGTTTTCTCGGAGTTCTTTTGTTATTGCTTGGTTCGCATTTTCTTATCATTGAATTAAATTCTTCAACTTTATAAATTTCTTAAGCTGTTTAGATGCATTAGATATTCCATTAATTTCATATTACTGAAGAAATCTTTCAGAGCTTTTGGAAGCCCTCCCACATGGACCAACTGCCCTTTCCTGCTTGCTGCATAGCTATTGCCCTGGCATCTCCCTTGTGTCTCTTATCACATTCTCCATGTCCTTGTGGGCTTATGTCTTTCAAAATAAATTCCTCTACTGTTGTTTCAGTGGTAGCTAAATTAGATGTTTGACTTCAGTCTCCTGTATTTTTCTGAGCTCTGTCTCTTGTTTACTTTTGCCCATAACAGTGGTGTCGGTTTTATACTGATTTTATAGATGAGACAGTTGAGGCTCAGAGAAGTAATCTGCCTAAAGGCCCTGTCGACTTGCAGCAGAGCCCAGGTTTTAACTCAAGACTGTCAGGCTACAAACCCTACGTTCTTTCTTATTTGTCCTTTAAAAAGAACGTTAATCTTGGTTGATACGGGATGTGATAGAGAATGTAGGCACTGCCATCAACTGTCTTTGTATATCATCCTCCATCTTTATTGTTGTTGTTTTTTAATGCTAAAAATGGTTTCTTGCTCTATTATGCCAAAGGTAGAAGTTTCCCATATGCTTTCAAGAAGCCGTCTCCTCAGTTTAGGAATAAAAACAGATATTCCTTTAAATGACCATTTGAAGAGCCAGCCGCTGTGGTTTATGGATGACCAGTAAATTGTGGGGAAAGTCTCCAGTTTGTGGCGATAAACCACAAAGTATGTGGTGATACTTCTTTACCACCTGTTGGCCACTGGGGGCCAGAGAGGTCTGAGATGAATCTGAGTTCAGTAGTGGTGGATTCTTGGCTGAGGGTTCCTCTCCGGGTCTTTCTTTGTACAGGGATGCTGGGGCGCGTCTGGCTGCCGCTGTGAGGAGTCAGCAGACCCTGGAGGGACCAGGACCGCTTCCTGATTCTTCCATCCGGGACACTCTGAGCGTGCCCAAAACACTTGGCATCTCTAACCACCTTTACTGAGAGAAAAGTGGTTTACTAAATGGAATGGCAGCTTGCATTTCAGCCTGGATGGAGACAAGTTAAGATGTACTTGCTCAAGCCTTACCTTAGTCAGCTGTTCCTGCCTACTTCTAATCTTCCTTTGCTCAACACAAAGGTAGTTAATACCATATCTAAGTAACTGCCCTAGAGGCCACCAGGCATTGGGTGGCTAATTGTGGCTCACTTTCTAAACGTCACCTAACCCTGCCCCTTATTCAAGTTCAAAGTGCCACAGACATCTGTGTGGTGCAGATCCCTTGACTCTGGCACCTATCACAGCTGCAGGGTGGTTTCCTCCCTGGCTGGTAGCAGAGGGGAGGGTCTGTTGAGGGGAGCCCAGCGTTGGGCACCATGACAGGTAGGAGGATGACAGCATCTAGAGAGGCCTGTGGGGGAAGAGAAGGATGCTTGAGCAATGGACCACACCTTTCCTTAAACAACATTCCTTACCTTATCTCTGCAGCTCAGTGTGAGCCAATTTCTTGGTGTGAGAAGACTGCCTGCTCGTCAGGGTCAAATGCAGGGCTCTGTTAATAGTCCAAGTGTCCAGAGAGAAAGAAAACTGCTTTTGGCCGATTTAACTACTGTCACTAGACAGTAGATAGTGTTAAGAGCACCGTGTCCTCCTCTGCCTGCACCTCTCTTTCTTGGGCTTGTGGGAGTGCCTTCGAGTCCTCAGGGCACACCATCAGTTCCTCTGCCGTCCAGCCTCCAACACCTGCTTGGGGGCTGTCCTGGATCCTGCTCTCTTTCCCAGCCCTGGGGTTGCTGCCTCTTCCTGGTGCGCCCTCTTCACCTTGCTTCTCTGCGGAGTCCTCCTCGCAGGCAGCTGCTGGTGCTCTGTGCATTTAACCCCCACATCCCCGACGAACCCAGGTTCCTGGGGAGGTGCTGTGTCACTGTGAGGATGAACAGACACACTGAGTTGAGCTGGATGACATGTTTGCTTCTGAGACCCCCAATTCCGTGAGAGCAGGGCCTGTTCCAGGGTGCGTTACTGATGGGGAGCTCCAAACTGGTGAGGGGAGAAAATGGCTGAGGCTGCCAGAGTGGGAATGGTTGGCAAACGGAATCATGGCTTCCCTGTTCAGTCAGAGTGTCCGTGTTCACAGAAGGGCCTGGAGACATCACTCCTGTGGTGTGTTTGGCCCTTCAGCGATTTCCCCCGGTACCCAACACCACTGACTCCTCACGGGGGCTGGCAGAGCCTGTTCTCCCTGCATCCTGCCATCACCTTAGACCCAGAACTGAGCTCATCAGTCGCCTAAAGCAGGTTCCGGCTCCTGAGCACTCCCAGCCTTACTGGCCCAGGTTCTGGACCGTAAAGATGATACACCTTTGACTCATGTTTCGCTTCCTGCCAGCTCCCACGGGTCCACCCAGCTTGCCATTTGCCAAGTACAAACATCCTTAGGCAGAGGGCCTGTGGGTTGTTTCTAGGGCCCTTCTGTTGCAGGTGTCCTAAAGGGCTTGGCAGTTTCTAACTGACCTCTCGCCTTGCACCCCAGGACTAAGACCCCCAGTGGAGCCAGTCTGCTGAAATACAAGGTCCTTCTCTTAAAAAATCTCTATCAAGTTTACATCTGAGGCCACTTGAGCTGCCCAGCGTGCATCCAGATCCCTGATGCTGTGGGTGTGATTCCCAAGCTCCTCTTATTGAATTGTCTTAGTCACGCTTACGTAAATCCCGTGGAGGGCTTTGACTCATAGTGAGCAGCTGGGTGCTCCTGTATAATCTCGCCAACCGTTTTGACATTTGCCACCTACATCTTGTCTTTACACGCTTCCTTCCCTTTCACACTTCCCTGGTGGCTCTGTCTACAATGCGAGAGACCTGGGTTTGATCCCTGGGTTGGGAAGATTCCCTGGAGAAGGAAGTGGCAACCCACTCCAGTACTCTTGCCCTGAAAATCCCGTGGATGGAGGAGCTTGGTGCAGGCTACTGTCCATGGGGTCGCAGAGTCGGGCACGACTGAGCGACTTCACTTTCCCTTTCACACACTGCCCCCCTCTGCCTGGAATCACCCTTCTCTGCTGAGAAAGTTCCTCCTCAGCCCTTATGGGCCAGGGAAACTGCATACCAGCCTCTATCAGCATACCTCACATTGCATCCTAATTATTCCTAATTCTGTCTTCTCCACTACACTGCATGGTGTGAGGGAATAGGGTTGAATTCTGATTCACCAATATCCCCTCCACCCCCAGTGTCCAGCACAGCAGGATTTAGGCAGTGTTGGCCATACGGATCTATCATTTATTCACAACTATTTACTCTTAAGTTTCATTGGGCCAGTCACTCTGCTGGGCACACAGGGGTGAGCAAAGCAGACAGGTTCGCCAGCTTCCAGGCAGAGGGTTTGCAAGGCCAGTCAGTGAGGAAGCATAGATGGACGAGATACTTTGGAACCGCTGTGCTGCCAAGGGGCTGCTTTAGATGCAGGTGTGCAAGGAAGGCGTCTCTGAGAAGAGACTTCAGAGCTGAGGCCTGAAGGATGAGGCTGGATCAGCCGTGCAGAGACCGGGAAGGTGATCTCAGGGCAGAGGAATGGTAGGTGCAGTTTCAGGGGAGGCAGAGGGGCTCAGAGTGCTGGGGGAGTGGACAGTGCCTGAGGCTGCCAAAGCAGGGAGGTCAGGGGCCGGGCCTTGTGGGGTTGTCCCGGCCGGATCCTGCCAAGCTGCTTCCGCAGGTAATGGTATGGACTTTGGATTTCTTCCTGGGAGCGGCTGGGGAGGCCTTGGAGGGTAGGATGGATTTCACACTTGTGCTGTCTGTATGGCTAAGCAGGTGAAGGTGCTGAAACCGGTCCTCTTCTCTCCTCCCCTTTTCCTGCTGCCTCTTCTCCAACCCCCACCTCCCAGCCTCACTTCCACTCAGACCCTGAGACCTACACCCGCGTGTGCTCTGAGCCACCTGGCTGCTCCTTGCAGCAGCCTGCTTGGTGCCTGCCACGGCCCCGAGGTGCCAGGGAGGCTCCCCCCACCTTCCACGAGCCCCCATTCTCACTCCTCTGAGCTGACTGCACCCTGGTTCTTACATTTCTGACTCTTTTTGGCCTTTGCCCCTGTGACTCAGAGCCCTCCCCGCTCCCACGGGCTTACCTTGCTTTGCTGTGCCTACCTCCCCCACAGGGCCAGCCTCTTGGACATACGTAGGCTCCCCCTCCCTAAACCCGACCCACTTTAAAGTCCCTCATCCTGTGAACTGTCCTGGTACAAATACGTCGTTTAAAAATGGCTAATGTTTATTGGAGCTTCCCTGATGGCTCAATGTTTATTGAGCCCTCACTACATGCAAGGCCTGCATTTTTAATGAAATGTTAATTACTCATTTAACTGTGACATCAACCCTATGAGTTTGGTACTGTCATCCTCCCCACTTTACAGAAGAGGATACTGAGGTTCAGAGATCACAGAGGAAATGGCAGAGCCAGCTTTGAACCCAGGGTATTTAACGGTTCCTGCCTGGTGGTGCCGTTCAGCGTGGTTCTTTGTGGCCTTGACATCCTTATCCACACCCTCTCCAAACCACTTTCCTGTGGTTGCTCACGTTCCTCTCTTCACTCTGAAGATGTAACTCTATGGGGCAAAGGAGCAACAGATCTCCTGTTTCCTGACCTGCTCTATCCACCCTTGGATCTGGGAGCCCTGCCTCTCTTCTCCGCAGCACTTATGCCCATTGGGCACACATGTGGGCTCTGCTGAATGAGCAGACAAACAATAGCACCTGCCTCCAGTTTACAGATGCAAGTTAAGTCTAAGGATTACAACTGCTCTTGTAAGTCTCTGCCTGACACCCAGAGAGAGGGTGGGAAGTGAGAAAAATGAGACGAGGCTGTAGGAAGACAGTTTAGCTTAAAGACTTTGCTGAGAGGCAGAGTTGTCTGGAGATGGAACCAACTGCCACCTCTCTCATTAGAAGGGAGGCTCAGCCATCAGAGAAATGGCTAGACAGTGTATTTTTAGAGAAATTCTTCAGTGCTGAAAAGATGGGATTCTGTGCCTTGAATGGTCCTGGGTGGAGTAGGAAAGACTAAAATGGTAAGAGGCTGTGCTATCCCCACAACAGTGTGCCTGAAACCTTCCTAGACGGGGCCCACTGGCCCACGTGAGAAGCGAAAGTGGCAGCTGAGGTCTCTCAGCCTGGATCACACCTGCCCTAGGAGAGCACCGCAGGAGTGGGACAGATGCAGGTATAAGACCACAAATGCCTGCTGTGACCCAGGGCTGCAGGGCATGCCCGATGGAGTCCTCGCTAGCTGTGTGCCTTCTGCAGCCCTAGGGGAGCCTCAGGCCTTCCCCAGGGTGGCTGCAGCTTCTGGAGCTGGGACTGTGGTGATGGTGGTAGTGGCCATCGCCGCCTCGCTGCCACAGGTGACCCTGGAGAGCCCCAGTGGCTTTTCATGACAGAAACAAGTGGGATCACCTGCTCAAGATTCATGGAGTACCTGTGCTGGGATGTGGCAGAAACCCACTGTGGGCTACTCAGATTCCTATGAGAGTGCGGTTACCATGGTGGAACGAGAGGGCTCAGTGGTCTTGGTATGTAACATGAAATACTCTAATTTTTCCTTTGTGCTGTGTTTGAATCTTCAGTAGGAGGAGACGAAGGAGAGAAAGGACTCATGGCTTCAGACGCCAGTCATGTGCTAGAAGCTGCCCTGGAGCAGATGGACGGAATCATCGCAGGTATGCTCAGGGGTCCTGGCGACCTCCGCACTGAGAAACCATTTTCCTCTCGTTGGACTTCTCCTTTGGGTGCAGAGACAAGGCCCCTGTTGGATTTCTTTCATTTTACTGTGTGTGCGCTCTTTTTCAACAGTGCAAACTCTGACTCTTTGTTAGCTGGTAAGGGTCTAGGTCTCTGCTGAGATTGCGGCTGCGCCATATATTAGCACGTGAATAACTGTCCCACTTTGGATCCTGGCTGCAACAGGTGCAGTGGCACTGATTTTATCATGAAGTTTTCAGACTACAGCATGGTTTCAGTCAAGCTAAAACTTGCAGTATTGCAGACTTTGCCCTCTAACACTGTGTGTCATTTCCCTTCCCTGGCTGGTCTCCAGTATGTCTGTCAGGAAGTGGTTTTGTATTGATTCACTTAATCACCTGAAGAATGTTCTTTATGCCATATTATTCCAACTGTTTGGCTTCATGTTTGTATGAACCAGTTAGGAACATTCTCTTGAAAAGATCCAGCAATGCTGTTTAATTGGAAAGTCGCTGTGGGCTGTTTGGGCTGATTAACTCCTTGAGGGGGGACGACTGAAATACTGATTGGAACAAGCTTGTCATTGGAAATTTTTCTCTGCAGGCTGCAGGCCTTACCTGATACAAGTCAGTGACCTTATTTGCCGACTGGGCATTTCTTTGGGACTTTGGTCCTCATTGTGTGGAGCTATGGCTGCAGAAGGCATGTTTGGGTTGAGTGTGACTAGAACCCAGGGCGTGCACAGGGCACCTGACTTTGCCCGGTATCTGTCCTTCCATCCTGCAGAGAGACACCCAAGGCACTGAGGGTTCTGGGTGTTTGCGCCTGGGGGAGAGGAGGTGGGTTTCCGTGTCTTGAAACTTCTGTGTGTTGTGGTGCACAGATGACATGTTCCAGCTGTCATCTGTCAGGCTCTTCATTTCTCAGTGAACAGAAAGGGTCCTCAGGAGGTCGACCAACATCCTGGTTTTCAGAGACTCTGGAGATTGGGATGTCTTGCTCCTGGTTAGGGTCCCAGAAGCCCTATTGAGAGGAGATGATCAACAGTGTGGGTTTCCTGGCAGTCTTTTCAGAGAGTCTCCCCTGGAAGTTTCCAGGGCCTCCTGTGCATTGAGATTAGAGTCACAGGGTCAGGCTCTGAGACTAGCTCAGGTGGTCAGCACTGCCGAGCCCCCAGCCCAGGGGCAAGAAGGAGACTGTGAGAGCCCCTGGAGCAGGCGGAGCTCTTAGACAGCTGGGACAGGTGAGTGGGACACCTCCTTAAGGAGGCAGCCAGTGTGGGGTCACTTCCTCCTCCTGCCTCTGAAGTTCCCCACACAGACACCCCTGAAATGACAAAGCGTCTGGCACGGTCCCCTCTGTCTGTGAGCGAGGACTATGGGTCTGAATACTTGGGGCCTTGGCTTGGCTGGGGACCTGCGGTGGGTATGGTTCCTGGAGCAGAACCAGGGATTCCCATCCTGTTCCCTTCCAGCATTGCGTGCCCCCCCCTTCTCCTGTTTCCTTAGGCCTCCACCCTGGCAGACTCCTTTTGGAAGGGCTCCCTGGGTGTCTCTGGAACAGATACAAGAGTTTTGCTGAGAGGTGGTCTAAAACATTCCAAGGAGTTCTTTGGTTGGAGGAACACCTGTAGCCAGACTGCTTGTTTCAAATCCTAGCTCTGCATCAAGTTACCTGCATGATATGTGCTTCAGCTTCCTCATATTTAAAATGGGTATAATAATATAACCCACCTAAGAAGGTTGCTGTGCTTATACATGTAAGGGCTTAACACAGAGCCTGCCATATACTAAGCACTATAAAGTGTCAGCTCTTGATAAATTGAGTTCTCATTTATTCAGGTCCTTATTTCACCCATTTGTGTGCTGTGGTTTTCATTGTCTAGCTAAGGCTTGTTCATGCCTCTTAGGCTCGCCTGGGGTCTACAAGATTAATGCAGAGTCTCTGAGTGGGCTCTGCTCTGCTCTGCTCTGCTCTGCTCTTGCCCCCTTGTAGACTCTCTTCCACAGAGCAGCAGAGGAATCAGATCACACCACTCTCCCCACAACTCTTCAATGCCTTCGCGTTTCAGGATAAACATCTAAAGTCCCCATTATAAGCAGCAATGCTATATGAGATTTGGCCTTTGGCTGCCTGTGTGGCTGCATCTCCCATACCTTCCATCTGGCAAGTCTTGCTTTAGCATAGGCTGTCTCAGGGCCTATGTACTTGCTGTCCCTCTGCTGGAATGTTCTCCAAGTACACTGAGGTCAGATCTCTGCTGAAATGTCACCATGCAGAGGCCTTCCCTGACACTCTCTCATGTAGCATCCCTACATCCCCTCCCCCCATCCTTGCATCCTGCTTTTATTTCTTTATAGCACTTACAACCATTTGACCCATTAGGTTCATATTCATCTGTTTATTATCTGCCTCCTGCACCAGGATGTAAGCTCTGTGACAGCAGAGGCTTTGCCGCTGCATCTCCAGTGCAGCACAGAATACTTGTTCAATAGATGTTTGGGTCCCATGTGTATTTGATTTACTTCTGTGAATAAGCTCTCCTTTTCATTTATTAGGTGGCAGTTACTGGTTTCTGTACCTATCCCCTGTCTGTCTGCATGCTGAACTTCATTGATTATTTTCTCTCTTGTGTCTTTGGCTCATTCTTGTGGAATAATAAATCATTAATTTTTTTTTTTTTTAAACTCCGTGGTTAGCATGTCCTGTGAGCCATCTCTTAAGCAGTAATTGGCTCACCCAGACATTTGACAGGAGCTATTTGGCAGATAATTCAACACTGAGGTTATTAGCGAGTGTCTGGAGGGCATATGTTCTATGCCATTTGCGATGAAAAGAATAATAATTATTGAATGCTTTTGTATGGGATACTTTCCCTCAAGATTATTAAAGCCACCCTCATTTTCAAGCTGACTGGGCCAAAGAGCTTAGGGATTTTTGAGGTTATTAATGTAAACTGCAGTTAGACTGTTGGAGTTCGAATCCCAGCTCAGCCACTTACTACTGGCTGTGGAGTCTTTGGGGCAAATTGCTTGATCCCCTTGAGCCTCAGTTTCCTCATAGTGTATAGACAGTGGTAATAACAATGCCATCTCATGTTATTGGGAGGATTAAATTAAGGTAAAGAAGGCACTTAGAATAGTGCCTGTAACCTAGTAAGTGCTCACCAGCTCTAAATTACCTTGGTTTTGTTGATATTACTATTGACATTATTTTTGCCACCCGAGCTATAGTGCTGGTAAGTGACAGAACTAAGATTTGAGTCCCAGCTATCTGAGATCCAAATGTCTTGCTGGCTTGTTTCACTCCTGGTTGATCTCATGGTGATGTGCAGCACAGCCCCTGGGGTTCTGCAGGGCTGTCCAGGGAGTTCACTGGGAGGCGGGTCCAGTCCTGTCCTGTCCCCCGTCCGTCGGTCACAGTGGCTTTGCTCTCTTCCCTTCTGCATTCAGCTTCCAAGTAAGAGCTCGTTGGCTTGAGCATAGAGCAGCTAGAAGGAAGTTGAAGACTGTGGCACCAACATCATGAACCAGATTCTGTAGAGGTTATGTCTTTGTGTGAACATTCATATTGTCCTTTCTTTATTTCTATTCTCTCACTAATTTGAAGTTGAAGGGTATCAAGTACTACTTCCAGCTGGTAAAGGACTCAAATCACTACATGGTCTCACTTTATGAAAACACAGTTATGCTTATCTTAGTGAAGAAGTTTTTATGGGCTTCCTACATGCCCTAAATAGCAAGCATTTATGTAGAAACAAATGGATTCCTACTCAAATGGACACAATTTCCTTCAGTAATGATTATTAATGATTATAACACTGTATAACCAGAACTTCCCTTATTAATTACTCTACAGTATGAAGGCTACTCTTCACTTTCCAAAACTCTTTCCAAAAGAGTTTTCCAGAAGAGTATACTTAGGGCATGTGATATCAATGTGTATATAATTAAGCCTTTGATGCAAAAAAAAGTGCCCTCTTCTTCTGATCAATGTAAACACTACAGATGGTGCAAGAGATGATCATTCACAGAAGCAACCAGGCCAGGAAAACTCAGAGGACATCCTGATACACAAGTGCCAAATATGCCCCTGCAGAGGCAAGCATGGTGACCCTCATCATCGGCAGGCATTCATCTGCTCTGGAGACATGAGATAAATGCCTTCTAAGCAGAAGTAGAAAATGAAGCAGAAACATGAAGTGAAACTCCTTGTAAAGCTGAATTCTTGAAATCTGAATGGGTGTATCCCAAGTGTGATTGTATTTAAATAGGACCCGAGAATTTTATACCAGAAAGTTAGGACAAGGTGACTTAAAAAACGCAGAACCTTTGTCCAAATGAGTTGTTTCTAATATAAAAGACCAGTATTATAACTTCCAGTAAGACGTTAACCTTTGATCTGGTCTTGCTCTTGATTAGTCCCTGTGATTCAGCCTACAAATAATACCGTAATTGAATCACACTGTTGATGATTGAAATTGAACACTATGCTGCTTAATTGCATCCCTGTGGATGACCCTGAGCAAAGACCACATACACTAATTTTGCGTAGGGCTTCATCTGTGGGCAAATGGAGTCAGCGGCTGCTCCAGGAGGCTGTGTGCGTGTGTATGACCAGAGAACCCCTGGTCAGGACACAGAGGGCCACTTATTTCTCTTCACTGTGTGGGAGGTTACTCATGGGGTTATCTACAAGCTATACCCACTGATGGAGAACAGTTAAAAGGAATCTGTTTAATGACAGTTGAACAAAGAGGTTGCTCTGTCTGGGCCTTTTTTCCGACTCTTTTTTTCTTTTTTAAAGATTTTTTTTTTTTTGATGTGGACGTTTTTATTTTTTTTAAGTATTATTGAATTTGTTACAGTATTGCTTCTGTTTTGGGTTTTGGGTTTTTGGCCTCAAGGCATGTGAGGTCTCAGCTCCCTGGGACTGGAAACTGTACCCCTTGCACCGGAAGAAGTCTTAACTACTGGACCAGCAAAATCCCTCTGCCAACCCTGATTAGTGTCCATTTTTTGTTTTTGTTTTTTGTTTGTTTGTTTTCAAGATTGTGTGAGGGCAGAGAAAGTTCTGATCAAGACTGGAATTATTCATGTGGGCTCATGAATGATTTTAGCTGTGGCATTTAAGGCTGATGATGCATCCACACTCTGAACAGTTAGTTGGCCTTATCTCCAGCCTCTCCAAGGCCAATCAGTGTGGAGTGGTCATCAGTTACAAAGCCATCTGTTTCCCAGTCAGGACTCAGGTTGAGAGTCCTCTACTTTGACACTGACCCAAGGAGAGTTAGTGGAATTTTGGAGGTGTCTAGTGGGCTGAGATGTTAAAGGCTGCCCTTTGCGTAAAGAGGTTGAGATGGCCCACAGTGGGGCTGGGAGCCCTGTTGAACAGCTACATTCTGACTTTTACCCTTGCTGGCAGAGCCCACATCTCCAACCTCATTTTCTATTCTCTGAAAGTGTGTAGGTAAATTAGGAATTATCATTTGTTCATTAAATATTTGCTTATAGTTAAAATTATAGGAACTGACCTGCAAAACCATCTGGATCTTGTATTTCCTCATGTCTTTTAATGGTTAGGGGTAGTCAGGTTTTAATTTTTCCTCTGTTGAGTTCTGGCATGCTATATTTTTCTAGATATTTGTGTATTTTGCCAGTATTTTCCATTTTGTTAGTGTATGGTTGCTTATTGTGTTTTATCTTTTTAAGTTCTGCTACACTTGTTATGTCTGTTTTTATTCCTGCTGCTGCTGCTGCTAAGTCACTTCAGTCGTGTCCGACTCTGTGCGATCCCAGAGACGGCAGCCCACCAGGCTACCCCGTCCCTGAGATTCTCCAGGCAAGAACACTGGAGTGGGTTGACATTTCCTTCTCCAATGCATGAAAGTCAAAAGCAAAAGTGAAGTCGCTCAGTCGTGTCCAACTCTTAGCGACCCCATGGACTGCAGCCTACCAGGCTCCTCTGTCCATGGGATTTTCCAGGCAAGAGTACCGGAGTCGGGTGCCATTGCCTTCTCTGGTTTTTATTCCTAGTATTGCTTATTTGTTTGCCTTCTCTTTATTTTTTGATTAGTCTTGCCAGAAACTATTTTTTAATGACTGTTTTCAAAGAATTATTTTTGCTGATCAGTCCACATAGTAGGTGTGTATATTATTTATTCTATAAATAGATAAATGTGCATATGTATTAGCTCAGGTTCTTCAGAGAAACAGAACCAATAGGCTGTGTGTGTGTATGTATGTGGAGAGAGATAGAGAGAAAGAGACATTTATTTTAAGGAATTGGCTCATATGAATATGGAAGTTGGCAAGTTCAAAATCTGCAGGGTAAGCCAGCAGCTGGAGGGCCAAGGAAGAGCCAGTTTTGCAATTCAAATCCACAGACCATCTGCTGGCAAATCTCCACTTCTTTCAGAGAAGTCAGTTTTGTGTGTGTTTTTTTTTTTTCCTATTAAGATCTTCCACTGATTGGGTAAGGCCCACCCATTTTATGGAGGACAGTCTGCTTTGTCAAAGTCTACTGATTTAAATGTTAATCTTATTGAAAAACATATCTTCACAGAAACATCTAGAATAATATTTGACTAAATATCTGAGTATTGTGACCTAGCCAAGTAGACACATACAACTAACCATCCTTATATATATATAGACATTATGTATTTATGCGTTATATATCTGCCTCTTGAGAAACCTATATGGAGGTCAGGAAGCAACAGTTAGAACTAGGCTTGGAACAATGGACTGGTTCCAAATAGGAAAAGGAGTATGTCAAGGCTGTATATTGTCACCCTGCTTATTTAACTTCTACGCAGAGTATATCATGAGAAACGCTGGGCTGGAAGAATCACAAGCTGGAATCAAGATTGGGAGAAATCTCAAAAACCTCAGATATGCAGATGACACCACTCTTATGGCAGAAAGTGAAGAGGAACTAAAAAGCTTCTTGATGAAAGTGAAAGTGGAGAGTGAAAAAGCTTAAAGCTCAACATTCAGAAAACGAAGATCATGGCATCTGGTCCCATCACTTCATGGGAAATAGATGAGGAAACAATGGAAACAGTGTCAGACTTATTTTGGGGGGCTCCAAAATCACTGCAGATGGTGACTGCAGCCATGAAATTAAAAGACGCTTACTCCTTGGAAGGAAAGTTATGACCAACCTAGATAGCATATTCAAAAGCAGAGATATTACTTTGCCAACAAAGGTCCGTCTAGTCAAGGCTATGGTTTTTTCAGTAGTCACGTATGTGAGAGTTGGACTGTGAAGAAAGCTGAGCGCCGAAGAATTGATGCTTTTGAACTGTGGTGTTGGAGAAGACTCTTGAGAGGCCCTTGGACTGCAAGGAGATCAGTCCTGGGTGTTCCTTCGAAGGAATGATGCTAAAGCTGAAACTCCAGTCCTTTGGCCACCTTATGCGAAGAGTTGACTCACTGGAAAAGACTCTGATGCTGAGAGGGATTGGGGGCAGGAGGAGAAGGGGACGACTGAGGATGAGATGGCTGGATGGCATCACGGACTGGATGGATGTGAGTCTGAGTGAACTCCGGGAGTTGGTGATGGACAGGGAGGCCTGGTGTGCTGCGATTCATGGGGTCGCAAAGAGCTGGACACGACTGAGCAATTGAACTGAACTGATGTCCATACTTAACTTCTTTAATATATATTCTTTATCATTTTCTGTTCTATTTACTTGAGTCTCTCTGTTCAGCTTAACAAATCAATAATATATAATATTATGTATTTAAAATTGACTGCTAACTTAATTGTAGTGGTTAAAGAGGTTTCTGATCCTTTTTGGGATTTATTGATTTTTGCTTTGTCACTTTGACTAGAACATTGTCTGTTTCTGTTTTGTCACTAAGTTTATTTGTATCATTATTTTAGATTCCACATTTAAGTGCTATCGTACGGTTTTTGTCTTTCTCCTTTTGACTTACTTCACTTAGTATGATAATCTTTAAGTCCATGCATGTTGCTGTAAATGGCATTATTTCATTCTTTTCTGTGACTGAGTGACATTCCATTCTGTGTGTGTGTGTGTATAGAAAATCTTCTTTATCCATTCTTTCATCTGTTGATGGACACTTAGGTTGCTTCCATGTCTTAGCTATTGCAGATAGTGCTGCTGTGAACATTGGGGTGCCTGTATCTTTTCAAGTTACACTTTTCATCCTTTCCAGATATATGCCCAATAGTGGGATTGCTAGATCATGTGGTAACTCTATTTTTAGTTTCTCCGTTCTGTTCTTCATAAGGGCCCCACCAATTTACATTCCTACCAACAGCATAGCAGAATTCTTTTTCTCCACACCCTCTCCAGAATTTATGTTTGTTGACTTTTGGATGATGGCCATTCTGACAGTTGTGAGATGATACCTCAAGTAGTTTTGATTTGCATTTCTCTAATAATTAGTGATGATATTGAGCATCTTTTCATGTGCCTGTTGGCCATCTGTATGTCTTATGGATAAAAGGCTAGGTCTTTTACCCTTTTTGGAATGGGTTGTTGCTTTTTTGTTGTCGAGTTGCGTGTAAGCTGTTTGTATATTTTGAAAATTAATCCATTTCAGCAGTGTCATTTGCAAATATATTCTCCTGTTCCTTAGGTTGTCTTTTTGTTGATGGTTTCCTCTGTTGTGTGAAAGCTTATGTTGACTAGGTCTCATTTGTTTATCAACTATTTTATTTTTTGATTTCTGCACTTATCTTTCTTCACTTCTCTTCCCCTTCTTTTAATGTTTGAAAACATAGAATTGTTTATGTGTGTTCATATTTCCAGCATCAAGGCCAAGTTCTGTGGGTGATTTTTTTCTAGTGATAGGCTGAGGGTATTGCCCTTTGCTTCCTGGCCTTATGCAGAGGTCTCCCATTTGACCTCTCCCTTTGTTCTGGCCTTAAACTTTGTCTCCTGTCCTCAAGCGGCCCATTCAAGCCCAGATGTGCCAGGAACAGGAGCTCAAATGCTTTTTCTCCTGAGCTACTGAGTTCAGAAAATTTCCTTCAGTTCAGTTGCTTTAAAAAGTATATGTATTTGTGTTTTTTAATTTTAGGGTGTCCTTTGGGATTTTTCTGAGTACAACTAGTCTGTCATGACGTGCCCTATTGCAGCTGTAATACCGTCACCTTCCTTGGTTCACAACCCCTTCCTCCATCTTCAAAGCCAGCAGTGGCAGGGCGAGTCCTCATGTCATATCTCTCTGACCCATTCTTCTGCCTCCCTTTTCTAAGAGCTCATGTGATTAAAAATCCAGGATAATAACTCCATCTCATGATTCTTAATCACGTCTGTAGAGTCCCTTCTGCTATATTAGGTAACAAACACACCCATACTTTTCAGGGGTGGGATGTGGACATCTTTGGGAGGGTCATTATTCTACCACAAAGGTAATAACTAACATCTCTTTCAATGTTGTAAATCAACTATACTTAAATAAAAAATTTAAAAAGAATGGCATCCATTTATTCCCCTGCTTATTTGGTTCCGTGGATCAAGATTACCGGGAGAAATATCAATAACCTCAGATATGCAGATGACACCACCCTTATAGCATTAAGTGAAGAGGAACTAAGAAGCCTCTTGATGAAAGTGAAAGGGGAGAGTGTAAAAGTTGGCTTAAAGCTCAACATTCAGAAAACGAAGATCATGGCATCTGGTTCCAACACTTCATGGCAAATAGATGGGGAAACAGTGGAAAGAGTGTCAGACTTTATTTTTTTGGGCTCCAAAATCACTGCAGATGGTGACGGCAGCCATGAAATTAAAAGACGCTTACTCCTTGGAAGGAAAGTTATGACCAACCTAGACAGCATATTCAAAAGCAGAGACATTACTTTGCCAACAAAGGCCCATCTAGTCAAGGCTATGGTTTTTCCAGTGGTCATGTATGGATGTGAGAGTTGGACTGTGAAGAAAGCTGAGCGCCGAAGAATTGATGCTTTTGAACTGTGGTGTTGGAGAAGACTCCTGAGAGTCCCTTGGACTGCAAGGAGATCCAACCAGTCCATTCTGAAGATCAGCCCTGGGATTTCTTTGGAGGAAATGATGCTGAAGCTGAAACTCCAGTACTTTGGCCACCTCATGCGAAGAGTTGACTCATTGGAAAATACTCTGATGCTGGGAGGGATTGGGGGCAGGAGGAGAAGGGGACGACCGAAGATGAGATGGCTGGATGGCATCACGGACTCGATGGACGTGAGTTTGAGTGAACTCCGGGAGTTGGTGATGGACAGGGAGGCCTGGCGTGCTGCCATTCATGGGGTCGCAAAGAGTCGGACACGACTGACAGAACTGAACTGAACTGAACTGAAGGAACAGACAAAGGAGTCAGAAAGAGATCAGAGTATCAGCTTTATCATTAGTTTACCTGACTAGGAACCTTAACTCGACCTGAAGCCACAGGATCTTGGACCCACTCATCCTACACACTTCCTTGAATTGAATGTAATCCCAAACTTCTAGACTTCCATCTTGCTGGGGGTGGAGCTGGTCTCAGAAAGCTTCCTTGACAGATAATGCCTGCATATGGGGACAGGCATCTCTAGGGAGAATTCCATCTTTCAGTTCTGTCATCAGGGGTATTCCTCTATTGAGGAAGAGCTATGCGAGGGGAAATAGGTGGAAACCATTCTCTCCTCCCACAGAAATACGGAGACTGGAATAGTACCCATAATAGCAATTCTTGATTTTTGCTAAGACTTTCTGTATGGCCTAGTCTATAGTCATTTTTGAGAAAAGGCTTTATATGTGCTTGAACACAATGTACTGTCTCCACTGTTTAGCACATCGTTCTTTATATGTCTTTTGCTATATCACCACTAAAGTTTTTATTTTGGGGCCTGCTTGATCTGTCATTTCCCAAGGGAGAGGGTCTTTTTTATACACTGTGCGATTTGGTTTGTAAATTTATATTTAAGATTTGATATGTAGGGCTTCCCCGGTGGCTCAGACAGTAAAAAATCTGCCTGCGATGTGGGAGATGCAAGGGAGAGGGTCATTTTTATACACTGTGAGAATTAGTCTGTACTCTTCTGTTTAGGATTTGATATGTAAGTTCATCAGTGAGAAGGCTTGTAATTTGCCTTTGTGGTACTAAGAACTGCTAAATTGTTCAGTTACAGGGGTCACCATTCACAGTCTGGTCTATAAGTTGTACTGGCAGCTATCCTTATTGAAGCAGTTTGGAACAATCCCTCTTTTTCTATACTGAACACAAGAGTTAGATGAGAATCATTCACTTCATGAACATTGACTAGAGCTAACTTGTAAAAGTATGTGGCCTGGTATTTTCGCTGTGGAAAAATATCAGATTATGATTCAACTTTTTATAGGTTTGTTCAAATGGTTTTTTAAATCTTTTTATCTAGTGATTATGTGTATATGTGATTAGTCTTAATTTTTTTTTTGATCAAAAGTACATACATCAATGCATTCTCCTCTTTCACCACCATCAAGAGGCTCTTCAGTTCCTCTTCATTTTCTGTCATTAGAGTCTGATCATCTGCATATTCGATGTTGTTATTTCTCCTGGCAATCTTGATTCCAACTGGTGATTTATCCAGCTCAGCATTTCACATGATATATGTATATAAGTTAAATAAGCAGGGTGACAATATAAAGCCTTATCATACTCTTTCCCAATTTTGAACCAGTCTGTTGTTCTGTATCCAGTTCAAACAGTTGCTTCCTGACTCACATACAGGTTTCTCAGGAGACATGAAGGTGGTCTGGTACTCCCATCTTATTAAGAATTTTCATGATTTGAGAGAATAGCATTGAAACATATACATTACCATATGTAAGACATTACTGTATGTAGAACAGTGGGAGTTTATTGTAAGATGCAGGGAACCCAAAGCTGGTGCTTTGTGATAACCTAGAGGGGTAGGATGGGGAGGGAGGTGGGAAGTAGGTTCGCAAGGAAGGGGATATGTGTATACCTATGGCCAATTCATGTTGATGACACAAATGACATGAATGTGATGGTATGACAAAAACCATCATAATATTGTTAAGGCAGTTCAGTTCAGTCACTCAGTTATGTCCAACTCTTTGCAACCCCATGGACTGCAGTATGCCAGGCTTTCCTGTCCATCACCAACTCCTGGAGCCTACTCAAACTCATGTCCATTGTATCGGTGATGCTATCCAACCGTCTCATCCTCTGTCGTCCACTTTACTCCTCCCGCCTTCAATCTTTCCCAGCATCAGGGTCTTTTCCAATGAGTCAGTTCTTCACATCAGGTGGCCAAAGTATTGGAGTTTCAGCTTCAGCATTAGTCCTTCCAGTGAGTATTCAGGACTGATTTCCTTTAGGATGGACTGGTTGGATCTCCTTGCTGTCCAAGGGACTCTCAAGAGTCTTCTCCAACACCAAGTTCAAATGCATTGCTTCTTTGGCACTCAGCCTTCTTTATAGTTCAACTCTCACATCCATACATGACCACTGGAAAAAACCATAGCTTTGACTAGATAGACCTTCATTGGTAAAGTAATGTCTCTGCTTTTTAATATGCTATCTAGGTGAGTCATAGCTTTTCTTCCAAGGAGCAAGCGTCTTTTAATTTCATGGCTGCAGTCACCATCTGCAATGATTTTGGAGCTGCCAAAAAATAAAGTCTGTCACTGTTTGCATTGTCATGTCATGTCACTGCATTTGTCTGCCCATCACTTTGCCATGAAGTGATGGGACCGGATGCCATGATCCTAGTCTTCTGAATGTTGAGTTTTGAGCCAACTTTTTCACTGTCATCAAGAGGCCCCTTAGGTCTTCTTTGCTTTCTGCCATAAGGGTGGTGTCATCTGCATATCTGAGGTTATTGATATGTCTCCCATCAATCTTGATTCCAGCTTGTGCTTCATCAAGCCCAGCATTTTGCATGATGTACTCTGCATAGAAGTTAAATAAGCGGAGTAGCAATATACAGCCTTGACATACTCCTTTCCCGATTTGGAACCAGTCTGTTGTTTCATGTCCAGTTCTAACTGTTGCTTCTTGACCTGCATACAGATTTCTCAAGAGGCAGGTCAGGTGGTCTGGTATTTCCATCTCTTGAAGAATTTTCCACAGTTTGTTGTGATCCTCACAGTCAAAGGCCTTGGTGTAGTGAATAAAGCAAAAGTAGATTTTTTTTGGAGTTCTATTGCTTTTTCGATAATCCAGTGGATGTTGGCAATTTGATCTGTTTCTCTGCCTTTTCTAAATCCAACTTGAACATTTGCAAGTTCACAGTTCACATACTGTTGAACTCTGGCTTGGAGAATTTTGAACATTACTTTGCTAGTGTGTGAGATGAGTGCAATTGTGTGGTAGTTTGAACATTCTTTGGCATTGCCTTTCTTTGGGATTGGAATGAAAACTGACCTTTTCCAATCCTGTGGCCACTGCTGAGTTTTCCAGATTTGCTGGCATGTTGAGTACAACACTTTCACAGCATCATCTTTTAGGATTTTAAATATTTGAGCTGGAATTTCTCTCACCTTCACTAGCTTTGTTCATATTAATATTTCCTAAGGCCCACTTTACACTTCAGGATGTCCAGCTCTAGGTGAGTGACCATACCATTATGGTAATCAGGGTCATTAAGACCTTTTTTCTTTCCCTTATCTTCTTTCTTCAGGTGTTTCTAAAGCCTTCTCAGACAACCACTTTGCCATCTTGAATTTCTTTTTCTTTGGGGTGGTTTTGGTTACTGTCTCCTGTACAATGTTATAAACCTCCATCCATAGTTCTTCAGGCACTCTGTCTACCAGATCTAACCCCTTGAATCTATTTGTTACTTCCACTGTATAATGATAATGAATTTGATTTAGATCATACCTGAATGGCCTAGTGGATTTCCCTATTTTGTTCAATTTAATCCTGAGTTTTTCAATAAGGAGCTCATGGTCTGAGCCAGTCAGTTCCAAGTCTTGTTTTTGCTGACTATATCAGCAAAAGATGAGCTTCTCCATCTTTGGCTGCAAATAATATAATCAATGTGATTTTGGTATTGACCATTTGGTGATATGATCATGGTATCTGGTCCCATCACTTCATGGCAAATAGATGGGGAAACAGTGGAAATAGCGACATACTTTATTTTCTTGGGCTCCAAAATCACTGCAGATGGTGACTGCAGCCATGAAATTAAAAGACACTTGCTCCTTGGAAGAAAAGCTATGACTCACCTAGACAGCATATGAAAAAGCAAAGACATTACTTTGCCAACAAAGGTTCATCTAGTCAAAGCTATGGTTTTTCCAGTAGTCCTGTATGGATGTGAGGGTTGGACCATAAAGAAAGCTGAGTGCTGAAGAATTGATGCTTTTGAAGTGTGGTGTTGGAGAAGACTCCTGAGAGTCCCTTGGACTGCAAGGAGATCCAATTTGTCAATCCTACAGGATATCAGTCCTGAATACTCATTGTAAGGACTGATGATGAAGCTGAAGCTCCAATACTTTGGCCACATGAAAGGAAGAACTGACTCACTAGAAAAGACCCTAATGCTGGGAAAGATTTGAAGGTAGGAGGAGAAGGGAATGACAGAGGATGAGATGATTGGATGGCATCACCGACTAGACATGAATTTGAGCAATCTCCACGAGCTGCTGATAGACAGGGAAGCCTGGTGTGCTGCAGTCTAGGTGGTCACAAAGAGTTGGACATGACTGAGTGACTGAACAGAATTGAACTGATTTGGTGATATCGACGTGTAGAGTCATCTCTTGTGTTGTTAGAAGAGGGTGTTTGCTATGACCAGTGTATCCTGTTGACAAAACTCTGTTAGCTTTTGCCCTGCTTTATTTTGTATTCCAAGGCCAAACTTGCCTGTTATTCCAGGTATCTCTTGACTTCCTACTTTTGCATTCCAATCCCCTATGACGAAATGGTCATCTTTTTCTTTTTTGGTATTACTTCTAGAAGGTCTTGTAGGTCTTCATACAACCAGTCAGTTTCAGCTTCTTGGGCATCAATGGTTGGGGCATAGACTTGGATTACTGTGATGATGGATGGTACACCTTGAAAATGAACCAAGATCATTCTGTTGTTTTTGAGGTTGCATCCAAGTACTGAATTTCAGACTCTTGTTGACTGTGAGGGCTATTCCATTTCTTCTAAGGGATTCATGTCCACAGTAGTAGATATAATGGTCATCTCAATTAAATTCACCCATTCCTGTCTATTTTAATTCACTGATTCCTAAGATGTTGATGTTCAGTCTTGCCGTCTCCTGTTTGACCACATCCAATTTACCTTGATTCATGGACCTGACTTTTCAGGTTCCTAAGCAATATTGTCCTTTACAACATTACTTTACTTTCAACATTGTACTCTACTTTCACCTCTAGACATATCCACAGCTGAGCATCATTTCCACTTTGGCCCAGTGGTTTCATTCTTTCTGGAGCTATTAGTAATTGCCCTCCAGTCTTCCCCAGTGTTAACTCTTTGCAACCCCATGGACTATAGCTCACCAGGCTCCTCTCTCCATGGAATTCTTCAGGCAGGAATACTGGAGTGGATAGCCATTCCCTTCTCCAGGCAATCTTCCTGACTCAAGTATTGAACCTGGGTCTCCTGCATTGCAGGTGGATTCTTTACCATCTGAGCCACCAGGGAGTATACTGGACTCCTACCAATCTAGGGGATTCATCTCCTGGTGTCGTATCTTTTTGCCTTTTCATACTGTCCATGAGATTCTCTAGGCAAGAACACTGGGATGGGTTGCCGTTCCCTCCTCCAGTGGACCATGTTTTGTCAGAACTCTTTACTATGACCCATCTGTCTTGGGTGGCTGCAAGCATGCTCATAGCTTCATTCAGTTACCCAAGCCCCTTTGCCATGACAAGACTGCGATCCTTGAAGGGGAGTATATAGATAGGTATGTGCTTATTTCTCCATTTTATGTTTCTGTTTCTTTTTAACTTGTTTTTTGGTTTTGCCTTGCTGGCGTCTGTTGTATTGATCAAGTTGTTTTTATATCTCTCTTAGGAAGTCAAACATCTATTTCTGTATTTTTAATGCTCATCCTTACATTTTTAGCATGAATCCTTACCACAAAGGTGAAATACAAATATCTTTATAGAATAATTCTGTCTTCCTCTTCAGTAGTACATGAGTGTTAGAATGCTTTAATTCCCATCAGTGCCCCATCTTCCATAGTTTTGTATTCTGGTATCATCTTTATTTATAGTCCCCCAAGTATTGTGCTATTTATTATCATTCATTGAACATGTATTTTTTATCAGATATCATAAAGCATTATTTGACCTCATCTTTATGAAAATCATGAAAGATAAACAGTGTTGCTATCCCTTTTTTACAGACAGAAAATTGAGGCATAGAAAGATTAACTGGAAAGCATAATTAGGAAATAATACTAAATCCATTGAATCTCAAAATCCAAGTTTTTTTCATCATCCCATATTTCATAAACTAGTCTTAGCTCTCAAAGAAAAATGTTGAAATAAATACCTTAGGTCTAAGTGTTTGTTAGAGAATGTACAGGACATGTGGTCCAGTGGTCTCCATTCTGGGTCTTCAGTGGAGGTGTCTGATGGTGCCCAAGGGGCTGCAGATCTGTGTCTTGAGGGTGAAGCTGCAGCTCCTCTCTATTTCAAAGGCTCCGCCCGAGTAACAGCTATCTATAAATACCCCTGTCATGCGCATTTTGTCATACTGTATACTACCGAAGAGCATCAAGAAGAAATGGAAAATAGTTCTGGAGGCCGAAAAATCTGAGATCAAGGTGCCGACAGGGTTGATTTCTGGTAAGACCTCTCTAACTGCTTGTGGACTATTTTTTTCTCACTGTGTTCTCACATGGTCTTTCTTCTGCTTGTCCTGGAAGAGAGACAGGGGGTGGCTGCAGCTGGCCCTGGGGAAACAGACCCTGGGTTCAACCACTCTTCAGAGCTGCCCCTCTCCCCTGCCATGTGTGTTTTTTAAACTGACAGTATTTACTTTGTTTAATGAACAATTTAAACAACTTCTCTGACAGAGTTGATTGTTCTATCGCCCTCCTTTTTAGCTGGTGCAGTTTTTCCTGCTTCATGAAGTAGATCCCTTTTTTAAAATCCCTTCAGAAATACTCTGCCAGTAATGAATTGCATGCGTCACTTATGTGAAAAATGTCCTAATTTTATTCTTAAATCTTGAGTGGTAGTTTATCTTGTACGATTATAAGTTGGTCACTACCTGAAGATATTTTGTGGTCATCGGGACTTATTGCTGATGAGAAGTCTTTGACAGTCTAATTGTAGAATATCTTTTATCTCTGGTTGCTTTTAAATTTCTTTTATCTTTGTTCTTCAGTTTCACTATGTTGTTACTAGGATTTGTTTTAATGTATCCCTTTGGGGACTCAATGTGTGTCTTTAAACTAAGAAGACTGAAGATTTTTTTAAAATTTTATTTATTTGTTTTTGGCGGTTCTGGGTCTTTCTTGCAGCGAGGGCTTGTCTCTAGTTATGTTGCACGGGCTTCTCATTGTGGTGGCTTCTCTTGTTGCAGACCACAGGCTCTAGGGCGCTTCGGTAATTGCAGCATGTGGGCTCAGTAGTTGTGGCTCCCAGGCTCTAGAGCGCAGGCTCAGTGTTTGTGGCTTAGCTGCTCTGCAGCATGTGGGGTCTTCTTGGATCAGGGATGGAACCTGTGTCTGCTGCTTTCGCAGGCACATTGACTGCCACCGAGCCACCAGGGAAGCCCGAATGAAGATTTTATTGGTGATAAATCCATAACCATTTTCTCTTTGGCCTCTGCTTCAATAGCTTCTTCCACCTTCCATTCCAGTAATTCTCTTATCTGTTTAACCTATGCACTTAATTTTCTAACCTGAGTAACTGTATTCTTTGTATTTTGGTTTCCAGTTGGTTCTTTTTCAAATTTCTGTTCTTTTCTCATGCTTTCTTGTCCTTTCATTAAAGTTTCTACATCTTCCTTTTTTACTTCCCTTTAGGTAAAACATATGTCCAAATATATTCCAAATAGACAAGTACTCATGATATTTAGTCACATGTGTATTTACAGGCACTAATTTGCAAAAAGTTATGAATTTTTTGTCTCACCAGCACATTTTAAATAATACGTTTATTCAAGCATTTTACCTTTATCCGAACATACTATTTCTGTCATTATAAGAACTAGTTTCTGAATAAAAATATAGCATCCCAGAGCAGCTGAAGAGCATTTGGGGATGTTGATAAAATGTAGAGGTGGGGCCTGAGCTACCAACATGCATCACGCTTTTGATGTGCAGAGTTTTAGAGTCCATGTTTTAAATTTTAAGTTGTTGTAAACACAGCACTTTGAAAATTCATATACAAGGCTGTCATCAATTATTTCATCTCATGTCGAAGAACCTCATTTGTTTGATAAAGATCGTTTTTAAAAAGTTTACCATGTTTGTATGTATGTATTTCTGAATTGTGTAACATATATCATGTAAATGAAGACAGGCTAAGTCGTCATGCTGCAGTAACAAACAGTCCCACAGTATCAGTTGCCTTGAAACAGCTTCTACCACAAGTTCCCCCACTGCCCCAGGTCTGCTTAGGGCTCTGGTCTATGTCATCATCTCTTTGGAACATGGGTAGATTCAGTTCCCACCATTGCCAGAGGCCAGAGCAAGTGAAAGAGATAAAAGGAATTGTGTTCTTGTTCCTAAAGACCTTCTTCTAGAAGTGACAATGTCACTTTTCATGTTAATTGGTCAGAGGAAGTCATGTGGCTGTGAGTAGCTTCAAGGGGCAGAAGTGTTGTCCCAGTATGAGCTTAAGTGGAAGAGATCCAAAACATTTCTGAATAATCCTAATAACTGCTACACATACTTAGTTGCTTTTGAACATGACCATTGAAAGGCTTTCGATAAAATCCTATACTTGCATTTTGGGTTGTTTCATCTCCCCCTAACAATTACTGAATCTGTATTAAATGTTGGTTTTAATGTGCTTCAGATAAAAATTCTCAGGAGTGTCCTCTCTAAACATCAAAACTTGGCATGGATTAATTTGATTTGCTAGTCAATGGTTTCCACTTAAACTGCACACCGGAATCACCTGGGCAGCTTCTCGTTATCCCAGATCAGCCTCAGACCAATCAAAGTAGAACCCTGGAGGCGGGACTCTGGCATCTGTAGAGGATTTCAGTATGTATATAAAACTGAAGCCCTTTGTGTTAATCTGTCTTCTCCAAAGAATCCTTTATTGTTCAAGATAAAGTAATTGAGAGATTGCCCCCAAAGAGAAACTTTAATAGGGCTTGAACAGGGGGTGAGCTGCTGTTTTCTGAGAGGCATTTTAGGGGTCAACATCTTGCCTTCTGTTATTGTCACTTCTGTATTGTTTTGTTAAACCTAGGTATGAGGGTATGCAGTTTCTTATTTGTTGCGTCTGATAGTCCTGTTTTTGTGTGTTTCCCTCTGTGACTGTAGTTTTTCCGTAGCAGTCAGTTGGCTGTAGAGAATCTGTGTGGCATGTGGAATTGAGTCTTCTGGGTAATTGTTACCTTTGCTAGTGCTAGGCCTAAGGAGTTTCACCATTTTGGACCATTTTCTGAGCCTATATATTGATGTAAATGGTAAAGAAAAATTAAAGCCTTTTATGTATGTACACATTACATGCAAACATGGACACAGATACACACGCACTCATACACCTTTACACACACATACAATAGTTGAATAGTAAGAAAAAAAATCCCAAGGCTTTGGGGGCAGGGAGTGGCCCGCAGAATGGAAGGGACTTGTCCAAGGCCTCACTGATAGAAAGTGAATGAAAACCTGTCTTCCCACATACTTCTGGCCTGACTTATCCTGCATTTGTAAATGCATGTGTGTGTGTGTGTTGGAGTGTGTTCAGGATGGAGAGGCATGACTTAGCATTTGTTTGGAGACTGGGGGTCTTGCTCTACTTGTGTTTTCTTCCTGTAGTTTTAGACTGTGGCCTTTCCTAGGCAACTCTTAAGTGGATTCGTAGAAGCCAGAAAGGGGTGAGCACGCATCAGAGTCGGGGTAACAGGGCCGTCTCCCAGCTCCCCAGAGCCACGGACTTGTTTGTGGATTGTGATCCGCAATTCCCTCTAACCTGCACTTTCAGAAAGCAAACCAGCAATCTAAAAGTAATTGTTTCCTTCTGTGTGGAGTTCGCATTCCAAAGACTGCCAGGGCAAGTAGGAAGTTGGCTTTGAAAAGAGTAGAGGAGCCTGGAATTAGACAACAGGCCTGCAGTGTAACCGTGGATATGGTGGCTCGACAGCCCACTTTTTCCAGCAAGAGTCTTGATTTCAAATATTTTATTCTGTTGGCTTTGTAAACAATTCAAATGCCCTGGAAATTCCACCATGAACCATATTTTCTAAAATGTTTCTTAACTGATGAAAGCAGCATAGAAATCCTTTGTTAGACTCTGTTGCCCCAGTTTTGGTTTAGAAAATATATCACCATCTATGCAAAGAAGACTTTTTTCTTCTTCTTTTTTAATGGTGGGGTTTAGAAAGGCAAACACAGTCCTATTTGGGACATACCAATTTAGAAAAAGCTGACCCAGTATCCCAGATCTCTGTGGAAATCCAGGCATTCTTGCCCTTAGCTATCCATCCAAGCATATGTACAGACATTCAGCCAGTTCCCCTCACAGTCTACTGGGCAGGGGGCATGATAACTGTGTCAGCCAATGATAACAGGGGCTCTGCCCTCAGAGACTTCACAGTCCATGAAGGGAGATGAAATATGGATACACACAGTGTTAAATACAAGTCAAAGGTGTGAGTGTATCAGAGGATATAGAATCGCCCAACTGGGAAGATCTAGAAAGATTTTGATTCACTCCTCCTCACCAGATCCCACACAGGATCACTTCCTCTGCATCCTGTTGGTCAGAGCAAGTCACTAAGACCAGCCCAGAGTGAGGAGCCACCTTGGGGTGAGGGGGGTGGAATGGGCATACAAGGGTGTGCGGGTCTCTATGCATACAGTTTACCACTTTAAGTTCAAAGAAGACACATTTATTCATCTCACAGCTGGGGACTGGCGTCTCACTGTTTCAGCACACAAGTACTTAGTCGCAGGTAAGGTCTGGCTGTGTCCTCCCGCTTGTCTGAGCATGTGAGCCTCCCCCAGCTAGTCACAATGGGCACAGTCATCTCCTCTCTCATGCCCAACCCAGGATGAAAGATGATTTCTGCCAAGTTCACTTTGTGAGTGATTCTGCGAGATGGAAGTGGTCATCTAGTCTTCTGATCCGTCCCTCTCCCCTCCCCTTTCACTAACTTTGCTCTTTACCAGTTCCTTGCCCATGGCATCTACCATTCTCACCTGGATTCCCACCTCTCTCTTATTCCAGGAACTAAAACAGGGGCAGATATTAGCGATGGTACCTGTGAGCCCGGACCGGCCTCCCCAGCCTCCTACATGAACCCCTTCCCAGTGCTCCATCTCGTCGAGGACTTGAGGCTGGCCTTGGAGATGCTGGAGCATCCTCAGGAGAGGGCAGCCCTCCTGAGCCAGATCCCGGGCCCCACAGCTGCCTACATAAAGGATTGGTTCCAGGAGAGCTCGGTGAGTAGGCCCACGGCCTGGGTGGGGGAGCACAGTCATGGAGCCCGTGGAATGCCATCAGGTTTATCCGAGGGGCCCTAGCTCCTCCTCTTCAGGAATCCGTAGATAGTCACATCTGCATGCCTTCCTCTGAACACTGATGAATTCTTTATCATGTTCATGATGTGTGTTGTTCAATATTCTCGTCACGTAGGCTGTCAACCTAGGGTTCTGTAACATGCCCATGCCAGTGTGGTAGGGAGAATAATGATCTTCTGAAGATGCTTACATCCTTATTGCTAGAACCTGTGAATAAGTTTCCATACATGGTGGAAGGGAAGGAATCAGGTGGAATTAAGGTTGCTATTTAGCTGAATTTAAAGTGGGAAGAGTGGCCTGAGTTATCCAGGTGGGCTCAGTGTAATCACTGGCATCCTTGTAAAAGGAAGGGGAGGCAGAAGAGTCAGTGTTGGAGTGATGGGTGGGCGTAGGACTCACACCCCCACTCCCCGACCGCTGCTGGCTTTGAAGATGGAAGGGCCAAGAACCAGGGAACACGGGCAGCCATCGGGAGCTGGAAAACTGGCCTCTTCTCCAGAAAGAAAAGCAGTCTTACCCACAGCTTGATTTTAGCCCAGTAAGAACCATTTTAGACTTCTGACCTCCAGAACTGTAACATAATGAATTTGTGTCATTGCAAGTCACTGAGTTTGTGGTAATTAGTTACAGCAGCAACCGAGATTGCCCACAGAGGAAGGTGAAGGCTCCTGGGTGGGCCTTGGGTGGCCTTGGGTGGGCCTGTTACAGTTCTGGTTTGCAGACCAGCTTCTCATCCCTTCCCCGCATGAAGATGGTTCTTGGTGGTTCTCTCAGACTGATGATGGAAGCCCCCACCTGCTTCTCCAGGGCTCCATTTATTTATTTATTTGCTGCTTTATTTTTGGCTGTGTAGGGTCTATTGCTGTGTATGGGCTTTCTCTAGTTGTGGTGGTGGGGGCTAGGGCTACTCTCTAGTTGTGTGGGGGGGCTTCTCATTGAAGTGGCTTCTCTTGTGGAGCACGGGCTCCAGAGCATGTGGGATCAATAGTTTTGTCTCGAAGGTTCTAGAGGGAGGGCTCAGTAGTTGTGGCTCATGGGCTTAGTTGCCCTGCAGCACGTGGGATCTTCCCAGACCAGGGATCAAACCCGTGCACTGGACTACTGGGGAAGCCCTCCACATGCTCTTTTAACTAGGTTGGAAATTGCCGGGGAATGGCTTAGGTAGGTTGGTCCTCTTTTTCCCCAGCTAGAGGATCCCCTTCGCCTCCCTAGAGAGGCATGCTCTGGCTGTTACTGTTTTTGCTTTATGATGCTGGTCCTGGCTCCTGCCCTGTCATATCTGACCATCTTCTGCTCACCTCTTTGTGCGGCTGCGACTCTCTAGCTCACTTTACTCCTGGCGTGGACATCTATCCCTCCTTGCAATTCTGCTAGTGCTGACTCAGGCTGCAGTGTTTACAGAAAATTTTATGAAGCCTCAAGAAAATAATACGGGTTCATAATTCATTAACCTGAAATCCTTGGGTCTAGATGCATTTTAGAACTCAGAGCTTATTAAACTTTGGAAAGGTGAGACGGTGCACATGTATTGTATAATATGTACCATTTCTAGCCAGTGCAGGGCAGGAAACACTGAACATTTTTTCAGCAAAACTTGTGAATATCTGCATGAAGCAGGATAAAGACAGACTATCAATACATAATTTGCAGTGACTATGTATATTTACCTTGCACAGATGTGCCTGAATTTATGTAGCCATTCCTCTAATATTGAATTGAGATAATGTGGCATTGCTGTAGAGACTGTCTTTGTCTAGAAATATTTATCCCTAAATATTTTCTTCAGATGGACTCGTGAAAGTAGAATAATAGTTAAAGCAGGCTTAGCAGATAAAATGCAGAATGTTCCGTTGAGTTGGAATTTTAGATAAATGATATTTTTTAATAAATGTGTTTCATGCAGTTTGCTAAGTCTGGCAAACTCTGATCAAAGGTATTAATATCTTTAAGCCTTGTGACACATTTTTTCCAAACCGCTTTTCAGAAAGATTTTGCCCATTTATATTTTCTTTGGCAGGGTTTGAGGTACATCCTGATCAACAACAAGCACTAAGATTGAAAAAACAGCTAATTTCATAGGAAAAAGTGTTTCATTTTATCTTTCCATTTCCTTGTTTAGTAGAAAGGCTGAATTTTTATATAAGCTTATTGATATTTATTCTTCTGTATGGTTTCAAAACTTTTGATCTCATACCCCAATATGAAAAAAAAATTCATTCTCCAAATATACATATTCATATATGGAGAATTGTCCTAATATATGTAAGTTATAAAGCATAGTCCCAGTAGAAGATCCTTTTTAAAAGACCAGTTAAGAAAATAGTTTTAATATTTTCTTCACATACACAACCCAGCGATTATTTTGAATCTCTTGGTTGTGCCTGCTGTAGTCTGATCTGTTAGCATCTGTATTCTTGCCTCCCTGACCCTATTTGGGTTTTAATGCTTTTCTTATATTTAATGACTTTTTACTAGCTCTTTGCTTTGTGGGGTTCCTTTTCCTCACTTTCGTTTTTAAATGTTGTTTTTGGTGGTGGTTTTTTTTTAGTTATAAAAGAATTGTAATTTTATCAGTCTTTCCTGTTTGAGCTTCTTTTCTTTCTAGAAAGGCCCTACTTGACCAATAATATTCACCTGTATACTCTCTCCAGTAGGTTTATAGTTTGATTTGTATTCATCTGCAGTCTTTTTAGAAATAAGGATCTAACTTTTATAATTTACCAAAAGAGATTCTTAAAAACTATTTTGGATCTGAAAGTAGTCCTAGTGGTGGTTGGTTTTGCAAGATCCATCCCAGGAAACAGCTTGCGTTCAGATTTGCAGATCTGTTTTGGTGGCTCTTTATAACAGTTGGGGAAATGCTTGCCTTGGGATAGATATTTCTAAAAGTTGTTGCATTCATAAATCTTTTGGAGTAATTATGGCCATCAGCAACCTATGAGTGGTGTACTCTGAGGGGGGGCGGGGTCAAAAGTTCATATAAACATTCCAAGATACCAGGGCTGGTTGTTAAGGTTTTGATTCTGGACGGAGACCACCTGTGTGTATTTTCGTTTTCCCAGATTTAAAGTCATTTTACAATCTGGTGCACACACAGTCCATAGCGGGTCTTATCTGTATGGAAATAGAATTCAAGGCAGTGAACAAACCCACAGCTCCTCTTCAGATTAATTTTAGATTGCCTTAGGTTGGTACTTTCATTTATTTATTTAAAATTTTATTTGTTTATTTTTGGCTGCACTGGGTCTTTGTTGCTGTGTGTAGGCTTTTTCTATTTGTGGTGAGGGGGGCTACTCTCTAGTTGCCATGCGTGGTCTTCTCATTGCGGTGGCTTCTCTTTGTGGAGCCTGGGCTCAGCAGTTGTGGTGCACGGGCTTAGCTACCCCGTGGCATATGGAATCTTCCCAGACCGGGGATCAAACCCTTGTCGCCTGCATTGGTGGGGAGATTCTTAACCACTGGACCACCAGGGAAGTCTAGTTTGATGCTTGTAATTAGAAGGTATTTCTGTTCAAATTGTAGTTTATGGACCAGCAGCTTTGGCATCCCCTAATAGCTTGTCTTAAAGAAAAATAAAGTTAGACCCTGCCTCCCCCCTCCCCAGTCCACTGAACCGTTTCCAGGTGACCGGTATTCACTTTGAAGTTTGTAAGCACTGCCTTAAACCAGAGACTCGCGCAAATTACTACCCTCCCCACCCCCACAAGAAAGACACACAAAAACACATGTGACCCAGAATTGGAACTAGTAAGATAGCTTAAAGCCAGGCTCTCATTTCTCATTCATGGTATCTTGGATGTTTGCACTATTCTCCTTCATCATAAACCTCAGTTGTCATAATCTGGCCTAGCATGACCCAGCCCTGCCTCATGACATCTGTCAGTGGGGATTCTTTCTCAATAAAACATGAACAGTAAGGAGGTTTATATCTCACTAACATTATATGTTATGTTACTAACATATAACTAAGATATATGTAACTAACATATAACTAATAATACATGTATTAGTTATATGTAACTGATGTCCAGGGGATGGGTGGTCCCAGGGTTAAATCACTGGTTCTGGGATGACATTATAGGCACTGACTTTTCTCCCTCCCCATCCTCAGGGGTTGGTTTTTCCTCAGGCATGTCCCCTAACACAGGGGTCCCCAACCTCTAGGCTGCAGACCAGTACTTCCTGTCAGATCAGCAGTGGCATTAGGTTAGAAATAAAGGGCACATAAAGGTAATGAGCTTGAATCATTCTGAAACCATTCACCCCACCCCCACCCATGGAAAAATTGTCTTCCATGAAATTGATCCCTGGTGCTAAAAAGGTTGGGGTACTGCTGCCCTAAGAAGTAAGGCAAGTTGCAAGAAGGCTACTTGCATCTCTGGGCAGCCTCCCTTCACACAGATAGTTGTGTCCAGAGGTAGAACATGTCCTCTTCTTATAAACTGGGGAGGAAAACCTCTATGTGAAACCTCCCAACAGCTTCCCATATGGTCCCAGTGGTCAGGATTTGTTCACATGTGCGTACCCTAACTGCAACGGAGGCTGGCACTCTCATCACAGCGGAGGGGAACCTCTGTCAGGGCGGAACCAAGAAGTAGGGGAAACGAATGGCCCTTAGGAAGAGAGCTCACGGTGACTGCCACACATCCTTTAGGTTTGATGTTAGTCTTCTTGTTGACTGACAAGTTCATGTCTTCTGTGTATCTCTGTTAACCCCTGAAGGAGAGAATCTCATTGACCTAATTCAGAATCTTTGGACTAAGTCCTCCAAGTATATGAAGAAATATCAAATGCAAAAGAAATAGAAATTAAAGACATTTTCACTTACACTCAGCTATGGACTAGCTGCCTTTGGGTCAGGTGTCAACCTAAAGGCCAGTAATTAGCTGTGGTGAGAGAGGAGAGGATCGTGTGGTAGGAATCTCAGTCTTCTGTTCATCAGTAGCTGCAACGGGGATCTTCAGGCTCAGATGATGGTGACTGTAGTGCACAGAAACAGGGGCTGCTGAAGGGGCCATGGTGGATGTAGGGGAGTGGTTGGTGATTACAGCAAACAGCAGACTCGTCCTGGGCCCCTGCCCTTACATCTTAAGTGGTGAGGGAGCTCTGGTCCTAGTGCACTGTGGTCAGAAAGACTGTCTATGGGCAGCTGTGTTTCTTTACAGTGGGGCTGGTTCCTCCTCTGCTGGGTGCTGGCAAGGGTGGGCAGCAAGGATCCTTGGCCTGGAAATAGTTATAAATAGGCCAGACTTGTGGTAAAGATACAAGTGGAACAGAACTGCCCAGGATTCAGGGATACTGGATTGTGAGCATATTTCCAGAGCTTTGGGGCCTAAAATAGGATCCTCCCTTTCTGGGCAGGAAGAGTAGGCTTTAGGTCTGGAAGTGTGTGTGGGGGCTCTCAATGCTGGAGACCCTCTGGGGCTTCAGTGATAAAAGGAATAAAGGGCCTGGATTCCCTTGTTCTAGGAGCAGTGCCTGCTCAGTCGTGTCTGACTTTTTGTGACCACATGGATTCCTCTGTCCATGGAATTCTCCAGGCAAGAATACTGAGGATCTTGCTGACCCAGGGACTGAACCTGTGTATCGTGCATCTCCGGCATTGGCAGGTGAATTCCTGGCCACCGAGCCACCTGGGAAAGGAACAGTACTGTTACCCAACCAGACCTGTTTGTCTGACAGCAAGTCAAACACTGAGGTACCATAGTTTACAGCCAAGGAAGAGTTTATTCTCAAGGTAGCTGAGAAGACAGGAGACTTTGTCTCAGATCTGCCTCACTGAAGGTGAGGGAGCTGGAGTGTTTATGGGATGAGCAGGGTGGTCTTAGGGGAGCGGTGACTGTGAGGAAATCCATGTTCTGTGCAGGTATGTCTGGGTTCACGTTTCCGCACATTGGAGATGGAGACCCTTAGCATCATCTGAGGGTGGAGTTCTCCAATCCTCTGACGTCAAAAGGCCATTCATTCAGACATCCTTACAGACTCAGCTTTAGGCTGGTGCCAACCAGCCCCTGCCCAGCTCATGCTGGTCAGGTAATGATTCCAAGTAATTGGAAAACAGCTGGGCTGCGTGAAGCTGGAAAGATGTGCTATTAAAGGGAGGAAAATAGAAGGAAATAAACAAACCAAGTGAGCTTAATCAAGGAGGGCAGTTTATAAGCAAAAGAGTTTTAACAAGCTATTCTCTTATCTGTTGTTCTATAAGACAAATTTAAGAATTTCTATTATTAGCTTCTGTAAACTCTGTGGGGCACAGTTTCAGTATCTGTGTCTGAACTCTGGGCTTATCCTCAAAGTTGGTGGCACACCACGGAGCTTTGGACAGGGCTTTTGTACAGGAAAGGTTCCTGAAGTCCAAGACAAGCAGGCTTCATGGAGCCTGGCCTGCAGAGTAGCATCAATGAGGCCACCCTTTGACAGTATAAGATTGAGCCCCTCTTTCATGGCTGGCAGACCAGGCCAAGCTCAGGGTCAGGACTTTCAGGAGACGAAGCTGAGGACCATGCCAGAAGGCTGCAGCATCTCTGCTGTGACGGGAATGGAGGAGAGTTCCAAAAAGGGGCCGCCTCTTTCCCCTCCATGAAGGTAAGCTTGTGGTGACCTAGGGGTGAAGCTCTCAAGGAGAGTGGAGCCCGTAAGGGGCTGGAAACAGCCAACTAGTGAGAAGCCAACCAGTAAGACCCTGATGCTATGAAAGATTGAAGGCAGGAGGAGAAGAGGGCAACAGAGGATGAAATGGTTGGATGGCATCACCAACCTAATGTCCATGAGTTTGAGCAAACTCTGGGAGTTGGTGATGGACAGGGAAGCCTGTGTGCTGCAGTCCATGGGGTTGCAAAGAGTCAGACATGACTGAGCGACTGAACTGAGAAAGGGAGGGGTGATTAGACCCAGTGAGCCTGGTTCCTGGGAGATGCCCAAGCAATACCAGGGCCAGCAGTCTCCAGATGGAGCATCTCTGGGGGCTTCTCAAATAGCCGGGTACACACATTCTTCATCCACAAGGCACCAGACTGTCCCACTGTTTAATCACTTCAGATGTGGGTCCCCGGGATTTTTTGGTGAAGACCTGAGGTTTCAGGGGCTAAAGTCTGAGGAAAGACAAACCCAGAAGCAGCAGAGGGGAGGGCGGGTAAGGGGAGAGCTTGGCAGAGACCCTCCAGAGGGACTGCATTCTGTGCTACTTTCTGGAAGTGGGGTTCATGGAACAGGCCTGGCCTCCCAGGGGAACCCAGGCTCTCCTTGGCCAGGCTGCAGGTGTCCTGCTCAGCGTGTTCAGGCAGGTGGAAGGGAATGGACCAGGTGAGGCAGTGTGGGAGGGAGGGATGAGCCAAAAGGCCAGCTCTGTGCCACCCTCGTGTAGATGTGGGTGAACCTCGTTTCCCTCCTTTGGGACTCAGTTTCCCTACCGGAAATGACAGCTGGTTTGACAATGCCTCTGTAGGATCTGGCCACGCATTCCAGTTCTACAGTTTAAGGCCTTTAGAGTAGCCCCCTGGTAGCCATCAGTCCCTGCCTTCCTCAGTCTGGACTTTTGTTAAAAATATATTTATTTATTTAACTGTGCTGGGTCTTAGTTTCGGCATGCAGGATCTAGTTCCCTGACCAGGGATTGAACCCTAGGCCTCCTGCATTGGGAGTGTGGATTCTTAGCCCCTGAACCACCAGAGAAGCCCCTCAGTCTGGACCTTTAAGTTTGCAAAGTAGAGACAGGTTAGGGAACCTCTCTTGGTATAGCTACTCCATGTCAGGGCTCAGCTGAAGCCGTCATCTCTGGAGCGGTGAAATGGGATGCCCTGACCAGGGAGCCTCCTCTGGGAAGTGAATCCCATCTTGGGTCTCACCTCTGTCAGTCTATATATCAGATATCCATGTGCCCTCAGTTACCTTCTTAACCAGACTCTCCAGAAATAAGGAAATAAACCAGACCCAGGAGGGTACATGGCCACCCCCCACCGGCCCCATCCGCTCAGCCACCTCGTCACAGATGGTGGCTCCTCAAACAAAGCCCCTGCGTTCCTGCCAGAGTCAGCCTGCAGTCTTTCATTCTGGCCAGAGGAGCAAATCTGTTCACCATATTGAAAAGCCAGAGTTTAGGGGGAAAAAAAAAAGGATGGTGAGAAGCTGTTTTATGAATTATAAGCCGTCAGCTTGCCCTGCAATTCTCTGTATCTCTGTCCTCCACCTAGGGCCTGGAGTAAGAGATGGATGGATGGATGGGCTATTTGTGTGGCAAACACGTTCATTTTGAAAAGTTACAGGCAGGAATTATATAGGAAAATGTTGGCTTTCTGGATGTTAGAAAAGGGGAAATTTGGTGATTGTTTTTCATTAAAAAAAAAAAAAAAGGAAGGCTTTGTGAGTCAGTTTCCAGTGAGTGTCCCTCTATAGGTGTGAACTTGAGAGCTCAGATTTGTAGGTACTTTCTCTCCTGTCCTCCTCTCTCCTGATGGCTGGTGTGCGGGTTGGAGGAGGGCCTTTGTCTCTGTGCAGTACTGGAAAAAGCCACTAGGTGGGAGTCAGGGACAAATGCTGGAAAGTCTAAAGCTCAAGGAACCCACTTTGTGAGAAAAATAACTGCCTGCTTTCCCTTCACCCCCAGCCAGCCACGTTGATAGAAGACATAAGCTCCTCTCATTAATGAAGTTGCTGGACAGTGTACCTGAGTCAGCTGGCAAAAAGAATTATTTTCCTTGGAAGCCAGTGGACAAAGGATAGGCCTGGGATGCCTCCACTGCTTGTGCCCCCGCCCTTCTCCTTGGGGGAGGAGACCAGAAGGATGACTGCTGGTCCTGGGAGCACAGATCTGACCTTCCATTATCAAAGCTAAGAAGCTCTCTCCAGACACCTTTAATCCCAGTGCCTTTTACTGGCACACTATTACTTAGGATGGCTCTCCATTTCCTGACCTGTGTTTTTCAGGCCCTGTCCTAGAGACGTTTCCTATACCTTGGGGATTTTGAAAGTTTTTTTTTTTTTCCTGGCATAACACCCCAAACTGGGGGCCTTCAGCCATTGCAGACTTAGCAGTTTTAATTTTCCTGAATTTGGGTGTTTTTTTTTTGTTTGTTTTTTTTTTTTTTTGCCCTCTTCCAAGTAATTGTACCTTACTAAAATTCTGGAGATCTGGATTCTTTCAGACCTGACTTGAGACTAGTTCAGTCCCTAAGAACCAATGTTTATAAATGAGCAAGAATGTGCAAACACTGGTGGAAGAGCAAATAAATCCTTCCCCACTCAATTTCCTGCTCCGGGCCCAGGGGACATGGTGGGCGATGTTGCCGGGTTAGCATGACCTGAGGTCTGAGCATGTAGACACCCGCCCACCCTCTGCCTGCAAAGAGGGCATGCCAGAGTCACAATGTTAGGCGTCCTGCCCTTTCAGGCAGGTAGGAAGGCTCAGGAGTTGTACTTCAGGCAAACTGCTCAGTAGCCTGTGCTCCAAGGAACTTCTGAAAATAGTTTCCTTTTACTCCTCAAATATGGTCATTAAGACTGGCAGGATGGGGAGACTGTTAGCGATGCCCAGTCTCGGGCCCGATTCCCAACCTGCTGGGCCTGAATCTGCATTTTTACAAGAGTGCCCTCTGTCTCTGGAGATTCATTATATAGAGAGAGACATCATCCTCACCTGGGGGTCAGCAATCTAGGGTCTGTATTTGGCCTGCTGCCTATCTGTTATTCCCTGAAAGCCAAGCATGATTTTTTGTGATTTCCAGTGATTGATGGGAAATCACAAAAGGACTAATTTGTGATGTGAAAATGATGTAAAATTTAAATCTTACTGTTCACACACACACACACACACACACAAAGTGTCACTGGAACACAGCCACCCTCACTGGCTTCCACGTTAGCTGTGGCTGCTTTTGTGCTGTAAATGAGAGAGTCGACTGTAACAAACCATATGGCCCGCAAAGCCTGAAACGTTTGCCATCTGGCCCTCTACAGGCAGAGTATGCCACCCCTTCTGTTACCCGTTTTGGAGACGGTCTTCATGCCTGGACACTGTGGGTACCTGGGCTATGGGGCCAGAATGCTATTGCACAAGCAGGACCTAGCAGCCCAAAGGACCACGGTCCTCAGGCCATCCCTTCCTCTCCCCAGAGGTAGGCTCACGGCGCAGCATGCCTGCTGAAGGACATAAGCCTGTGTTTGATGTATCAGGGTGTCCTGGCACCTATCATCATGGCCCAGAGGCCAAGGCTCAGCCCTGAGCTGGAGCTCAGGATGCAGGCCAGAGGTCAGCTGACTAGCTCATGACCCTTCTCTGTCCATAGTTGTGCCTGATTCCTGGCCACCAGCAGGAGGAGCAAATCTCAGAACTCCATCCACAGTCATTCCCGCATACGTGGGATTCCAGCCAGATAAGCAGCTCTCCTGAGGTCTCCCTGCTGGACCCTGGGATGAATTCACTGACGGCTCTGGCCTCGTAGGTGTGTTTTTACTCCCGCAAATGATCAGGTGCCTGCTCTTTGCCCTCAGCTGGCTGCCTCATGTTCCAGACAGTAATGAATTGAGTCTCACTGACCTTGACTTGCTTTTGGGAAGGCTCTGAGGGCTATAGGGTTACCATAATGAATCTTATTGGTATATCCTGTGTGGCTCCTGAAGACCTCTCTCTTTAGTGAGGCATCTAGGGAGTCCCTGAGGCTCTGCCTCACAGGGCAGTACAGTAGAAGTGGGACCACCCCCACCATGCTTAATAAGGGCAGCCTAATCCTTTCCAAGTAAATACTTAGATGGGCTAAAACCCAGGCTTTCAATCTTCTGGGAGTCAGGGATCATTTTGATGATCTGATGAAAGCTATTTCAGAGAAATAGTGATTTATACATACTCGTAGTGCTTTGTATACATTTTATGGATGTAGTCAAGAGCCTGTCTGATACCCCAAAGCCCCTCTGTGACTCACTGTGAGGAGCCCCTGGGTGGGTGGGCTTCTGAGTGAGGGGGCACAGCTATGGGTTTGATCCTACGCCTTTAGAGTGCTATTTGTGGATTGAGTTAATTACAATATAAAATTTAGGGTTTCAAAGGAAAACAAAAAAGAAATGAGGTAAGAATTACTACTTGAGGGTACCATAAAAATATGTCAAGAATTTAGCTGCAATTTATCGGGATTTCCTCCCTCCTCCTCCCTTCCCTACTCCTCTCTCTTCCCCTCCTGCCTCCTGTCTGTCTCCTCCCCTCCGGTTCCCTCCTCCCCTCCGGTTCCCTCCTCCCCTCCGGTTCCCTCCTCCCCTCCGGTTCCCTCCTCCCCTCCTGTGCTCCCCTTCTTCCTGTCCCCTCCCATTCCTCTCTTCCCCTCCCTCCCCCTCCCTTCCTCCTCCCCTCACACTTCTCTTTCCCCTCCCTCCCCCTTTCCTCCCCCCAACCTCCAATTCATCACACATGAGTTGAGCTAATAGATGAAGCTGACCCTATCTCTCTTCTCTGAGTCAAGCATCTTTACCTCTGGGGAACTCATTCCCTCCAAGTAGTTTCAGGCTTATCTTGCCAGTTTCACCATTTAAGCCTCATTCTTTCATTCAAAGATCATTGAAGTTGTTACTGTGTGCTAAGAATTGTGCTAGGTGTAGAAACTAGAGATGTGAATCAGAGCTCAGACACACGTCCTCCTGTCCGAAGTGGGAACAGGTGTGATTGAGTACCACAGGGCAGGCGGTGATGTGGGGAGGGGCATGGGTACCAGGGAGCCAGCCCACGTGCAGTGGAAGGCAGCTACATTGCTGCCCAGTCCTCTCTTTTCTCCTCTCACACTGGAACCTTCCAAAGGATACCAGTCTGTCTCCAAGGGTGTACAGGCCTTTCACCATACAGACCCTCAAATTGACTTTGCTTCTTCCTCCCCAACACCCCAGAAATACCTTTATTACGTGGCACGTGGAAATTCTTCATTTGCCCAGAGCAGGAAGTTGGTTTCAGTTGCTTTGGATGCTGGGCAAATGTGTATTGACGAAAATGAAGACTTTTCCAGGTTTTTAGACAGAAAAAAAAAAAAGAAAGGTCTAGCTACCCCTGCAACCTTAGGGATCTTGACTAGCACATCCTGCCCTAGTCCAGGTCAGGGGACCTCGGCAAGTAGGACTCACACTGCACTCTGGAACTGGGCCAGAGGCCAGAAGAAGGCTTGAGAGCTCAGGGCATGGGCAGCTGAGCCTGCTTTTTCTTTCTGGCCTCTGATCTGGGTGTGTCTCCAGGAATCTACTCCTCCCCCTCGTGCCAGCTGCTGGCCAGAGCCCTCCTCCTGCCGCCTCTGTGTCCTCTGTGGACGGAACCAGCCTGCGGGGGACTGTGCGTGTTTTCTGCTTTGTCCTCAGGCCCTGCTTCTGGGTTGTGGACAGCGAAGATACCATGATAAGCAGCATGCCTTCTCTTGAGGCTGGGAGCTCCAGGAAACTCCCTGCTGACTCCCAAGGTGCTCCGGGAAGGCCCACGCAGTCATAAGATGTGTGTCTGCAAGTCATTTATGGCAGCGGAGCTCAGAGCCCTTGCATGTAACCACAGTTCCCCTTGCACCCACATCAAAGACCGCTTTCATAACCAGTCAGAGCCAACGGCCACACGTTGCGGGCTGGGCAAGGGAGAAAAGCTGTTGTTAAGAGAGCTCTCAAAGGAGGTGGGAATGTGAAGAGGAGGGGGCCAGCATGTGGGGAGTGCTGGGGAGACCACCCTGGAAAGCCAGCATGGGACCTGCCAGTAGGAAGGCAGGCCCAGCTCCCCGTTTCTTCAGGCTACTACCTTCCCAGGGCTCCTACCTGGAGCGCTCCCTAGACCTCACGGACACACGTCTGGGGTGGGGACCGCCAGCGAGGCAGGCCTGGGACTCGCTCTTTCCCACCTGTCCCTGTGCAGAATGCGGCCTCAGGGAGCCCCGGAGCGACGGCTGGCAGCAGAGCTCTCCAAGGCGGCAACACTGGATGGTGCCGCCAGCACCCAGGATGGCAAACCCCCAGCCGGGCCAAGAAGCCGAACTGGAGCTGGTTCTGAGTCTTTTCTTTTTTGGAAACAATCAGCTTCCCTCAGGGCACAGCCCATCGCCAGCCTGGAAGAGAAAGGGTAGGCGTGGGCTGCTGGGTGGGGGTCAGGCTGTGTGGGAACCAGCAGTCCTCCAAGAGCTGCACTTATTTTTAGTCCTCTCCCCAGTCCCAGATAAACCAAGAGCAGCTGGGAGCCTGTGGGTAAATGCAGAATGGAGCAGAGACAGGAAACCGGGGTCTCTCCCTAATGAGTTCCAGCCACTCCAGAAGGGGGAAGCCAGACGAGGAATTTTCTTCAGGACTATTTCCCTCTGGCAGCCTCTGGTATTATCACCAAAAAGAATGTTCGTGTGTGTGTGTGTGTGTTTACAACTCTTGTCCAAGTCTGTCTGTCTCCCCCACCTTTTGCTAGGTTCCCTCACTCTGCAGGCTCTGCGTCCCAGAGCTGGTGCCTGTGTGCGTCTGTGGGGGCGGATACGGGAGCAGCACGGTCTGGTCTGAGCTGCTGTGTCTCTGAAACCTCTCAGGGCAAGACTGAAGGACGCAGGCCAGGGACGTGGGGAAATCTGAACACAGCTTGACGTTCCTGAGGGGGAGGGGGCAGAGGCAAGAAAGAGGAGAGACTTTGGTATCTGGCCAGAAAGAGGGCTTTTTCAACCAAGGAATCTAACTGCTGACATGGGTGCCCAGCATGGATGGGGACATTGATGTTTACAAGCATTTCGCGTGGCTGAAGCGGGTAAGTGACTGACTGCTTTGTGTGGGTCTCCGTCGAGATGAGTGAGGAGAGAGAGACTGTGTGTATCTGTGTCTGTGTGTGTGTGTGTGTGTGTGTGTGTGTGTGTGTGTGTATTGAGGGGGGGGGAGGTGTTTGTCCAGTGAAGCCCTGTTGCCGCCAAGTTCTCCATGAGAATCTAATTATAGACACTTGGGGAGAAAACAGTCAGCTGTCTTTGTTTCTCCTCTGACATTCTAGTGAATGAGCCTCTGTGCAGAAAGGCAACAATGAAGTGAGGAAAGTTCCTTATTTTTGACTCTGGCACTTGAACAGTTGGAGGGTCCAAACACCGTGACCAGAAAAAAGCATCCACCGCTTTTTGGTGTGAGGACTCGGAGAAGAAGCCGCTGCCTTTCAACCACACAGGGTTCACAAGTTATCGGGCTTCTCCCCTGCTCGGAAGTTATCCGGCATGGAGATTAGTCAGCTGTCAGCCGAAAGAGCTGCCGCGTTTCCGGGGGAGGCCCTGGGAGTTCTGCGTGTTTTCCAGCGGCCAAGGGTTTGGGTTTCAAGTTGCTCCTGTCGACTCTTTATGAGTGTGTGGAGTGAGCGACAGTGGGCGAATGTTGGGGGCTGGAGTCGCATCCACGTTCACAGAAACCATGCTCTTGCTTTTTTTGTCACCATCTCTGAACTGGCAGTGGCAGCCCACTCCAGTGTCCTTGCCTGGAGACCACATGGACAGAGGAGCCTGATGCGGGCTACAGTCCATAGGGCCACAAAAGTGTCGGGCACCACTTAGCAACTGAACAACAACTGAGCTGGCAAAGATGGGTATCCGTTAAGTTTCACATGGAGGCAGGATGTCTCCAGAAGCAGGAAGGGCAAAAGCAGCTGACAGATAAGAGATCTGATATTGTAGAAGAACAGGAGGGACACACAGTGCCCGGCTTGGAAGGTCCCCGACCCCCACACCCCAACACTAGGCCTGCTGGCTTCTGTGGGCATCCTCTGCACCTCTCACTCAGCAAATACTTACCCAGTTCTGGGTACAGGGTGTCCAGTCGTAAGCAACAAAGTAAAACCAGTCTCTGCTCTTGTGGATCTTCCATACATTGCTTGGGAAACTGCAGTTAAACAGTCCCCAGGAAATAAGCTTGAAATTTACAAGTTGATAGATACTGCCAAGAAGAGGAACTGTTAAATGGCCATCCCAAAGGACTGTTACTGATTGAGAAAGAGTGGTCAGGACCCTCTTTGTGGAAGTAACACTTCACTGAAAAGTGAAGAAGTAGGAGTGAGTCTGGTGAAAACTGGGGTAAAGAACACATATGTGAACTCAGTAATGGAGAGAGATGTGGGCGGGGTCCCGGAGCACAGAGGACAGGGAGGGTGGTGGGCAGGTTGTGGGGGTCAGGGTTTGCATAATGGGAGACTTGCTGCTTGGAAGTGGAATGAGATACGTTGAGGGATATAATTTGTATTTTAAGAAAATTACTCTAGCTATGATGTGGTGTATGGTAAGCTGTGCTGCAAAAAGCAAGGCAAATGAACCAAATTAGCTCAAGGGTTTGTTGGGATCAACTAGTACGAACCCCTCATTTAAAAAAGTCCAAGAGGCTAAGAACCTCATGGCTATTAGTGGTGCAGCCTGATCTTCGACCCTGTTCTCTGTCTCCCAGTCCAGTTCTCTACCCTCATTTCTTCAACCAAATATGTAGAAAATTATGGGTTTAGAACCCAGCAGGAATCCTGTTTGTGCTCAGCCTCTGTCCAGCTTTGGAATGGGGTCATTGCAGCCACTAAAGAGTGTGCTAAGGTGACCAGACATTTTAGCAAAGATTCACATCATTGTCTTAAGAATTGTAAAAACCTTACTAAAGAGGCTTTGGAGGAGATAAGAGGTGCCCTTCCCATCACTTCGTCTTTATTGTCCTATATCCAACTGAAGGTCTTTAACCAGGAGGTCTTGGGACCAGGAGCTGTGATGTGCTTGGGATCACTCAGTGTCCCAGCTGCTGGGATAGATGTTGTACCTTGTGCAGAAGTTCTGTCTGCGGAGAAATTAATCCTGCATGTGAGGCAATGTAAGAAGGCTCTTTTGTCCTGAAGCCCAGGTCGGCAGCTCTGGCTCCCGTGGAAGGAAGGGACGCGCTAGGTGAGGAGAATTCAGACCCCTCTGTAGGTGACTCATAGCAAAACATATTTTTCTTCTAGTTTTAAGGAGCATTAAAAAAAGAAAAGCACAAAGTATTAGATATGTCATAGGTAGTATAATTGGTATCTTTCCTATTTTCTACCTTAAACACTACTGTCAGATTCTTTTTAAAATCCCCTTAAAAAAAAAAAATTCACTTTCATCCTGTGACCCTGATCATAAGCTCAGGACTTGCCCTTAGTCTGAATGAGAAAGCTCAGAGTTTTCTGCCTGGTGGGCTTTAAGACACTTTTTAAACCTGGCCTCAACTTACCTTTCAGTTTCGCCTTTTATATCTACTCTCCTGAGCTCCCAGGTATACTCCCTGCCTTCTGTGTCCTTTGCTGACCTCATCCCTGTACTGCACCTACTGGACTCCAGCCCGAGTCTCTAGTACTTTCCATTTGCCTGGCTCACCCACTGCTTCTCACGTGCTTTCTTAAGCCTCAGTGGCTTAGGGAGCAGGTTTCTCTTAGCCCAGATTTTTTTTTTCTTCCTATTTGGCTGCGCTGGGTCTTCATTGCCTTTTTGTTGTTGTTGTTGTTACGTGGGCTTTCTCTAGTTGCAGTGAGTAGGGGCTACTCCTCTCATGGTTCTCTCGGGCTTCTCATTGTGGTGGCTTCTCTCGTGGAACACAGGCTCTAGGCGTGCAGGCATCAGTAGCTGTGGCACGCAGCTTAGTTGCTTTGTGGCATGTGGAATCTTCTCAGACCAGGGATTGAACCTGCGTCCCCTGCATTGGCCGGTGGATTCCTATTCCCTTCGCCATCAGGGAAGTCCTTAGCCCAGGTTTTTGAAGGTGGAAACACGCTCTTTCATGTTCCCATGCAGAGGGGTGGTTGTGGCAGAATAGGTACGGGGATGAGGTGTGGCCCGGCAGAGGCGCAGGAACACTTGCTCTTGCACCGGTCCCAGAGGGTGATGCCTCAGAGCAAGACAGTCTTTGAATTTGGAAGCTGTAAGGGAGATGTTTATGGCCAAGAATGCACTGGGATAGAGGAAAGCATTTGTGAGAAGAGAGACATTGTCTTGTGGCCTTTAGGGGATGGGATACTACATATTGTTTTAGTTAAGAACAAGCAATTTGAAGTAAAGCCTAGGTTGGGCTCTTGGCTTTGCTGTGTGATTTTAGGCAGATTACCTCAAATCTTGGATTTCCTCATCTATAAAATAAGGAAGATAAAAGTGCCTGCCACATACAGGTTTTATGAGGGTCAAGTAAGATAATGCATGTCAAATGCTTAGCAGAGTACCATGCATGAGGGAACATTCAGTAAAAGTTAACTGCTACTGGCCATAACCAGGAAGGGAGATCTTGAGCAGATGGGATGTTCTCTTCTCTCCTTGGAGTGCATCTTAGGCCATCATTCCTTCCACTTAGGGCCCCTTTCCACATTTTAGGTCAAAGTCTCAAACCAAAGCCCTATGGGATACAGCTGGGACCTGGCCCACCGTGAGTAGCCAGAGGCCCCAGTGGATATTGCTCTGGCCAGCTTGGCTATGGCTACTGAGAGAAGGCTGACCAGGGCTGGTCCTCCAGCTCCTTCCCCAACAGGCAGAGCCCTGGGATAAGGTAATCTGCCACGAGCATCCAGAGGGCCTCCGCTGTTCAGCTGTCTGGTTCCTGACAGGCCAGACTCACAAGCAGTTCACACCTGCCCCGCTTTGAGATCTGAGTGGCTCTAACCCACATAGTCCTGAAAGAACCTCTTAAAATAGCTAGAGGCAGGGTCTGTGAGGTTCACCCACAGCCCCCTGAGCAGGAGCTTTTTCCCAGGAACAGAAACCCCAGTACTTGTCAGCATCTTCATACTGCTGCTGGCTTCTAGAACTCTGTTGAAACTGAATTCCAAACTAAAGTCATAACCCTGTCCGCCATCCCTCCCCCACCCCCCCACCACAAAATAAAAGTCAAAAATGTAATCACCATGACTCCTCCATGCAATTGGCTTGGGTTCTGTAGTAGAATGTGGAATGAGGTCAGACTGTTAATGTAAGACTTTATTCTGTGTCATCTGGTGCTCAAATGGTTGATCCAGTAGCCTGGCCACTTGGGCCAGAAGAGCTGGGAAGACATCCTGGCCCCAGACATTGATTTGTCTTGCTCTCAAGTCAGACTGCAGTGAAGTTGAGGTTGAAGTAGGCAGCGGCTTCTGTGACAGCTGCTCCTATTGGCTAAGACCACAGATCTCTGTGTCCAACTCCTTGGGTTCATATCTCAGCTCTGTGTGACCTTGGACAGTTGATTAATCTCCCAGATATTCAGCTCTCTTGTTTGTAAAATATAGATAAGTAATTCAATGTCTGTAAAGTGCTTAGAAAGTGCTTCATAGGTGTTACGACGATGATCACCTTGGCCACAACTGACAGCCTCTGGTTATTGCAGAGTCATGTGCCCAGCCTTGATTCTGGAGAGAGGTATTTTCAGACCAGAAGGAGGGTGACAGTCAGTATGGCTACCCAAAGTTCTTCGGTGCTGTGCTTAGTCCCTCAGTCATTTCCAACTCTTTGTGACCCCATGGACTATAGCCCTCAGGTTCCTCTGTCCATGGGGCTTCTCCAGGCAAGACTTCTGGAGTGGGTTGCTATGCCCTTCTCCAGGGAAAGGCATGTCCCCTGTTATAGCTGTCCCGTTTCCCAAGGGTACATCCCACTTTTAGCCAATGCCCCCAGTGTACCTACCCATCATATTCCCCAATATAATTTAGGAGCTCAAATTCTGCCACCTCTGACCACCAGCACCTGTGACTCCTGTGTACCAGCTGTTTGAAGAGGGCCTCATGCCTCTTTCCCAGTAGGGTTTAACAAAGTGGCATCATACCAGGGTCATTTGCTGAGCAGCTTGCAGGTTCTCCAGAGCAGTACAGCCACGGGTAGTTCTGGGAGCTGGCAACAGCACGTGGTGGGTGGGCGGGGCAGGGGGGTGATCACTTGACTCCTCCCTGCATTCTCTGTCCGCCTCATCCCAGTATCAGCTCTTTCATACTTTTCCATCGGTCCCCAATCTTGACCCCCTCTCACTTGATGTCACCGCCTACTAAGAAATTTGCCACATATAGATGAGTATCTCATCTTCCCTTCACCACAAAATGTAACAGTGTTCACAACCATTATTTTTTAGTTTCCTTTGATTTCATGGGTCAAGAGTCCCTTCTCTCTGCCAAGGCTATCCTGGTATCTTGTCCTCCTGATCCAAAGCTGTTCTACATCCTCTTGTTCTCTGATTGTTTCTTCTATTTATTTACTCGGCCCTGCCTACTTGTCCCTTGTCCTTGGCAGAAAATTCCTCTGTAATTCTTAGAGAAAAAAAAAACTCTCTGACTATGTTCTCTCTCTATGCTGCCTTAACGTTCCTTTCACCATCGGGAATCTTGAAATTGAAAGCAGGCTAAAAACTCACCATCTGCACTCCTTCCTGGTTACTTACCCCCAGACCCACTTCATACTGGCTTTGTCCCTAAGAAAGCTTTCAAAGTTCTTCTGTAATGTTATCACCTCTAGTTCCCAAGTAACACTTCTCATTCATTTCCCCTAGAATTCATTCCCATTTGGGCATCTTGTAGGGCTAATACAGTTCTTGTGACCAAAGGACCAGCCCCTTACTTTGGCCTTTACCTACTCCCATGTTTTCCACCTATGGATCTTTCATACCTGTTTGATTCTTGGATTGTCTCAACCTTCTATCTAAAGAGCCAAGAAGCATCTGGAAGTTTGCTTCTAATGATTCCAAGTGAATCATTAAAACAGTCACAGTGCCCCTGCTGTCCCCAACCCTGATACCTGATGCTGCCCATCTCTGACAGGTGTTTTTAATAATCATGAATTGGGTTTGGAGTTGGCAAGGTGAGGAAAGAGCACTACTCAAAGAGGCTCCTGTTTTTACTCTGCTCCTGGCTTTAATATAATCCCTTTGCAAGATACCAACACACTTATAAATATCACTTGTACAGTCAAGTGTCGTAGGTTCCCTATGCATCCAGCCATGTGATCAAGAGAATTGAGCAGAGACTAAGCTCATGCAAGGCTATTATTTTGGAACAAGATCTTGGTTAATCAAATGCATTCCTCTCTCTCCCTCATTCTACTTTCCACGATGATCAATTACAAGCCTTCATGTACATCACACCAGCTCCTTGGTTGGAAAGCTTACAGACAGTCTTCGAGACATCCTTTGTTTTCTGTGTTCTTGGAGACCCAGAGTAGCTGAAGGGTGGCGATTGTCATGGTTTCACAGATAGCCTAGCTGTATCAGGAAGACTCTTTCTAAAGGTGCTGTTCTCTCTTCTTCTGGGGGAATTCCTTCATTGTTTTCAAGACAGTCTTTCAAGTAAGCACTCCACTATAGATCCACTCCACTCCCTTGAAGGTATTATTGATTCATCCATCCCCTGTGCCACTCCTGCTGGCTTATGACATCTAACTGTACAACTACAGAGCCTTTTCAAGGCAGGGACTGCCTAGCACAGAGCGTGGCACCTCATAGGTGTTCAGGAATATTTGAGTCACTGAATAATTAATGAATGAAACATGATTGCATAAACATTGGTTGCTCTTTGTGAACTTTGCTTTGCTCTTCCCTAATGGTGAAATATTTGATAGTGATGACCCCACTGGCAACCCTCAGTCACCTCTTACAAAATTGCAACCAAGGGCATAAGCAGGTCAAAGTCAGGATAAGATCTCTCTTGTTGGAGTCCTGGTAGCTAAGGATTTGATTGTGCTCTGTTCACACTGCATTTCAAAGAAGTTCTGTGCCAAAGATAATGGATTGGCTTAGTTGTTCCTTATCTAGAAAAAGTGGCTTTATAATAACTGCCAGAAGGCCCTTAAACTCCTTAACCAAAATATTGAGGAGAGGCTTTCCTTGTTACAAGCACCTGCCTGCACTCATTCCATTTGGCTTCCTTGCCTGTTACACCGGAACCATGTAATAGGAATTGTAGCTTTTATGATCTACTTTTTATTTTTAAATTTTTTGGTTTCCCCCTTTTTAATGTGTAATTTTATTAGTTTTTAATTTATTTTTGGCTGCACTGGGCCTTCGTTGCTGCAGGCATGGGCTTTCTCTAGTTGAGGTGAGTGAGAGCTACTCTCCAGTTGTGGTGTGTGGGCTTCTCATTGCGGTGGCTTCTCTCGTTGCAGAGCACAGGCTCTAGGGTACCCAGGTTCAGTAGGTGTGGCACGTGGGCTCTGCAGTTGCAGCTCCCAGGCTCCAGAGCACAGGTTCAGTAGTTGTGGCACATGGGCTTAGTTGCCCCGTGGCACGTAGGATCTTCCCAGACCAAGGATTGAACCAATGTCCCATGCGTTGCAAGGCAGATTATTATCCACTGGACAAGGGAAGCCCTCTCACCCTTATTTTTCAAGGTCTACATTTTCCAAGTTTCTAAAAAGCTTGATATGTGAGTGGTGGTCCTAAGCTTGAAGTTATAGCCTTAGTGACTTTGACATCTCCCTGGGCCTGGCAGCCATGGCTCCCTTTAGATGGGTTTTCCGGATTTGATATGATCCCCTTGACTAGGCAGCCTGGAAACATGACTGGAGCTGTCTCACTGGGGAGCTGACTGCTTTAGTCTTTTCCCACAGTCCGTGCCCGCATACCAAATGACACCCCCACGCGGCCTCTCCTCCACCCCACTTGACTGTTCTGGAACCAGCTCTTTCCTCATATTCAGTGAGGTGCCATGCTGACAGGAGGACCCCTAGGACATGCCCCCAAAGGAATGCTGCAGAACTGCCCTCACTCAACACCCCTGAGGATGTACCAGAGCACAGGAAGAAGGCACACCCTCCCGGCAGAGGCCAGCCAGCCTGTGAACGAGTCAGACCCCTGGGGATTCCTCATGGCCTGCATCTGTGGCACTCACCCACTCTAGAATTCTGCGGAGACCTAATATGGCCATCCCTTGGCCAAGCTACTCAGTACAATGGAGGGACCAGGCCAAGAGTGAGCAAGCATTAGGGAATCTGGCCACTAGAGTCAGAGGCTGATGACTCTGAGGAGGCTGCCAGGGGCTTGGGTGGGGGTTCAGCTGGAAAACTCATGTTTAACTAATTGACCTGAGTTTCAGATTGGAACAGGAAAAAAATTTAAGTATTTATGATTGGCCATTATTAACTATCGAAATTCTCTTTGTGGTGATCATAAGCATATATGTAGCACCGAGGACTTATAGTACGGTAGTAGGATGCTCATAGAAAAGAAAGACTGGCCATGTAGATATGACTCCAAATGTGGGCACGTTTTCAGGGACAATGGAAAGAACAGGTTCTCAGCTGTTGGCGCAGGTTCTCAGCTGTTGGCACCGCAGGCATGATTCCAGAGCTCTTAGCTAACAGTGGGTTCTATGTTGTTCCTTAGACACTTTGTTTCTTTCCAGCCCCAAAGCATTTGGGTTATTGTTCCCGTGGGTTGCTTGTTCAGATCTTTAGATACTTCATAGGTGTGTATGGGAAATGTTGCCTTTTTTTGTTCTCTTGCAAAAAGAATGAGTTAATTAAAGCCGACAGTGCAAGGAATGAGCTGTGTCTAACTATGTTTCGGTCTTTTAGCTTAAACAAAGTCATTTAAATGAGTTCCATGTTTCCACAATCATTCAAAAACTATTTATATTACACAGAGGAAGCATTAGAGCATCTTGCTCTCAAGAGCACTGTGCACATTTATTCCCACACGTCTTTGTGTTTAATGACCTAATTGACCCTCTGGGTCCCTCTGTGAGGTATGGCTTCCTCTGTTTGAGCTTGAGATGAGGTGACCTACCTGAGCTGGTACATGGTTAATGCAACCCCGCCTCCTGACTATTCCCAGCTGTCACTCTGCGCAGGAGGTCCTGCCTTTTGGAGGAGGAGGCTGTGGGAATTCTGTACATGAATATGGAAGCCCCCTCTCAAAAATCTCCCCAGGGACCCCCCTGCCTTGAAGTCCAGATGAGCAAAGGGTGGAGCCTGGAAGCTGCTGCTTTCAGACCTGGCATTTGTACAGCTATATAGAGCATGTTATTCTTTCAACATAACTTCTTAAACATGTTGTTAGGTATTTTATGTTCTTTTTTTTTTTTTTTGGCTGTGCTGGGTCTTTGTGGTGGTGCATGGGCTTTTCTAGTTGCAGCACATGGGTTCTGCAGTGCGGGCTTAGTAGTTGCTCCACCGCATGTGGGATCTTAGTTTCCCAACCAGGGATCGAACCCATGTCCCCTGCATTGGAAGGCTGATTCTTAACCACTGGACCACCAGGAAAGTCCCTGTTTTTGTAGCCTTGTTGCCCTTCATTTATTCATTTCCCATCCACCCTATGTCTTTTAGCCCTACTTTAGATTCCTGTTCATTTTTGTTGTGCTTTAACCTAATTTTCTTTATTTCATCTCTCCTCCAAACACATCTAGTTGATGCCCATGGGCCTAATGCATCTTGTATTATTCCCTTCTTAACCTTCTTGCTCTACTGGAGAAGTAAGAATGGAGGCAAACAGGTAGTGGACATAAAGTCACCTGTTTCACACACGAAGGAGAATGGGTGCCTCTTTCATCCCCATGCATCCCACACAGACACACCCTGTGCCACAAAGCAGATCTCTGTTAGCCCTTGCTGATACTCCTGGTTTTAACTATAGTTGGCTCCGAACTGACAGTTCTTTCTTAACAATTGCCAGTTCAAACAATTCAGGAAACAGTAGGCAGGATCCCTTTGTAATTCAGTACTATATCCTAGTAGCAGGAATACTTTCTAGTAAATGTGTTTCCACAGGAGTAAATTTCACTTACTGGACTGATCACCCTTTGAGACAAATGCTTTAGCCAGGACTTTGGTTGCATGTAACTGAAACTTGGTTTGAGCCACTATAGGCCAAAGAGGGGACCAACAGGAAGGGCAGGGTTGTATCATTGTCTTTGGACAGCAAGAACCAGGGTGAGAATGCCACCAGTCTCTCTCTTGGCTCTCATTTGTGTTTCCATGAATGCTGGTTTCATAGCTGACTCATGTCACAAACCAACTTCTTCCATGTGGAAAAAGACATGGCCACTGACAACCTCAGAACCTTCTAGCACAACTGCTACCATTATCTGTTCCTCAGTTTAAAAATTCAGAGGAAGGATTCAACCATCCAGGCTTCGCATCAGAGGCTGGGAAAGGTGAGGAAATCTCCAAGAAGATGGCAACCCTCACTTGTGCCAAATAGTTACAGTGAAGGTAATGATCCCAGCCTGTTGTTTTCTCTCAGCAAGAAAGCAAGAGGGAAACTGAGGAAACAACTAATGATGAGGGTTTGAGGGGACATCTTAAATATCCTCGACGGTAAAGCGTCTGTCTACAATGTGGGAGACCTGGGTTCGATCCCTGGGTTGGGAAGTTCCCTGGAGAAGGAAATGGCAACCCACTCCAGTACTCTTGCCTAGAAAATCCCATGGACAGAGGAGCCTGGTGTCCATGGGGTCGCAAAGAGTCAAGACATGACTGAGCGACTTCACTTTCTTACTTTCTTTCAGTTTCTTAAATATCCTCTGATAACTTAAGTAACTCATCCCTAATAAAAATACAATACCCCCAAGATAGGGAAAACCTGTGTTTTTTTTTCAAGTCTGCTAACATCCAGCTCTTGGCATGAGGAACTTAACTAATGGTAAAACCTTACTGACCCATGGAAGAGGTAGGGGGCAGGACTCAGATTAAGCTTTGTGTAGCCCCAAATGCCCTTTCTGTAGAGACTCTGTTCAAGCTGGAATCTTGGTGTTCAGTCCTATCCTTCCCGGGCCCATACAGTCCTCTCTCCACCCTCCCACTTCTCTCCTAATGACTGAAGCTGATGAGCTAGCATGCTCAACTCCATGACCCCCAGCCATAGATCACCCTACATGCCTGCTTCCTCATTGTGAAGCTGCTCTTTTCCATTTAGAGATGGCTTAGAACATAACCCTGCTATAGGCTGTTGACTGCTAGAGCTGTACATTAGGCCTGCCCAGTCCCAGCATCAGTGGCATGTTGGGTTTTCTAGAAAGAGAGCCACAGCACGTAGGAGTCGAGACGCTGTATTGTCTCTGTTCCTGAGGACTCACCAGTATCACTCTCAAGGCCTGGGAAATCCTTTTTTTTTTTTTTTAAATTGAAGTATAGTTCATTTTATAATGTGTTAGTTTCTGTTGTACAGCAAAGTGATTCAGTTATATAGATACAGATATTCTTTTTCAGATTCTTTTATATTTATTACAAGATTTTGAACATAGTTCCCTGTGCTATACAGTAGGATCTTGCTGTTTATCGGTTTTATGTGCACTAGTGTGTGTATGTTAATCCCCAGTTCCTAATTTACCCCTTCCCTCCCCTCTTCCTCTTTGGTAACCATAAGTTTGTTTCTATGGCTGTGAGTCTGTTGTTCAGTCGCTCAGTCATGTCCAACTCTTTTCAACCCCATGAACTGCAGCCATTCCAGGCTTCCCTGTCCTTCACTGTCTCCCAGAGCTTGCCTCAAACTCATGTTCATTGAGTCAGTGATGCCATCCAACCATCTCATCCTCTGTCGCCCCCTTCTCCTCCTGCCCTCAATCTTTCCCAGCATCAGGGTCTTTTCCAATGAGTTAGCTCTTCACATCAGGTGGCCAAAGTGAGTCTGTTTATGTTTTATAAATAAGTTCATGTGTATATTTTAGATCCATAAGTAAGTGATATTATATGATATTTGTCTTTGACTTGCTTAACATGATAATCTCTCTGTCCATCCATGTTGCTGCAAATGGCATAATTTCAATCTTTTTGTTGCTGAGTAAGACTCCATCATAAGAATATGTCACATCTTCTTATCTGTTCATCTGTTGATGGACATTTAGGTCATTTCTATGTCTTGGCTAGGTGTACATATATGTTTTTGAATTAAAGTTTTCTCCAGATAAATGCCCAGGAGTGGGATTTCTGGATCATGTGGTAACTCCACTTTTAATATTTTAAGGAACCTCCATACTGTTTTTCATAGTGGCTGCAGCAATTTACACTCCTATCAGCAGAATCGGCAGATTTCTTTTTCTCCACACCTTCTCCATCATTTATTATTTGTAGACTTTTGGGGATGGTCGTTCTGACCTGTGTAAGGTGGTACCTCATTGTTTTTTTCTTTTTAAACTTTATTTATTTATTTAAGTCTATGCTGGGTCTCTGTTGCTATGCCCAGGTTTTCTCTAGTTATAGTGAACAAGGGCTACTCTCTAGTTGCAGTGTGGACTTCTTATTGCAGCAGCTTCACTTGTGGAGGGCATGGGAACTCAGTAGTTGTGGCACACGAGCTTAGTTGCCCCGTGGTATGTGGGATCTTCCCAGACCAGGAATTGAATCCATGTCCCCTGCATTGGCAGGGAGATTCTTAACCACTGAACCACTAGGGAAGTCCTCATCATAATTTTGATTTGCATTTCTCTGTTAGTGATGTTGAGCATCTGGGAAAGACCTTGATGTGGTATTTCTGAGTTGTGTTTTATATTTCCCTTGGAGAGATCTGGGTTTTACAGGACGGATTCCTTTATCCAAGACTTTGCCCAGCTTCTTGATAGCAAAGCTTTGATAGAAGCAAAGGTGGTTTGGCTTCAATAATATTGACAATATACACACAAGAACACCCTTGCTGATTCATTTCTGTGATGTGAGAGGGTATATATGTCACTGTGGCATCCCTCAGTAAGAGGTGCAAGAGGAATGGCAGCGGCAATCTGTAATCGCCTCTTCACTTCCTCAGGATACACTGGCCCCTTGCCTTCATGATATCTCTTGGTCCCACAAAACATTATATCAAGTAACTAACATGAATAGCTCTAACCAAGGAAAGTTTGGATGAGAAGATTCAGTTTTCCCCTCTGTCACATTTGTAGAAATAACCATCAAAAGAAAAGAGAAAATTTGATCAAATATATGTATATTACACCTTGCTGCTGCTAAGTCACTTCAGTCGGGTTCATCAGAATTTCATTGTATAGATCCAGCCTAGGAGCTAACAGTGCATTGAACAATGACCTCTGTTTTAAAAAAATTATATTCATCAGTGGGATGAGCATCCTTAATAGGGTAGAACTGTACTGAACTCTCTTTAGATCACTTGCTGTCCCAGGTGGGGAGGAATAGAAACTTAGCACTTTCTATTAGATTCCTTCAGAATTCAGTGTGACTTTCTCCTTCTCAGTGGAATGTTGACATGGTTCTCTCTCTCTGACTTCATGCATGGAGAGCTGGGCAACTGCTCCACCACCGATTTACCTAATAGAGAATATGGACCAGACTTTTCAGAGACTCCCAAATCTTGGAATCACTCAGGGATCCAGTTGATGATCTCAGTATCGATCTAAACCTTCTACCGCAATGCCACTGTTATAATTAAGGAAACAGGTGTACCCTCTGACAAAGCAAGCTCTTCTTAAAGTGAGGCAAAACAGAGTTGTGTCCCAAATCTGTCTTTTTAATTTTTTTTCAATAATTTTCATAGCCATGTGGCTCTTTAATGGCCTGACGATACTGACATTTTATAATCCGAGAGTGATGCCAACAAGTGACTGAACTTATTGCTCAATTATTGGAAGACAGAATGCATTTATTCACTAAAGCTCAAATCCACACCTTTGGCTGATGAATGTTGGCATTCAACAAGGTGATTCTAAAGTAATCTTGGCCCTGTTTTCTGATGCTTTCCAGGTTCTTCAAGTAGAAGTGGTGTTTTACCTGGTCTATGCCTGGTTAAGGCTTGTGTGCAGTTTTTCTGAGAGCTGTCAACCTTATGTGTAAGAGAAAACACAGGACTTTGAACTTTACCAAAAGCCAAGGATGATAATACAGCAGACTTCTGTCTGGGACATTGTCTCACTGTTGTTTAATACCTTTTAAAAACTTGCTGGAGAAGAACAGTGACTTTTGCACACTGTAGGAGAGGAAGATGCCCTGTTCCTCTACAACGGTGACTTGGGTTGAGGGAAGGACTTTTCTGCCAGGAGCAGCAGTTACACGGGCAGACTGCCAGCAGAGGACATGCCTCTCGAGTCTGCTGTGTGTGTGTTCTCAGTCGCTTCAGTTGAGTCCAGCTCTGAGACCTTATGGACTGTAGCCTGCCAGGCTCCTCTGTCCATGGGATTCTCCAGGCAAGAATAGTGGAGTGGGTTGCCATTTCCTCCTTCAGATCTTCCTGACTCCAGGGATTGAACCGGTGGTTCTTAGGTCTCCTGCGTTGGCAGGTAGGTTCTTTACCACTATGCCACCTGGGAAGCCACTCAAGTCTGCTAGGGGAGGAAAAAAGCTCCTAGAACTACTCTTCTAGTTTCTCAAACAGTGCTTCTAGCTTTTGAAGTGTATTTTAATTACTTGAGTATATATATATTTTTGTAAAAAGCTCAAATATTTTGGTTAAAGTAAAAACCAATCTTGACCAAACCTCCCAGTCTCAGCTATTCATAGCCCAGAAATTTCCCCAGAAGAGAGCACTGTTAAGGGTTGTTCTGTAACCTTCCAGACACTTGATATATTTTCATACATATATCAATACTTATGGAACGGGATAGTATTTTTTTTTAATATTTATTTTATTTGGCTGCACCTGGTCTTAGTTGCAGCATGTGGGATCTAATTCCCTGCCCAGAGATTGAACCTGGGCCCCCTGTATTGGGAGCGCAGAGTTTCAGCCACTGGACCACCAGGGAAGTCCCTGGATAGTATTTTTTCTAGTATCAAACTGTATGATTGTTTGAATCTTGCTACTTTCACTATCCAGTATGTCTTTTATTTGTAGGATGGTTTGTAAATACTTGCCTCATATGTTACGATGCTACAAGTGTACATAATATGGGTGAACCGTAGTTTATTTTTTTTTAATCCACTTCTCTATTAAAGAATATTTAGGTTCATAGAGCATTTTTAAATATTATACTTTAAGTGAACTTTCATACAATCCCAATATATGAAACAAAATTTATACTGATCTGCTCCTCAGTTAAGCTATAACAGAGAGCTTGCTAATTTAATATGTAGTAACTTAGACAAATAATCCATTTGTGCCTTGTCCATACACTTTGCATGGCAGTTTCTTTCAGTGTAAAATTAGAATAAAAATAGCACCCTTTTAGCAGAGTTGTCGGAAGGATTAAATGAATTCGTATATGTAAAGTGGTCTCAACAGTGCCTGGCGCGTGGTGATGTCTGCCTTACTGCCTGCTTTGTGTCTAGAGCACAGTGCTTGGACCACATTGTATTAGTTTCCATGGAATTGCTTCAGTCTCTGGCCCATCAATTGACTAACCTTTGACCTATTTGAGAGCATCGTAGGAGAGCAGTGAGTTTTCTGCTTGGCTCTGTTTACTGTGAGGCTATCCCCAGGAATATTGTTTATCCCACCACACAGAGTCTCTCTGTGAAAAGAAGGGAAGTTTCTCCCTTCTTTAGGAAGAGTTGTGCTTCTCCTAGAGTCACCTGGAATTTCTCATACTCATCTGTGCATCTTTTAAGTCAGTTGTGCTTCCCTTTTCCCATTGGCTGCTAGAGTGGATTCAGATCTTTTTTTTTAAATCTACTTCTATGTCTCTGTGGCATGCAGTTTGTGTATTAACTGAACTTACGATGTCAACTTCCTGACTTTTTTTTTTTGTCAACTAGCTGCTTCTCTGGGTGATTGTGGCGGTAGATCTTTTACTGCATGAACATACCACTCCATCTGACAGAGGCCCGGGTGGTGAGGTAGTTTACTGGAGTCTTGTGGAAGGAGCCTTCCCTTCACCTCCTATGGGACAAGTGGTAGCTGCCAGTGCAGGGTGGCCCTGTGCATGTGCTGCCTTGGGCACTGGGTTTGGACATGCACAACTTCACTTGGATGCCTGGATCCTTTCCATTTTTTCTCTCCTCTGAAAATCGCCATCATGTGAGTTCTTGGACATAGAAGCAATTGACCTGCTGTTAAGAACTACTTTCCTCTCTCGTTAGATTCTGAGAAAATGTTGGTTATAATTATATCTTTGGATACTAGTCAGTGTTTGACCATGGGATGACTGGAATATTGATTAATGGAATAATAATAAACTGCTATCAACACAGAGAAGCCTTTGGTGATTGTCAAGGCCCTTTGTTTATGCTATGAAAGAGCGTCCATAACAGTGAACAAGATGCAGGCTGGAGAAGGGCTGGAGGAAGAGGCAGTGGGATGGCAGGGGTGCCCTGTCTGTCTGGCCTGTGTCTGGCACAGCCGCCCTAGGAAATGGCCCCTGGGCTTGCCCTCCCACTGCACCTTCAACAAACAGCTGGTCCTTCTCTCACAAGTGACACTCTGAGGCTTGAGTAAAGAATTCTTGGTCCCTGTTTGTTTTTTAGAGCCAGGCCTGGCTCTGCCACCTGCCTTCACCTAGGCAGTGCACTGGGGAAGGGGCAGGACAAGGTCAGGAAGGTAATGTCTTTTCTTAATGAAAGAGGATTGGAAAGTGCATTCTGAAGGTTGGAATGTGGTTCTGATTTGGGCCTTAAATTCATTGTGGAGGGAGAGTGTGTGGGAGATGCTGGTCCAGTTCAGTTCCATTAGTAGCTACCTCCCTCCTCCCTGCCTACAACCAGGGCAGACACACCCAGAAAGTGACTGCAGCTCCTGTCTCTAGCTCAAGACATTTTATAAGATTTGCCTCTCTCCTGCTGTATCAAACCTCCTTCACCTTTGATTTCCATGGTTTCTGGCTTTGTATTTCCTGTGTTTTCCTTCTGCTTGGCCCCAAAGATCCCTCTGGCTGTCATTTGGGTTCTTCTCAAGGCGTTTCATCTTGGCTTTCTCTTCTCAGCTCTAGCACTGCAGCAACTCCATGTACCACCCTGGCTGGCACAGCCCTTACTGAGGGGTGGGATTGTCCATTTCTGGAAGGGAACATGTGAGTGGATGAAGAGCCTTGCAGTTGACATCCCTCATCCTTCATGCTCTCTGCAGTGTTTAGGATGGGTCTCCATGCTGTAAGTGTCTCGGCTTTGGAGAACCCTGGCAGGAGAGTCAGGAGAGGAGGTCTGTTCCGGAGTTGTTCCCATATGGTTCCTTGGTGAATGGTATCAGCTCCCTGGTCTCCTCAAAGAGGCGGACCCTTATTGCTGTTGGTGCAGCTGGCAGGCTGTGCCTCCAACCAAACCAGACCCAACACGCCCAGTCATGTCAAGCACCACTGGGTCTGGAGTTCCATGAGAGCCTCTCTAGCCAAAGGTGAGGTCATCCAGGGGGTGGTTTTGCCAACTTTCATGGCACACCTATCGCTGGCATCTGGTCTGGTCCTTGTTGAAGTGGTTTCGACATCTTGTGGTTTCCTGTTGAGTTGGGTTGTTTTGCGTAGATAATCAGTGAAACTGTCCTCACCAGTTGCACACTTCATTTGGAAGTTGGTAAGATGTTTTGTCAGCCTTTTAAGTGTGTGTTTTTTTCATTTTCCCTTTAGTCCCAGGTAAATCACCACAGTGCTGCCGGTAATGAAACGTACCAGGAACGCTTAGCACGCCTAGAAGGAGATAAGGAGTCCCTCATATTACAGGTGAGTCCTTTCTGGTGGGAATCACTCTGTTCTGTTACCTCCAACTCCCGCAGTGCAGTAGCTGCTTTAAGTGGGAGGGAAGTACTAAGGGTTTTCTCTGTGGGGTATCTCCTGTTCCCAGAGTGTATGTTTCTCAAAAGACTTTTCCTGAAACAAAGCAGAAAGTAACTGGGGACACAGTTTAACTCTGACCTTGGCTTTGGGAGGCTGTGAATGGATTCATTTATTTATCATGGGTGGGCTTCCGTTTATGGGGTCGCACAGAGTCGGACACGACTGAAGCGACTTAGCAGCAGCAGCAGCATGAGAGTACTTGCCTCTATGCACTGGAAGCTCTATGACCAGGCTGATTAAATGGGGCCCTGTCCTCCAGGAGTCTTGCAAAGGAGATAAGATGTGTCCCCATGGCACTAGTAAAATAAAGCCTTTTTAAAAGCCCCAGGATGGATGCTCACAGGATCAGTCTCAATTCTTCTGAAGTTGGATCCAAACTGATCACTTTGAGCCCAATCCCCCTGGAGCTGTTAACATGGGTTAATAAGCCTTTGGTGACTCTCTTACTTTGAAGAAAAGTGAAAGTGAAAGTCGCTCAGTCATGCCCGACTCTTTGCAACCCTATGGACTATAGTCCATGGAATTCTCCAGGCCAGAATACTGGAGTGGGTAGCCTTTCCCTTCTCCAGGGGATCTTCCCAACCCAGGGATAGAACCCAGGTCTCCCGCATTGCAGGTGGATTCTTTACTTTGAAGAAAGGAACTCCAAAACTTTTCAGAAACAAAGAGTCAAAGATAGTTTTGGGTCTGAAAACTTGCTTCACATTCTGAAAAGCTGAGTGCTGTTCACACATCAGACACTGTGACTGATGATTTGGAGAATAAGACTAATATCCTAATCCCAGCTCCTAAAAAACTTGGAGGGTGGTGGTTAAGAGTGATAGTGAAACAGAAGGGAGGAGGCAAGTGTAGGATTCTGAGCCTCTCCCTAGACTATGGGCCTTAGCTTAGAGCACTAGAGTTGGCACTAATGTTTAGAGGCTACAGTATGTTTGGCTTTTTCACTTCTATTTTTCCTTATTTCTTTATTCATTTCACTTTATTTTATGAATGGAAGTATTGATAGAACATATTATTTTAGAAACTTTGGGACGTCAAAAAGAATTTAACACGGCCTTTTCTTCCAGTCTTTTTATTTCTCCTGTCCTGCCCCTATTTTAAAAAATTAAGCTCAGGGCAAATATACAACTACACAATTTTGCATCCTAGGATTTTTTTTTCCTTCACTTCATTGATTTGTTTATTAAAAAATATTTGCATGCCCACAACTCAGTTGACCCTGGTTTTAGGTGCTGGGGAGGTAGCTGTGAAGAATATAGACAAAGTCCTTGTTCTCAAGCTTCCATGCATGTGTGTGTGTATGTACAATAAACTAATTCACAAAATGTTTCTGGTGATGATGAATACTATGGAAGAAAATAAAGCAGGATAAGGACTGTGTAGTCAGGGAAGACCTCCCTGATAGGAGGAGACCTCAGGCACTGGGGAGGGAGCTCCATGGAGACTGGGAGAAGCACATTCCAGGCAGAGGAGGAGGTCCATCCAGCGCACACCCTGAGGTGGGAGTGATCTTGGTGTGTGGGAAGCACAGGAAGGGCCTGTGTGGCTGGAGCTGGTGACCATGAAGAAGCCGGGGAACTGCCTTTAGAGAGGCAGCAGGGGCCAGATTATATAGAGCAGTAAAGTGCAGATGTTTTGAGAGGTGTGTAATTTTAACCTCCATCCCAATGACATGACTAATAAAAGTGTCCAATTTAGAATTTTGCTACAAACGGTAATGAAATTGCAAGCTATTGAACCAGGAACCTTCATAGCTGAAATAAGACATTCCTATTTAGAGGACCTGGGAAGGAAATGGTAGTCCAATTCAGTATTCTTGCCTGGGAGATCCCATGGCCAGGAGGAGCCTGGAGGGCTACAGTTCCTAGGGTTACAAAAGAGTCAGACACGACTTAGCAACTGAACAACCACGGCAATCTAGAGGACTGCAGTTTAGTACAGAAGTACTCTCGCTGATAGTTTTAAAATTCCAAATTCTTGAATAATCCTTATTAAAATAATTCTAGCATAGTCGGGAAGCTGCTTACAAGAAAAGTCAGAAGTGGATTGTTGTTGTTCGGTCCCTAAGTCATGTCCAACTCTTTGTGACCCCGTGGACTGTAGGGTGTCAGGTTCCTTCTGGCCATTGTAGTGGTTTCTATTCCTCCAGGAGCTTGTGGACAGGCTGTCAGAGTTGCTCTTACGTGCTCACCACTGTCTCTAGAGGCTCCATGGAACGGGCATGACCCCCAGCATGGGAGAGCCTTGCTTAATTCACAAGACAGCTCAGCCAGACCCAACTCATTGGAGCCCTTGGTCCAGAATGTTCTCCTGGGTTTACCTGGACAAGAACAAGGGGAATCAGGACAAAATTTGTTGCCTCCAGAATTAAAAGCAAATAAAACCAAAGTCTTTTATTAATATATCTTCATTGGAATGTAATTAGCTTAGACTGAATATTCATGTTCAGAGTATTTGTAGCCCTGTGTATCTTGAGTCATATGATTAGCTGGGCTATAAGCTATAGGGGGCCAGAGACCATGCATTATTCTTCTGGGTACTCCAGTGCATGACCCCACAGTTGGGTATAGACTCTTTAGGTGTCAGTCTTCACAGTAAGATTAATCACAGCATATCCTTCCCAAACAGAAACTCTGGGACCCAAGGAGCAAAGGCCACCCCTGGAATGCTACTGTTTTGAAAGTAGAGTAAGTAGTTGGAAAGGCCCAGACTGCTGATCATGTTAGGCAGCAAGGATAAGGTGCCCATTTTGGGATTATAATCGAAATGTTAGCACACCATGCATCAGCTCCAGGAATATGTTTCAATGATTCATTAATCACTTAGGAACATAAAAATGAAAGGCTTAAAGCAGCTATATTCATTAAGATTAGTTCCTCTGTAAAAGGGAGCCTTATAATTCATAAAGTTTGTCTAAACACTCATAAAGGAATTCACACTAAGGCTCATCCTCCAGCTATCTTTCCTTTACAGATTGAGAAATAATTTACCATCATGTATATGTAAATAGTGATGAGTCAACCATTGGTTAAAAACAAGGCTGTGGAGGATTTCGGTTTATCATTACCAGTACTTGATTTCTTTATTTTGGCAGAGGTTTCTCATGCTCCTTCTTCTTTCTGCTCTGAGTCACCTTTCAATAACAAACAAGGAAAAGGGTCCTGAGGCTGTTTGCTGATAGAGAAGGCTATGAAAATCCTCTCAATCTGTATTTTGGGTACAGTTTAAATGACTTATTGTAAATGGATTTTTATGAACTAACAATTCCAATAGACAGTCTCACTGTTCTTCAGAAAGACAATTTTTTTTCCTGCTACTGTCTATGCAGTGTGGCTTGTATATATTTATGACTTAGAGTCATGTTTTGGCCTGTGAAGCGCAAAAACCTCTCTGCAGCCAAGTGTTGTCAGTGCTAATACATGCCCTTTACGTCCCACATTCCTTAATTGCTTCAGAAGCCTTGCCTGATAGGTGAGCGGTCCTCACACCCTGATGAGAGGGGGAAGGTCATTGGCTCGTCTGCACAGAAGTTTGGATTGTGCTTCCACGTGAGGTGGCAGAAGCCCTGGCAAGCCAGCCGAGGGAGCCCTGTGGAGGCATAGGGAGCCAGAGTCTGGCCCGGAGGCCACTCTTGTGGCCGCTGGGTGTTTTCCCCCGAGTCTGTCAAGAGCCGGAAATGTGATCGACCTTGTCAGGGTGGTGGCTGAGACTTTCCGGCCAGGTAAGAAAATAACCTGGGTTTCCTTCATCTAAGACATTTCCGCCACCTGCCACCTGCCAAAAAGAACGGTCATTCTTCTTGCATCCAGAGCCAGTGGTGTGTGGGGAGCCAGTCCTGATCCTCAACCTGTGCTTTATCTCTTGGGACAGGTGAGTGTCCTCACAGACCAAGTAGAAGCCCAGGGAGAGAAGATTCGGGACCTGGAAGTGTGTCTGGAAGGGCACCAGGTGAAACTCAATGCTGCCGAAGAGATGCTTCAACAGGTACGGGCGGGTGAGGCCCAGGGCCTTGGGTCCTGCCACTGCTCGTGTGGGTGAGCGCCTTTCTGGGTCCAGGTTGAAGAGCTCCCTGCTGCCTTTCCAGTCCGGCCTGCAGGGAAGGTTGGACGCCCAGCTTGCAGTGTTTACACAGCAGGTGAAACCAGAGGGGGAGGGCGGGGAAGGGCAGGCCTGAGAGGAATAACCTGTCGGGCTGGTTCCACAGATCCCCAAGGAACTTTCTCCAGGCCTGGTTTAGTGAGGCGCTCCCCCTCATGTTACCACGCCAACCACATGGGACACGTTGGCTAACTCCTCGTGACCAAGTAGCCCAGGTTCTGGCACGGCCCTGCTACCGCCTTTGCCCTATGAGTGGCATCTGGGGTTTTCGAAAGTCAGTTAGCTTATTTTGCGCCTCTTTCCACCCTCACTCTTCCCCTACTTGCTCTGTGTGCCTTTCTTTGATAAAATTGATCACATTATTACATATAATATTTTAATATAGTTTAATATGTATCAAAATGAAAAAAATTAGCTGCTCTTTTACCATTCAAAAACATCTCTTTAATGTCTTCTTGTTTCTCATTGGCCCTTTTTGCTATGTGTACATATGATATACAAAACATATTTGTACCAGAGATGTGATTTAGTTCTCAGATTTTCTATGCTTAACATCATAGAGGGAGTGTTTTTTTTTTTTTTTTTTTTTTGCCATTTTTAAATGTTGCTGCTGTTGTCTTTACTATCACTTAAAGATTTTTTTTTTTTGTAAAAATGTTATAGTTAATTGACTTCCTGAACAATCTGACCCCATTGTAAATAATGAGCAGCAGTTTTCAGGAAGAGGTGTTGAATTTTTGTTTAGTGTTTTCAGAACCTGTTGAGACGCTAATTAGAGGTTGTATTTTATGAACTAATGTGATATATCTAGTTAATAGGTTTCCTTAACTTGCGTTATTTTTGCATTTCAGTTATTTTGAAAAATAAACCATTACTGAAGTTCATGTGTGTACACTTTGTAGCTCTTGGTATAGTACCTGGCACATAAAATGTGCTCACTAGTTATTTAAAGAATGAAAGTCCTTCTTTTAAAATGAGTGGGTTCAGTTAGAAGACTGCTTATAATCCTTTCCCCCAAGTTCTAACTTTTTTTTTTACTGGTCAGCATAAAATTCAAATTATTTCTCTACAGAATAGTAATGAACACAGGCTTTGAATATAACCTTTGGTCTCAGGATAAGTGTCTTACTTCCCAGGTATTTTTTAGCTTTGAGTGCATTTGAGGAACTTAAAAAAAAAAAATCAGTAGTTTTATGCAAATGTCTTTGTAGAAACTAGTTCCAACAGCTCTGAAACTGTTTTTAGTTTATCCTTTCACTGCTGATTAATAAGTTACCATGTTTGTGGCTTCATTTGATTTTCTGTTTAAATTGTGTGCCATTTCTCTTGCTCATGTTCCCTGGAAATCTGAATGACAATAGGAGTTCTTTATATTTTTAAAAGTTGAATCTTCCTTGTGAAGACTCAGGGAAAAAAAAAATAGCCTGGTAGAAAAATCTCGAATAGCAGAAAAGCCGTTTCACAGGAATGCATAGGACAGTCCACTAGATTATATTTTCAAGAAGGCAGAAGGTGCAGTTCTGAGACGGGCACTGGGGAGGAAGATGACGGAATGCTGTAAAAAAAAAAAAAAAAGAAAGAACTTAGACGTAGTCCAGGAAAACTTGCATGCGCAAGGGAATGCGTCAGAAAAATGGCAGGAGGTTAATGTTTCAGGAAAGTCGTGCCTGGTGAGTAACCAGTCACGTAATCGGAGGTTAGAAAATGGTCCATTGTGGTACCTGAGTTCTCTGACCACCGCCCTTCTGCTCATCCAGGGCCCCCCTACGCCCCTCTCATGACAACATTTCTGCTTCCTTGTTGAGTCTCTGTACCAAGGAGTTCGATGTTGGCTCCCAGCGCCACCTCAAGGAGGTTGTCTTGTCCTCCTAAGCATTATCCCATAGACTGGATTTTAGACTTTAAAAGAAAATTATTGTTTTTCATTTTTGACTGTGCTGGGTCTTCATTGGTGCACAAGGGCTTTCTCTGGTTGCAGCGCACAGAGGCTACTCATTAGTTGCGATGCTCAGGCTTCTCATTGTGGTGGCTTCTCTTGTTGCACAGCACAGGCTCTAGGGTGCAGGCTTAGTAGTTTCGGCTCTCAAACTCAGTAGCTGTGGCGCACGGACTTAGTTCCCCTGTGGCATGTGGAATCTTCCCAGACCAGGGATCAAACCCTTGTTCCCTGCATTAGCAGGCAGATTCTTATCCACTGGACCACCAGAGAAGTTTGGACTTTAGACTTTTTTAAAAAGTCGTAAGCTCAACTACCCCTTTCATCGTGTTTATATTCTAAATCTTCTTTCTTGTGTGCTGTGGGTGAGGTAGCAGTCATGTGGTTTGCACGTACCATAGGTGGATGTCTTGGCTTGGTAGATTTTAGAGGGTAGTAGCTCTTACTTGCTCCCTCTGGGGTTGAAAGATCTTCCTGAACTTAACCAAGTTATTTTTACGCCCATAACTTTGACCATGTTCTTTCAGTCCTTCAAGGGTAAAATGAAAGCAGTGTGCTAATGTACTCCTCTCCTGGAGGATTCTGAGTTCAGTTCTTATGGGGCCTCTGAGGCATCGCTCCCACTCATGTGTTTGCTGGGCTTGGTGGTGCCTGAACTGGAGATGGTTGGGTTGCCAGCTCTAAGTCCCATGTTGAATGTTCTGCATGTGCTAATGCTTCTCTGAAATCTGCTTGATGCTGTTTGAAAAGATGCTTAATTATTGCACCACAGTGCTGATGTAATGCCATCTATAGCTTGGAGTGTGTACGTAAGTGTCCTCTTAATTGGGGACAGGCAGAGACTTGCCTGACCTGACTGTGATATCCTGGGCCCTGGGCTCATGGTAGAAGCAGGCATGACTCATGTCTTTGAGGCAGAAAATGGACACAAACAATTGCCTCTTTCTGTCAGCCCTCGAGACCATTCTTGCCTGAGCCAACCTGGCCTCCTGTTAAAGGCCCAGGAGCTCTGAAGGAGCATGGGGCCTGCTGACTGCACATGGACACTGCTTCCCTTGGGAATGCGTTCCTAGCATCCCTGCCCTTTGAACAAGTCCTGTCTGAAGTGGCAGCTGACCACCCGTGGATGTCCAGTATTGCTAGATATTCCAGTTTTCACAAGAAGCTGGGAATTCACATGTAAGGATTTAAAGATTGGTCTATTTTAACATCTTACTGACCAGAGACATATTAATATGTCTTTTGTTACCTGAATGTTATTGACTGGAGTGTTTCAATATTATTCACTAACATAACAAATCAGCTGCAGCAGGTATTAGTGTCTGTAAAAATCCCCAATAATGTGTTAGAAAAAAATTGGCAGCCAATTTAATGGCAACCAATGGGAAAAAGAAAAAAAGTTTGAACCACACAATATTTACCATCAGGCTAAACCTGGCCCATGGACCTCTGATCTTGATTCCAGACTTGGCCCCTTGGGCCAGCTGGAAGACCACTGTTGAGGCAGGGTAGACTTAAGGAAAGCCATACTCAACCACGTAACCCAAACCCTGTGCATCCATGAGCTCCAAACCCCATTGTGCTGTCTCTCCCACAACTGTTCTCCTGACCACTGTCAGCCTCCCTCCAGAAGCCCAAGAGGGAGGAAGTTAGTTTCACACCTGACTTGTGAGCCAAAGACCCCTCAGCCTGGTTTGGCCTGCCCCCTCTCCTAAGTGCTGATCTTTTTGTTGTTGTTCAGTCACTAAGTTGTGTCTAGTTTCTTATGACCCCATGAACTGCAGCACGCCAGGCTTCCCTGTCCTTTATTATCTCCCAGAGTTTCCTCAAACTCATGTCCATTGAGTTGCTGATGCCATCCAACCATCTCATCCTCTGTTATCCCCTTCTTCTCCTGTGCTCAATCTTTTCTAGCATCAGGGTCTTTTCCAATGAGTCAGCTTTTCCCATCAGGTGGCCAAAGTATTGGAGCTTCAGCATCAGTCCTTCCAGTGAATATTCAGGGTTGATTTCCTTTAAGATTGACTAGTTTGATCTCCTTGCTGTCCAGGGACTCTCTCCAGCGCCACAAATTGAAAGTATCAATTTTTCAGCGCTCAACCTCCTTTATGGTCCAACTCTCACATCTGTACATGACTAGTGATCTCTTAGCTCTCATCTGTTTTCTTCTACACACTTAACCATCTGGTCTCCAGAAAGGGAGAGCATTAAGACCTATAGGGATAGACAAGTGAACCAGGACCAAACTGAATCAGCACAGAGACAGGGCTACATGAGATACACATAGATTATGGATACGTTTGAGGGCAAAATACTTATCTGTAGTCTGTTGAAGAACATAGGGTGGGAACAGAGCATCCATAAATACCCCTTAGGACTGACTGTGATAACACCTACTCTCGTATGGTCTCTGACTCACTGAGCATGTCTAGATTCCCCAGGGAACCTTCCCCATTAGGAAGAGACATTTCCCAGGAAATGTACAAGTGGGTCTTCAAAGGGCCACAGCCTGAGTCTGTTTTCACTGGTCTGAGTATGGAGACCACAGGGCTGAGATTTGCCCCTTGGTTCCTTAAGCAGGTCATGAAGTCCCTGGTGGCTTTTTCTAGAGCGGCCTCCGTGGGTTCTCTGGGAGGTTCCTCTGCCTCTGATTGCTGACCCTTCTTCAGAGGGTGATGATTTATTTCAGGGAAGAAGCCAGTGCATTCAGTGGAGATGAGCTTTCATACAGAGCTGGCAGCCAAAGGGAGTACTTCCCAGAGACTGGCCATCAACAGATGTAATCAATGTCAAGAACAGAAGCCATGTTTAGTGCCAAGAAGAAGAAAGGATAAGGAATCCGAGGTGGGAGGAGGAAAGGCTGCAGAGCTCCTTAGAAGACACAGTCCAGCTTTGGGGAAACTGGAAGGCCCCCTGGCTCTATTTCAGTCCTCCTACCTGACCTGGAGCTCCAGGCATCAGGTAACCTCATTTGTGTTGGCGGCCTTTTAGGTGAGGTGTGTGCTATGCTTAGCCACTCAGTCATGTTCTACTCTTTGCGACCCCACAGACTGTAGCGCACCAGGCTCCCATGTCCATGGGGATTCTCCAGGCAAGAATACTGGAGTGGGTTGCCATGCAACTAATTTAAATGAAATTTAACCCAGGGATCGAACCCATGTTTCCTGCATTGCAGGCAGATTCTCTACCCTCTGAGCCACCAGGGAAGGTGAGAGGTGGGGAATAACAAATGGAGGGGGTTTGGAGTCTGCAGACATGACTTTCTGCAGATTTAACACTTGAGCTTGATCTGGATAAGTCAGTGAACCTATGTTCTTATTTATAGAAACTGAGGATGACAGTGTGGACTCTGTTCTGCCCACCTCTTAGAGCTGTAGTACAGTTCTTCCAGTTTTGTAAAAACTGGACCATCGCATAATGGCCGGGAGAGTGAGGGACCCAGGCTCAGCTCCAGCCCCTGAGTTGAGTGAGGGACCAGTGTGCCCAGATGTGTGAACACAACAAAGCGTCGTCAGCACCTAGTTCATAAATTCCTAAAGAGCACCTTGAGGGAGGTATTTCTGCCTCAGAAAGGACATTAAACAGAGCTATGCACATGCTCCTGTGGGAACACAAATCTGTCCAGGGAGACAGGGCACTTGAGTCATGAGTGAAGAAAACAGGGATTTGCCAGTTGTTCCCTAAAACTCCCCGTGGGAGATTCATGAGGCAGACGACCGCTTTCCTCAGGTTTATCTCATTTGCTGTTGAATCTCCAGACCACAACATGAAGTAGGTGCTTTACCCCTTTTTACAGATAAAGTAAAGGGACTAAGGTTCAGAGAGATGATTTAGTTAGTGGGGACTGAGTCAAATCCAGCTTGAGTACGAGCCCCTCTCCCTGAAAGAGACTTCCTGGCAAGGCCTTGGCCTCTTACCTCAAAGGGCAAAGGGACACATTTTTCCTTTCAAGTCTTTCCATGGCCCGAACTCTCATTCTGGTTTCAGGTTGCCAGTCTGGCTACAGCCCTGCATCACTGGCCAGTAACTCCCTGGGTCAGGTTCCACGCTTAAAGATGGAGGTAATTGCTTCAAGATGTGGCCCTTTAAGGAGAGTCTAGTTGAAAGGCAAGCTCTTTTTATCAGCCCCACTCAGACTCTGAGCTTTGGAAAAAGGAAACGACCGTTTGCTCTGAGAGGGAAGCTTTTTTTTTTCATCTCCTTTCTTGCCCTTCTGGAAGAGATTACTGGTCGTGGTGAAGTGAGAGGGGTGGGTGATAATTTTATTCATTGGTTTTCTTTCTAAAGTTTCATTATCCAGTTTCATGGCCCTTCATAGTAAGAAACACAAACCACCCTCATCTCATACCACCCTCTGTTTATCCCCTGCCTTCTCTCATTTATACAGGCATCCTTGAAACAATCAGGAGAGTAGACGTTATGAGACCGTTGCCTCTCATCAGCCCCCTGCCTGCTCATACTGCCCCCACCCCCACCCATTATAGTAGCTGTGTGTTTGGGATAGATCCCAGCAGAATCCCACCCTGTGGGTCTGAGTAGGTGCCAAACCTTCTAGACAAATAGGCTGGACCCAGAAATCACTCCAGTCTTGGGGATGGGCGCTCAGGATCCAAGAATGTTATTCTTAAAGGGTAACCAGGATAAAAGAAGCTAGCAAATGACAGGAAAGAGGAAAAAAGAAAGGTCAGGGAAATGGAAAGGGAGGATGGAGTTACACTGATGAGAGGATTCAGGTTGAGTCAGTGAGTTGAGAGCTGAGAAGTGAAAGTGTGGGCACTGGTCCCCGGAGCCACGACGGTTTCTGTATTCTGCCCACTGAAGGCAGAAGCCGAGTTGCAGGCGTGCAGACGTTTTCTTGAGAAGTAACAGGAAGATGAGGAAGAGGCAGCAAGAGTAGATGATTCTGTTCAGGGCTTGGCTGTGAGGGGAAGAAGGGAGTGGAGAGAGAAAGAGCCAGTGTTCGCACTCACACCACACAGAGTATGCCTGCCCAGTCCAAGCACTAGGGAGCGGATGGTGGTCGCTGGAGGGGAAGGAGGTCAAGAGGGAAGGTTCTTTCAAATGTCAGAAATTTGATCATGTTTATGGCCTGAGGGATGGAAGCTGATGGTGAGGGAGAGATTAAATGCCTGTCAGATCCGGATGATTAATGGCCCTACCCTAGAGTAGCCCAGACTTGGTGGGAACTTCCTCTAAGGCAGTACAGAGGTGAGGGAGGGCCCAGGTCCCTGTGAGCAGGCTTCACTCTGCTCTACCAGCTAGAGGGAGAGACAGAACTAGGACTCAGAACAAAGCCCAGCGCTCCTGATTAACCAGGGAGTGACCGGAGTCTTCTTTCAAGCTGAGTGAGGATGGCGTGGAGGACTGTTCAGCCACAGGAAGGTGGGTCAGCTGAATTCAGAAGAAAACCCTGGAATCTATGTGTCTTTTAACATATGCTTTTTCTGTGCAACCTGGAAACTTACTGGGCTCGGGAGCAGTTCTTTTTTTTTTTTTTAATTTATTTATTTTTTAATTGAAAGAGAATTGCTTTGCAGAATTTTGTTCTTTTCTGTGAAACTCGGGAACAGTTCTTAAGATGGTAGAACCTCACAGAGGTTCTCATGGTTGCTGCGTTCAGTCGTCAGGCTAGCCTCAGAAAGGAGTTGTGGGCTTGCTTTCTCTGGGACATGATTCAAGAGAGAGAAATGAGGGCTTCCAGGAAACTTTGAAACAGAAGGATGTAAGTTCAATGACTGATCAGATGATCTTTAAGAATCTTTTCAGTAAATATGAGTAGAGGTTATTTGAGGAGAAGAGGGGAATAGGGTGGGGTTTAGAACTCAAAGAGAATGGAAAAGATTTGGAACAATCTCTGAAAGAAACCAGCCAGAGATGAATACAAGTTTGCCAGGCAGTGTTGGAACATCAGCTGTGATTAGATAGAGTAAATTTGTGTGGAAACAAATTGGCATCATTAAGTGACTTTTACCAGCAATTCTCAGGCCATGAGGAGTGGAAACATAGGCAACAGTCTGAGGTTTGGCACCGACTGGGCACTGGTGACGCAAACACACTTCAGACCTAGGGGCAAGAATGAGTTGGAGGGAGAATTTTCTGGTGCAGAAATGGCACAACGGAAGTGACAAGCCTTAAGGTATACGGTGGCTATGGAGGCAAATACTGCATAAAGGAAGTTGATAAACTAGGAAAATAGGGAGTTATTAAGTAACTAGTAGCCACAGAAGTCAAAATTAAAGATGTTTTGAGTAAGTAAAAGCGCTAGTTGAAAGGTCAGAGTATTGTGGCTAGAGGAGAGAATTTCAGAGTTGAAGATTTTAGAAGCAAAACACATACATTCTGGATCAAGATCAGGGTCAAGTAGTAGCTTAGATGGTAAAGAATCTGCCTGCAATGCAGGAGACCCAGGTTCAGTCCCTGGGTTGGGAAGATCTCCAGGAGTAAGGAATGGATACCCACTCCAGTATTCTTGCCTGGAGAATCCCATGGACAGAGGAGCCTGGCGGGCTACAGTCCATGAGGTTGCAAAGAGTCAGACATGACTGAGTGACTAAGCACACACATGATAATTAGGATAGAGGTCGTAGTACACAACAATGGCTGGAGACTGTGCTGGGCCTGGAGATGAGGAGGTGGAGCTGGGCTGGGATAAGACTGGTGAAGGCTGATTTTGAGTTCAGGGACTAGGATGGTACTTCTCAATATAAATGACAAAGACTGGGATGATGATAATGAAAGGCGGAAGCACATGCTAAATAGATGCAAGCTAGGAGAGAGTAGGTAGAAGTTTTACTAACAGTAGACTATGTGAAATTAAGCAACCCCAGGTTTCTAATTAAGACTTTGGTGTGTCTAATTGAAATGTCCACTTGGAAGGTTAGTATGACCAATCAGAACACTGGTATTATCAAATGGAATGCTATTGGAACTTTAATGCAACCAATTTGAACATTATCCTTGTCAACTTTAACATTGGTATGACCAGTTACAACCTGGCATTTAAAACAGCCAGAGGGATTCTGGCAATAAAGGAAGCAGAGTAGATTCTTATCTTCAAGAGAGATGCCTTATGAAGCTTTTTTGAATCCCACTTGTCTTGGTAGGATTGGGTCAAGATATTGTATATTGGGTCAATATCTAGGTCAAGATGTCATCTTATATCTTGACCGCTAGTCAATAGACGACTGCATAAATACCATCTTAAAAGACTCAAGCACTCCACAGGAGCTGTGTTTTTAACTCTCCTGTCCCTAGGCCTTGGCATCTGATAGTTGAACAAATGATTGAAGTCTCATGGAAGAAAACTTTCTCAGTTCTCAGCACTCCAAAGCAACTGTTATTATCCTATGGACCTGGAGTTCTAGAATCATCCATTTTTCCTTTTGCACTGCTGGCTGGGAAATTCACACACATTGTACTTAATCTCTAGCTGTGAATAGAACTTTCAGTTCAGTTCAGTCACTCAGTCATGTCTGACTCTTTGCAACCTCATGGACTGCAGCACACCAGCATCCCTGTCCATCACCAACTCCCAGAGTTTACTCAAACTCGTGTCTATCATGGTGATGCCATCCAACCATCTCATCCTCTGTCGTCCCCCTCTCCTCCTGCCTTCAATCTTTCCCATCATCAGGGTCTTTTCCAGTGAGTCAGCTCTTCGCATCAGGTGGCCAAAGTATTGGAGTTCTTCCAATGAATATTCAGTGCTGATTTCCTTTAGGATGGACTGGTTGGATCTCCTTGCAGTCCAAGGGACTCTCAAGAGTCTTCTCCAACACCCCAGTTCAAAAGCATTAATATAGATAATATTGATCATCAATAAAGAATAGAACTTTAGGGTCTGAGTTTTATGCCAGAAGTCACTCTGGCTTCTTCATCTTCTTTCCTTACCTGATTTAATTTTTACAGTTTATTTTTTAACTTAAATTGTCTATTTGCAAGCTGCCTCAAGTAGATAAAAGGACCAATAAATCTTGGGCTCGTTTCTTCGTCTTGAAATAGGGATGATAATGTTGACTGCCTAGTCCCTGGGTGGGGGTTTGTTGAGACAATGTATGTAAAGCACCCAGCAGTGTTGAGCACAGAGGAGGTTCTCAATGAATCTGTCTACCCACCCCTGCTCTCAACACTGGGCTCCCTTATCTGGCTAACTCCTCATGACCAAGGGGCCCCACCTTTGCCCTGTAAGCCAGCTTTACATCTGGCTGGCTCAGGAAGAGCTGGCCTCCTCAGCCCAGTGCAAAGCTCATTTTGCTGAATTCTTTGGGTTCTAGATACTTACTCTCTCAGGTTAGCAAATGGATGGTTTGTAGCCTGGCTTTCAGTGATACTAACGGTCTTTGGCCTAGGAAATCATCTTGTCCAAGTTAAAATCTGTGTCTCGGTTTTATGAGTTGAAGACGGTTCAGAACACATTTGTGGCTGTAGGGTCAGATTGTTGATATCACCATTCTTGTACTAGGTTTGGGTTGCTTAAGATGATACAGAAAGTTCAGACCATGGCAGGATGCCCTTTCCATCTGCTCACATCAGTGGTTACCTTCCTAGGGCCTCTGAGGGCCATATCATAGTCTCCTTGCCAGGACTTGTGTGTCCAGAGTCCGTCGGGTGGCAGGATTTGGGATCTTGTGGAACATTGCCTTTTTGCCCATGGAGAAATGTTACCCCTGGACTGTGGGAGGTCCTCCTGGCTTTTGAGATCTTTCATAATTCCTAGTAGTGCTAAGCAGGTATTTCACCTATCACCTTTGTTTTTCATCTTATTTATGCTTATTAAGTGCATGCATTAATGGCAGGTTGTTGTCTGCTACTATTTTAGACTTGGCAGGACTACTAGGAAAGATACATATCACAAAAGATTATACTATAACCATTCAGTAAATAATCACCGAATATCTGCTTTATGTCCTAGCTCCCTTCTAGATTCATTGCAGTGAGGTCTTAACAGTGAGATGTGTGGAAGACTGGGCTGAATATTGAACTAAGCCCAGGAGATGATATGGAGACTTTGGTTTTGAAACATATATTATTAACATTAGCTTGTTTTTTGTTTGTTTGTTTATTTATTTTGGTGCAGAGAATCTCCTGCCTTTGCTTTAAAAATAGACATGGAGAAATTTTGTTCTCTGAGCCAACCCATCTATTTTTCTCTAACCTGGAAATAATGAATAATTTTTCTCTAACCTGGTTTCTATGGACAAATGTGTTTTCTTGAGAAACATAGCTCACATTGACTCTCAGAGCACAGAGAATAGGATCAGGGACTGTGCAATCCCTGAGTGACCCACCATCAACCCAGGCCTGTTCCAGTGTGACTCACATGTAATGGTTTCAATGTACAATGCAGAGACTGCCTTCCGTGCTATGCATGGAGTTACAGTTGTTCCTACTGCTATGGAGGTTTGTGATTTTGAGATCTGTTTTTGCCTGCAGGAGCTACTAAGTCGTACATCTCTTGAGACCCAGAAGCTCAATCTAATGACCGAAGTGTCTGAGCTGAAGCTCAAGCTGGTGGGCATGGAGAAGGAACAGAAAGAGCAGGAGGAGAAGCAGAAAAAAGCAGAGGTGAGTGCGATAAACCACCCATACTATCCTAAGCTCAGATCAGGGGAAGCTATCCTAATGTGGCCTCAGGCCATCTGATCAACCCCAAGCCTGACAGCCACTGAGTGCCAGAAACATCTATGCATCAGAGACTCAGTGATCTGTTAATACCAAGTTATCAGGTTTTGCTGTGGCTGCAGATTTCAGCAGTGCCCAAACCACCCCGTTTTGGCTCTAGGCTTTATCCTACCTCAGACTGCTGGCAAGGATGAAAAGGAGCAGACAAGACTCAGAGGGACACAAGAGGTCTTCTGCGAGAGATGACCATGTGCTGGGATGGCCACTGTCATTGTTCATGGAGTCTGGAGACACCCTTTAATATGCATTTCAGTGACCCAGTTGCAACCCCTAGATTTTGTGTTTCTTTTCTCCTGATGGCTCCTGTGGGTGAGCCTGTACACAGGCTTTCTCTTAGAGAATGTTTTCCTGTGACTTGTTTTGGTTTGGTTTTCTAAGGCTTCATACGCCATTGATTGGAGCATGCCAAATAGTTTTTTGTTTTGTTTTGTTTGGATAAATGTTTTGAATAAAGTTTAGGCTCAGAGCTCAGAACAGTCTGCTTTAACTTAATATAACCACTTTCTGTGTGTCTCTACCCACAAGCCTCTCTATTTGTATACTGTGCATTCTGAGATGTGGCATTGTGAGATGTGACAAGAAGAGTAGCCTTTAGGTTTAGAAATACTTTGGCTCAATTAACTGACCTAACTGATTAATACCTCTTTGAATTTCAGCAAGTTAACTACTTAATCTCTCTGAACTTCCATTTCTTTATCTGTAAACTGGGTAATTGTCTTATGAAATCAGAAAAAAAAAATAACAAAAGTTAAGTCTGTATCATATGATCTGGCAACCTTGCTTCCATTAAGGCTTATCTAAAATCTAAAGATGGACATTATTCCTTTCAATTAAGCACAAACATCATTGTCCCCTGAAACCTGGCACATTTGTGTTTACTGGGTAAATGCTGGCGATGGAGACACTGCTAATATTTTGGGCATATTCCTTGTGTTGCTTTTGAGAACATGCTCATTAGTAAGAAGTATAGTTTCCAAAAGAAAATTTATCTCCATTAAGCTGAAGACACTATCTTCCGGGGATTAAAAGTACACGCTCTTGAATCAGATCTCTTGGCTGTGATCCAAGCTCAGCTACTCCGTAGCTCTGTGATCTTAGAAAAGTAATTGAACCCGCGCCCCCAAACCTGTGTTTCTTCTTCTGTGAAATGGAGATTAGTAATACTTATGATTTGCTCAGTTGTTCTGAGGACAGAAGGGCATCATGTGCATGTATAGTCCTTAGCATAGTGCTGGATAGCAAGCTTTTATTAGTTACTGCTGATGGTGTTGTTGAGCGTGCTACATTATTGACCTACTGCAGAGTTCACACAGACTGAAAGCCTATCTGTGTGAAGTGTCAACTGAATAGACTATACTTCTTCAATGTCCAGAGAGAAGCAACTGGGTTTTCTCCAGATTTAGAGTTCTTTTACCAATATTTCAAGACATGTGACCACATGTGGATATATATTCAGGCTTGGGGGCGGAAGACTTAAAATCATAGAGACCAAAACCACGGAAAGAAGGAAGGAAAAGAAACAAAAGAGAGGGGGGCTATTAAGTCACACAACTGGAACAGTCTAGGGTTTTAAAAGCTGATCACATTAGATCCAGTTGGCTTTACCATGTCGTTAGAAATCAGGTTTGATGTCTCATTTGGTTCTGTTTCATCCTTGTTCTTGGCTTCCCAGATGGTGCAGTGGTAAAGAATCCACCTGCCAATGCGTGAGGCATAACAGATGCCAGTTAGATCCCTGGGACAGGAAGGTCCCCTGGAGAAGGAAATGGCAACCTGCTCCAGTATTCTTGCCTGGAAAATTCTGTGAACAGAGGAGCCTGGCGGGCTACAGTCCATGGTGTCGCAAAGAGTCAGACACGAATGAGCATGCATGCACCAGCTTATTCTCAGGAAGGCTCTCCCACATGTGACGAAGGTGGCCAAAGTTAGCCTTAGATCCTACTATAGTGGCCTCTGCAGAGAGAGATTTTCTCTTTCAAAGGTTCCCCAGGATTGCATCTCATTGGGCTAGTTTGGCTCAAGTGCTTTGTTCTGATCCAGTCACTGTAGTGGGTGTGGGCCTCAGCTCATGGCAGCAGAATGCTGGGTTAGCACTGAGCTGGATCAGTTCAGCTCCTTTCTGGAGAAGGAAGGGGAGCCCCCACTTCTAGGCCATGTACCACTAATGCAGTCATTTTACTGTTTGCTTTATGTTTTCTTTTCTGAAGGATTATTTTTCAGTCTGAGTTTTTGTCTTTGTTTTCCATTACGCTGTTCATATATGGGGCACCATAAGCCCTAAGCCCCTGGCCTCAGTTCTACCAGATAACAGCCCTTCCCAGCTGCTAGTACAAGCATTAGGTTTCCTTCCACGTGGAAGAATTTTTCAGGCCGTTGAACTTGTGATATTCAGTGACCAGCCCCCTGACCTGAAACAACTTTCTCATTCTTGTAATTGAACAGGATCTTTGCTGGTGTGTTCAGACCCAACACTACTGTCTGTAACTCTCTGGAGCGTCTGAGGCTCAGAGCCATGCAGAGGGCTGCTTAAGCTGCACTATTGTCCTGTGCGTGAAGGTGTTTATTTTGTGTGAGATGTTTGGCCAGCTCAGGTCACTGAGGGCGTAGTAACAAGATTAAAGGGAATGTTGCTTCTCATCCAATGCTGCTGCTGTTTTTCTAGTGAATGTACTTAGCCTAAGGCCTGATTGCTTACAGTTTGAAAGAGGCAAGACTTTTTTTTTTTTTTCTTTTTTCTTTTGAGGTAGCCAGATCTGAACAAACTTTCTCTGTGTAGCTCAGGATTTATTCTAAGCCAGTATCCTGCTGCTCTATAGTCAGTACGGAAGTGATTACAAATGTTCATATATAAACCCGAGGACTTTGAGGTGTAGGTTTCCTGTTAAATGAATACAGTCCTGACAGCCAGCTCACTCAGGAGTCACTGGTGACCCTTCGAGACGTGGGTGAATACTGGGTTTCCTGTTTCCTGTACCTTTTCTTCTGAGCCTTTTGCGGTGGTTCTGGGTCATTTCAGGGGACCCATGTTTGGGTCTGTTAGGTTTATGCCTGAAGAGTAGGATGATAGGAAAAGTAACCAATGCGAAAAGTGATAGACACCACAATTGGGAGGATGGGACATGAAAGAAAGCGATCCAGAGACAAAGGAAAACCTCTGGGTGGCACCCCTACAAAGTCACGGCCCTTGGAGAGATCTTCCTTGGAGAAGGGCATCTGGCTTCCAGCACTCGGTATGCAGGGAGCCTGCAGCTGCATCCCCTTCTGCGTGTAGTACCAGAGCAGCCTTCCAAAAGGGGACCAGGGACCCGGCGTATGCTGGTAAATGGAGCCACCCGATGGGTCAGGAATATCACAGAGAGAACCAGAAACAGTCTCTAGGATTTCCTGGCAGAAAATGGAATATCTTATAGCACAGATGCTGTTGTCATGCTTACTTTCTTCCTATGGGTGGGACTTTGGAAAGGAAGGGTTCTGATTTCTGAACTGGGGCAATCAGAATGATGGACTTGGAGTACAGAGCAAAGGCTGGGATGATTGTGTTTGCTCTGAGAGGCGCTAGCCTGACTTAGAGTATTACTATTCTTGTTTTTATTTTATGTATTTTATTTTATTTACTCATTTTTATTTGTATAGGAAATATACTCCAACAGTTCATAAGTTAAGAGTTCAGAAAGGTATATGCAGCAAAATCTCTTCTTCCCCAGCCAGCAGGCAGGCGCCAGTGTTGTCAGTTTGTTTTGTATCCTTCAGAATTAGCCTATATATGGATAAGCAAATTTAGGTGGATAAATTATCTTCCTCATTTTTGCACAGATACACATGACTTTAGATTTTCTCTTTTTTAATGAGCAGTCAGAGTTCGTTTCATATCAAGCACATTAAAATTTTTCTTTCCTCATTTATATTTATATATTATTTCACTCTCTACCCCCATTTATTTAGCCATTTCTCTTTTGGGGAGGACATTTGTTTCCAAGTGTTTGTTCTTTTAAGTAATGCTGTTGTGAATAAATTTGTAAATGTGTGAAGATATTGAAGTGAAATTGAAGGGTCAAAGGGTATATGCATTTGACCTTTTGACAGGTGTGGAGGTGGTATTCCCACCCTGACATGTCAGAGTGCCAGGATGGTACTAAACTGAGCATGAAGTAAGAGGGGAAAAAACAGCTAAGTAAAACTGTGAACAAGTTTAACAGGTAGGATAGGATAGGAAAGACTGATTATGGGAGCTGCCCAGTAGTCTCTCACAGAAAAGTATCATTAAAAAAAAAGAAATTTAATGGTTAGCAAAACAGGAGGAGTAAATAAAATGAGCTGAGATTACAGAGTAGTGATTAGAACCTCATAAATGTCACCTGGACTTCATGACGTGAGGCCTGAGAATGGAAACACTGCTACAAAAGGCTCCACCGTATGGGAGAGAGACAGACCTGTTGAGAGAGGAAATGGGCTAGCTCTGAAAATAAAGGACTTTAAAGTACATTGAAGTGGCAGGCCTGAGGATGCACATAGTGGAGAACAGCGCTGCCACATGGATCGGAGGTTGAGAGGAGGGTGTTCCAGAATTGCTGGGGTGCACCACGTGGTTACAGGAAGTGGAGGAGGAAAATAGGTGCACTGCTGATCCAGATCCCCAGACTGATGGAGGCAGACAAGGGACAGGAATGGGAGGGAGCGGCAATTTGGAGAGTTCCTAAAAAGACTCCTCTAGGCTTCCCTAGTGACTCGAATAGTAAAGAATCTGCCTGCAGTGCAGGACAGCCACATTCCGTCTCTACGATGGGAAGATCCCCTGGAGAAAGGAATGGCAGTGCACTCCAGCATTCTTGCTTGGGAAATCTCATGAACAGAGGAGCCTGGCGGGCTACAGTCCACAGGGCTTCAAAGAGTTGGACACGACTGAGCGACTCACACTTTTACTCTCAAAAGATTCCTCCAGCTAAACACCTAAGTATTGAAAGGCTGCTTTTTGTTTTTGCTTCTTCCCTACCCCTCTTGTTTTTAGTTTCTGCCCTGAATGTAGATAAACCAGGAAAACTCCCACTCTGGCTCTAATGCTAAAGCAAAGCTAGAAACCAGTTTATGAAGTAGAAGTGAAGAGTATCTTGGGAGCGAGTAGCCATTGTTATTTTGAGACTTCATGACAGTGGAGGAGGGGAAACTCACCATAGACTGCCATGCACTGTAAACTTTGGTAAAGCTTACCTTTGAAAGTTCAGACAAAGAAGAGATGACTCAAAAATATTGAACTGCTTAGAAATATAATTATTTCTGACTGTGTGACCTCACAAATAATACCAATAAAAAGGAGAAGCTTAGAGATACCTTGAAAGAAACTAGTTTTCAAAGGGGCTTGGTCGAAAGGACAAATAAAAGTGCGCCTGTATGACCAGTTATCAGGAAGGGCAAACCCCACTCAAAGGGACAGTGCCGAGGGCAATAGGGAGATTTCCCTTTAAAGTTCCATGCTCAGTGAGAAGGTCAAAGAAAGAATGGGCTTGGTTCTGCTGATGCATCTCACAGGTGCACAGGTGCTTGCTGTGAGTGAATTTTAAAGAATCTGAGAAATCAGTGAGTTGCTGAAAAACTGGAAGTAACCATTTTCTCCTCCTTCTCTTTTTTCAAAATGGCAAAGAAAGAAGAGTTCTACAAAATTCAGTCTGTTGAGTTTGAAGTCAACCCTGTGATGGTTTGTGAGAAGCTAGAAGACAAAGTAGGGGTCTGTGTCTGTTAAGAGCAAGTCATGTCTGTTGGGCCTCACTGGTTTGGCCAGGAGTACATCTTGCAGCATTAGGCCTGGAAAATCCCCACTTTAGTGAGGCATCACATGTGGAAACACTGCTTGGGATAGTCTTGTGGATAAGATATAGGAATTTAGGATGAATGTCAAAATAGGCACCAGTTCAGTTGCTCAGTCGTGTCTGACTCTTTGTGACCCCATGGACTGCAGCACACCAGGCCTCCCTGTCCATCACCAACTCCTGGAGTTTACTCAAACTCATGTCCATTGAGTCGGTGATGCCATCCAACCATCTCATCCTCTGTCGTCCCCTTCTCCCACTTTCAATCTTTCCCAGCATCAGGGTCTTTTCTAATGAGTCAGTTCTTCACATCAGGTGGTCAAAGTATTGGAGCTTCAGCATCAGTCTTTCCAATGAATATTCAGGATTGATCTCCTTTAGGATGGACTGGTTGGGTGTCCTTGCTGTCCAAGGGACCCTCAGGAGTCTTCTCCAACACCACAGTTCAAAAGCATCAGTTCTTTGGCACTCAGCTTTCTTCACAGTCCAACTCTCACATCCATACACGACTACTGGAGAAACCATAGCTTTGACTAGATTGACCTTTGTTGGCAAAGTAATGTCTCTGCTTTTTAATAAGCTATCTAGTTTGGTCATAACTTTTCTTCCAAGGAGCAAGCATCTTATTGGTACCCAAATGATAATGAATAGTGCCTTAAGATTCCTGCTAGGAAGATTTTTTTTTTTGTAGGGGGTCATGTCATCTGCCCTTAGTCTTCCTGCCTGGTGAGCATTTTTAGTCCATTTGGATGCTGAAATAGAAGGCCTTGAAGGTGTGATGGCAAGAAGCCAAAGAAAAATTAACAAGTCAGTTGACATTGGGATTCATGAAGACCCACAGGCTGGAGTGATGGATAAGTTGGCAGAAAAAGAGTAAAAGAGAGGCCAGAAGAACCTGAGTAGTTCAGAGTTCCTGAAGGTAAGGAGTAAAAAGAGGGAGCCACGCAGCTTGAGGACAGAGAACACGTGTGTGGATCTGACCAGGAGGCGGAGAGAGTGTGTGGTGGAGACAGAGCTCCAGCTCATTTGCCTGGAGACTGGAGGTGAGGATGAGGTGATGAAAATCAGGGTCAGTGGGTCTAGACCCCTCACTTGAGAGAGGTACGAATGAAGGGAACAAGAGAAGAGTGAGGGCACCAAAGTTATTGAAACTTACATAAGCGAGAGAAGAACAGGTCTGAAGACAGGCGGGGCCAGTGACTAGGAGAGACTAAATGTTCTGGAAGAGTATGGGAAGCATGCCTGGGCTTCTGTTGTCAGCGATCAATGTCCCGTGGGCCTTCACTATGTCCCGTGACCTTGAGATGTTTTTGATTGCTCTCCCAGTTTGTCTCCATTCCTTACTCAAGTACTTGGTGGCAAAAGGAGAAGCACTGGGGGAAAGTGAACTCCCATTTATCGAAGGCTCCTGTGTGCCAGGCGCCATGCAAGCTGTTTACCAAAGTCAGCTGAGCCAAGGGCGGCCCACCTTCTGTCGCTGATTCTGGGTGAAGACAGGGTGGGGCCCTCTCCAGGCTGGTTTCGGTGAGCTAGCTCCAGGCGGAGTGTCCGGGAGGCCAGGGGCCCGCTCACAACAGCCACGCCTGCAGTGCAGCTCCCCAGGTTCAAGTGGAGCGGCTGGCGTAGGGCCCAAGCCCAGTGTCCTCTCAGCCCCCAAGCTGCCACCTGGACCAGACAAGGTTAGCGGGGAGGAGCTTTTCTTTTTAAAGAACACACAGTTTCTATTGGGGATGGAAACCTTGCCTGCCTGGGCAGGCACCAGGGGGCAGACCCCTCAGCACAGTGCTTGGAACGTCAGTAAAGGTGGGCAGAAAGGGGCCAAACACTGTGATTGGCTGCGACCCTGGCCACCCTAGGCTCTGTCTAGATCTATTGCCAGCCATCTGCTTCACTCTGCCCACAGTCTTCCCCAGCCTCTCGGGTATCATGTTGATGTGAGCAGTACCGTCATCTACCATATCACCCAGTTCCCGACTCCTCGTCTCCTTTACCCCTACCCAGGTGAGGGGTCGAGAATATGCCTTCTTGACATCACTGAGACTCATCCCATCTCTGACTTGACCTAGGCAGAATTAGTCCCTCACCACTCTCTGAAAGCCCCACTGTCTTCCTGGCATAGCACTTATAGCCATTTGTGATTTTTATTTGTATGTTTCTCCTCACTCACCCATGAGTGCCACTGCTTACTGTGGCCTTGGGTCCCTGAAGAATGCCACTAAATGTCTGTGGAGTAGGTAAAGGGAAGCCCAGTGGAGCTGCTAGTCCAAGAGATTCAGAACTAAGTACGTATGAATTCTAAAAGTTGCAGTATTTTTCCGAAGTTGACATAAAAGGCCAAAATGTTCTTGAGGCTTCAGAAGAGTCAGGTGTGGTGTTGGGCGTGAGGGAGTGCTTAGGGTTGGGGACCTGTAAACGTGTTGTGTGCTGTATGTCCCTGGTACTCAGGTGTTGGTATGTTTGGGGAGGGAGTTGGTGTGTGTAGAAGGGATGTGTCCACATGTATGCCCATCTCTGCTGTAGCCGGACTCTGCATCTTGGACCCGGACAGGTAATGATGGCCCCCAGTGTGGCATGAAGGCATTGGCGGAGGGTTGTTCACATTGCAAGACAGGCCTGTGGATGGGGCAGGTGAGGGAAAACACCGCATCTTTTGCTTCCTGTGAAGAAAGCAGGGGGTCGTGGACAGTGTCCCCCGGGTGCCCCGCCGCACACTTCCGTCCTTCTGTTCTGCTTTCCCAGGGAGTTCCGTGTGTGAGTGCAGACTGACCCTGAGTGCTTTTTTCTCCTCTCTCTTCCTTCCTACAGTCGGTTCTGAATGTGATCAGTGAGCTGCAGGAGCAGATGTGTAGGCTGCAGCTGGACATCCACAGGCAGATGCAAGAGCGCCTCTCTCTCAGTAGGGACTACCCTGAGGAGGTGGCGGCCGGCGACGGCGCGGCCCGGCCCCAGCCCTGCGGCCAGGACTGTGCCCACGGGGAGGGGTCACCTGTAGGCACCACACTTAAGTATATGGGAGCATGTGTGTGTGGGGCGTCTCATGGCGGAGGGACCGGGGTGTCTCCTAACCAGAACCGTGTGCGCTAGCTTAACATGGATCTGCAGTCACCTCTGGGCAGAGCTTGGGACTCGCCCTTGAGGGACGTGAGCTGAGCTCTGTGACACTCCCCCAGCAGGATCTGAGCAGGAGAGC
>NW_024070201.1:44118912-44284644 GCF_014754425.2 Oryx dammah | reverse complement strand
TCTGAGCAGGAGAGCTGAGCTCTGTGACACTCCCCCAGCAGGGTCTGAGCAGGAGAGCTGAGCTCTGTGACACTCCCCCAGCAGGATCTGAGCAGGAGAGCTGAGCTCTGTGACACTCCCCCAGCAGGGTCTGAGCAGGAGAGGCCAGCCCTCTGCCGGGTGACTGCACTTACCTCCCTCAGGGCCGGGAAGGAGGTGCATCAGGTGTCCCAAATGGTGGGGCATTGGTATCAAAGGGAGCTTCAGGAGTTCCCTTCCCAGGTCTGACTCAAACACCAGCTCTTCCTCCTGGGCTGGGAGATTAAATGAAGTTTCGTCTCATGTGATTTCTTTTTTTTTTTTAATTTAAGAAAAAAATAGCATCATGAAAGAATCCTTTCAAGTTTATATTTAGAGGGATTTATCCCCAGTGAGAAAACAGAACACAAGTTTCCATATATTTGACAACTGTCATCATCTCAGTTTCTGGGGGAAATTCTCCCACATGATCAGATTTGCAGGATCTCACCACCTCTGGGCCTGTGGAGTGTGTCTGACTGGGATTCTGGACTTGACCCTTCATACTGGTGTCATCAGTGTTTTGTGATGGCAGCTGCACAGCCATGATCCTGTGCCTCCAAGGCTCCCTACTGAAGAGGACCAGGAAGGTCACGGTCACGATAGCCACGTCTGTAGGAAGTTGCCATGATGTTATACTCAACTATGGGACGTGTTGAAAATCTCTACTCTGACTTGGGTGTGAGGGGGCAGGGCTCGGTGGGGAACAAAATGAGAGTCAAGATGAGGTGCAGATTTGGCAAGGGGAGCTCTGCAAGGTGCTGGCCCCATGGAGAGTGGGTCACCCCAGAAAGACTTGTGAGAGAAATCAGAGTGGGCACCAGTGTTAATAGCTCATGATGGGCAACAAATAGCTGAGAAGGAAGAGGCTGGGCCCAAGAGGTCACCAAGCCTGGAGGTGGTCCTGCTCGGTGTCCCCATAATGGCCGCTCCTCAGCAATAACCTGCACACTTTGGGTTCTGCCATCAGCAGGCTTGGCGTCCGCCTCAAGCACAGCTACTCAGAAAATGATCTTGGGTCTGCTACAAGTCACAACAGGCCTTGAAGTCTAGTGTTGCAGATCAAGGAGGCAATAATCTTAGGTTGGAAGACATTTTTTTTTTTTTTAAGGGCAGCAACAAATGTTCACCTCAGTTATTAAAAAAAACTTAGTAACGATTTTTAGTTAAAAAAAATCTTAGTTAAAAAAAAAGAATCTTAGTAAAACCTACACAGTTCAAGTGGAAGCAATGTCACTTTCCAGTGGATTGTCTCAGAATGCAAAGAGCTCCAGGCCAGTTAAAAGATGGCTTGAGTTGCACGTGTTCATCCATCAAGAAATAATGCATACTTGACTACGTGCCAGAGGTTAGCAAGGCTCGTGGAGTTCACAATATAGGAGGATAACCAGCCACTAGCAGTCACACCGGTAAATGTTAAATCGCAAAGGATGTAAATAGATGATACAGATACCACAAGAGTACAGAAGGGAGATCTGAGGAAGGATGGTGGTTGGGGTAGCTTTGCTCAAGGCAGTCTGAAGGATGGGCAGGGATTAACCTAGCAGATAGCGCCAGACTGAGGGAGCTGCAGGTGCAAGGGCCCAAGTCAGATGGAACTAACAAGTATGGGTGTGGCTGGAATAGAACTGGGGAGAGCTAGTAATACAAGAGGCAGGCAGGGTGCAGCGTCAGGCCCGGCTGTGTTGGTCACAGGTTAAATTTCATGACCTTTGAAGAGCAGGGAAGGCCAGGATCAGACTTGTACTTCAGTCTTATTGTTCCCCTGGATGCCGTGGAGCCAATGGATTCAAGAAGGGCAAGACGACAGAGGACCAGCCAGCAGGGAGACTGTCCAGGCTGTCAGTACTGACTGCTGGATCAGGGTAGCCACAGTAGAGTTGGAGGTAAACAAGAGACTCAGGCAATTTCCTTGAGGGTAGAATTCACAAGGGTCTGTAGATTACGGATGTGGCGGTGGGGTGGGGGGGTGGGGGGCACCAAAGAGATGCCAAGGAGGGATCCTGGGTTTCTGACACAAGATGGAGATGCCATTTAGTGAGACAGGGATATCTAAAAGGGGGAACTGAGAGTTCCACTTGGGCCATGACAGTTGGAAGAGGCCCAGATGCCATCCATGTGGAGATGTTAAGTGGAAAGTTACGTGAGTTTGGAGTTCAGAAAGTCTATGGAAGGAATCACTTTTATGCTAATTTTTCTGAATGAAACCAGTCAACGGGACCATTTGTCTGTTAAAGGACCCTAGGTTTGGGACAAGGGTGCTCAGTGGTGTCTTTACTGAAGGGGTACTGTAGAAAGCAGGGGCCCTGGGGTCAGAAGATAACAGGCCTGATTTCCAGCTCCACCATCAGCAAGTTGTTTAAATGTCACCTTCCCACTCAGCAACCTTCAGTGGCTTCCTATAATATGATCTAAAGAATGGCTTCAGAATTCTTTATATTCTCATCCAACAGCCTTTACAGTAAGGCCCCACCTTATCTCCTGGCCTTGATTCCCACTGAAAGCTGCTCATCCTCTGTCTGCTCCAGCCCAACAAGCTGTCTGCCTTCATGCTTCCTGTCTGCCCTCTCCCTAGACGTCTCCCCTCTTCCTCCTCTCTTCAAGCCAACTCCCTCCTCTGAACCAGAACAGCCAGGCCAGCCTTTACATCTCACACTTTAGCATGTGTCCTGGCAGTGTTTGATTTCTTTCCTGCTGGCTTGTCATTTCCTCCCTGACCCTCCCTTTAGGCTCCTCGACTCCCAAGGCGCAGAGATGCTCCCACTTAGTACGCTTCCCGTCCCTTTGTCTATAAGGAGCTGCCTTGTGTGTGTGTGTTTGTTTTTTGCATCTCTGTTTCTCTTGCTCCCAAACCCTACCTCTCCTGCCCTTTACACATGTGTGCATGGTTTGGGTACCCCCTACAGGGAATACAGATGCTAGAAAGGTGGAGGGGAGCAGGTTCTAAAAGAAAAAAATTTTCTCTTCCTTATGTCTGAAACTCCAGGCCTTTGTTTTGTAATGGGCACACAGCTCTTCCTGAGGCAAGGACCGGCCATCTTTAAAGATCGGAGCCAGCCGCAGTGCGGAGCCTGATGATGGCTCCTGCCTTGGCGTCATCCTCTGTGCATGTGCTTATGCAGGGCTGTAGATCCTGGCAACACCCTGCTCTTTAACCATCAGAACTCTGTCTTGCTCACTCGTCTAGGAATTACTGCAGGAGCTACGGCACCTTAAAATCAAGGTGGAAGAGTTGGAAAATGAACGGAATCAGTATGAATGGAAACTGAAGGCCACCAAGGTAAGAAAGAGGCAGTTCTGCTGTTGATGAAAAGGCTTCGAGCCCAGTGGGGAGGGTCTGTGTCCCAGCGTGGGGTGTGCAATAGCCTTAGCTTGAGAAATGTGAATTGACCCCATTGTATGCACAGGCAACAGTGTGCAGATTGTGTAAGCAGATGGATCTAATCCAGGAGGGCTCTTCCCCTGGAGAAAGCCCCTGAGATTATGAGTTGCTGAAATCACAAAGTCTCTGTGTCCCACAGCAACCCCCAGGCTGAGGCACTATGAGTGATGAGTTTTAGGGCAGATGAATGCCAACATTATCTTGGCTGCATTATTTTAAATTTAGCAGTCCCTCTAGTAATCAGTTTCTAAAAAGAGGCATGCTTTATTTTTAGCAATTCCTAAAAATATGTACTTGTCTTTTTTTTAACCAAAGCATATTTCTATTGAACTGAAGAGCTTGCTATTTAAAGGATACCAGTGATATATTATTTTTGCAAAATAAGTGTTATCCTTCCCTCTTTTGTTTCTTCTTTCATTTTCTGTACTAGTTGAAATGAATTCAGCCCACACATTTATTGTCTTGGCCAGAACACTGTATTTTAAAGCTTTGAATTAGCTTGCACTTAAGCAATAGGAAATTTCACATTAAAATACAGAGTTAAAAAAAAAAAAATACAGAGTCAGACTTCCTTGGGGGTAGAGGAAGGACGATCTGGGGTTAAGGGAAGGAAACCTTAAAACCCTGAAGCAACTTTCCTGCCTGAGGAACTGGCCTGGGCTACATAGGGTGCACACACGCCTGCCTTTCCACCAAGAGCTCTGCAGCGCCACCCACAGGCGTCACCAGGTAGTCCTGTAGGCATTTTCATCTTATTGCTAAGTGCAAGTCTTTCAGTCCTGTCTGACTCTTGGAGACCCCATGGGCTGGCTATACAGTCCATGGACTTCTCCAGGCCAGAATACTGGAGTGGGTAGCCTTTCCCTTCTCCAGGGGATCTTCCCAACCCAGGGATCGAACCCAGGTCTCCCGCACTGCGGGTGGATTCTTTACCAGCTGAGCCACAAGGGAAGTCCAAGAATACTAGAGTGGGTAGCCTATCCCTTCTCCAACAGATCTTCCCAACCCAGGGATTGAACTGGGGTCTCCTGTATTGCAGGAGGATTCTTTACCAACTGAGCTATCAGGGAAGCCTATTTTCATCTTAGAATTTTTTTTCCAACATCTAGTTTATACTTTGTTTTATTTTTCTATAACTTTAAATGATTATAAAAACAATAATAATCATTAGAGATAAGTTTTAAATCACAAAAATTTAAAGGAGTAAAAATCACTCGTATACCACCCAGGAGTTAACCACTATTAATATTTCCTTCCAGGCATTTCTCTTTTTTTGGAGGAGGGGGGGGTCTCTCTGTTAATTTTTGGTGTTGATAATTTATTCACAATTTTATACCATATTGTTTAAAAAAAAATCTCTGTGATGTTGATGTATATATAAGTGTAAATAATTTTCTTAACTACTTTATTGATGAGGAAACTGAGGCACAGAATAGTTAGGTAACTTTCCCCAGATCTTATAGCTATTCAGCAGCAGCACTGGACAATCTGGTCTGTCTTTATCTAAGTGTCCCTTGTATGCTCTATGCATCCCAGTCCCCAGTTCTAGGAGCACGGTTTCTCTAACATCTCAGAACCTTCCATTACCATGATCCACTCAAGCAAGTCCTGTCTTGGTGAAACCTTTAAAGTTATACACACCGCCTTCTATTATAAAACCAAGTAGCTCTTAAATCACCAAAGCGCTCTGCTTTGGCACATAGACCTTTGAGATACTATGGGTTATTTAATAACCACCAAGTCTGGAACCCCTCTTTGTGCCAGGATGTGTCAAGCCCTTTGCACACGTTTTCTCATTTGGGCCATAAAGTAACCCAGCGAGGTCTGTTGACTTATTATCTTCATTTTTCTGCTGAGGAAACAGGCTCAGAGTGGCGAAGGCGAGGTTTTGATCTGGGTCTGTGTCATTCTGTCATCCTAATTTCCTGCAATTGAAACCTGTCTTGTTTGTTACAGTTCTTTAGTTTTCTGTGCAAAGCTTCTTGGTCCCTAAATGTAGCAGTGCAGTGGCTATAGGGCCTGGTCCCTGGGTTTAGTTAAGGGAGGTGGAGCACCCCATCTCTGCTTGGCACCGGTCTGCATGACTTTGTCCCAAACCTCTTGCCACACAACTCCAGTCTCAGTGGCCATGGAAGTACCATACTTTTTCTGATGGTCAGATGCAGGGCCTCTGCGCTGTTGTAGAATTCCCAGCTTTGGAACAGACACCTCTCTAAGCATAAGAGAGCACCTGTCATTTCTGGCCTATTCTGTGAAAACTAGCATACAGGAAGGGGCACTCAGCCAGTTGGTCTGTAGAGTTGTAAATAAATGACCTCACCCAGACGCAGGCCTCAGAGAGAAGAACCTGGGCTCTCCCTTGATAGATAGGCCCCTGGACATCCCTGGTGTCCACTGTGGGGCCTGCAGACAAGAATCAGCTATGTGGATTCCTAGCAGAAACTAGACTTCACCTTATCTGCAAAGAAGGGGAGAAATGGGTGTAGAAGGTGCAAGAAAAGTTAAGAGACTATCTTCCAAGATTAGTCTGGCCCTTATAGAAATGAGACAGTAAAGAATCTGCCTGCAATGCAGGAGACCTCAGGTTCAATCCCTGGTTCAGGAAGATCCCCTGGAGAAGGGAGAGAATGGCTACTCACTCCAGTATTCTTCCTGGAGAACTCCATGGACAGAGGAACCTGGCAGGCTATAGTTAATGGGGTCACAAAGAGTTGCACACGACTGAGCTAATACTTTGATTTTTCATTATAGAAATGAGAGGCATTTGGATCAAGTCCCAGGGCTAAGGGGTTTCCCAGGTGGTGCTTGTGATAAAGAACCCACCTGCCGATGCAGGTGACATAAGAGATGCAGGTTCGATCCCTGGGTCAGGAAGATCCCCTGGAGGAGGGCCTGTCAACCCACTTCAGTATTCTTGCCTGGAGAATCCCATGGACAGGGGAGCCCGGCGGGCTGCCGTCCATAGGATCGCACAGAGTCGGTCACTACTGAAGAGACTTAGCATGCATGTACACATGCTAATGTTTTCTGAAGCCACTGTCACCATTAATTATAAGCCCATGGGCCCTGAGCTAGCTGTGAGAAGCTGCCACCTGACTGCAAGTCTCCACAAACCGTTTGGCACATCTGGCCTCGGCTCTCCAGCCTCTCGGGTGGAAGCCAAGCAGGCGGACGGTTCTCTGTATGGACTTCGGGTAAGGAAGCCCACTCCTTGCCACCTCTTTGTTTTCACATGGTCCCAATTAGGGGACATTAAGAAGGTTTGTCCAGATCCTTGGAGGAAGGCTCTGGGTGCCCTAGCCCCATAAGAACAGCCGTCATCTGTCTATCCTCAGTCGAATCCTTCACTGCTCCTGCTTTCTCCCCAGTGATGGACAGGGATAGTTCTTCATCCCTTGATTTCCTGTGAGGATTGAGTGAGGGTTGGTGTAAGAATGCAATGAGCACGGAGTCAATGGAAAGTGGACACTCCGTCCATGTGTCCTGAAACTGAACACAGGAATGTTTGGTGGAAGAGCCACCAACAGGCCAGTGCTCATTTGGTTACTTGAGTCATTCAAAGATGACCTCATGAAAGGACAAGTCCACACCATAACCTTGCAGAATTAAGGAGGGACACCATTGGGCTACCGTGGGGGAGGGGTGCTCAGAGTAGAAGCTGTTGCTGCGTGTGCTGTTTTCTGGCTGGGAGTCAGTTCTCACCCCCTTTCTTAGTCTGGCTTGATGCTCAGAGAACTAGCCAGCTATCCATAAGGGAAGGGGCAGGACGAGAACAGCAGTGGAAGTAGCACTGATGAGTACTTTCTGTCTACCGAGCATGAAGCTAAGTTGTTTGCAACCATTATTATATTTACTCCTGACTACAGCCCACGAGCTAAGTGCTATTCCCCTGGCTTTGTAGATGAACCAAGACTCAGAAAAGCTAAACCACTTACCCAACTAGGAAATGAGAGAATCCAAGTTTGTTTGACTCCAAAGCCAGTGTATCTCTTAGGATGGGACCCACCCAGTTCTGATCTTCTCCTGAGTATGAAAGGCAGGGACAACCTCCTGTGTGCCTCCACGCTCGGTTGTATTCGACTCTTTGTGACCCCATGGACTACAGACTGCTAGGCTCCTCTGTCCATGGGATTCTCCAGGCAAGATTATTGGAGTGGGTTGCCATGTTCCTCCTCCAGGGGATCTCCTTGACCTGGGGACTGAACCCGTGTCTGCCTGCATCTACTGCATTGCAAGCGGATTCTTTACCCACTGAGCCACCTGGGAAACCCCAGGAATAACCTCACCTCCTATTATGTGTGAAATTTAATCTGCTGTACTCGGTAGACATTTGGGTACTACCCAGTGCAGCTGCCTATGTGAATGTGTGTGTGCACCTGTGTTGTACTCACATGCTTGATTTACACAAGTATGTCCATTCAGCATACCTGAGTGCTTGTATGTAATTACATTTAAGGAAAGGAGCATCGGTGCCTGAGGTTGGGCTGAGGCAGTGGCTGTGCATTCAGGGTGGGAGAGTTTGAGGGAGGGAACTCTTAGCTCACTCATTATCTACTCGTGGTGATTTTCTTTCCACTGTATTTCCTGTATGGGGTGGAAAAATGAAAGATGCATGTACAGTTACAGTGGTGTATATACATGCTGTCGCAGGAGTATCTTGGGAGGAAGAAGACCATGTCCAGAAAGAGTATTTGTCTTTGGACCAAGGGCAGCCCTCCGATTACACACACTCGCACCTCCTCAGGCCTCGGTGTGTGGACTACAGAAGGCAGGGGAGGGAAAGAGCCCAGTCCAGTCAGGGAGGAGAAGTAGGAGAAAGAGCAGCTAGGATGGTCAGAGCAGGGTGGGGAGGTGGAGAGGTGAGGGGAGGGCCAGTGTCCAGAATGGCCAGGAAGAGCACGTTTATTCTCCAGAGCGCCACCTTGTGGGGAGGGCGGTAAACACCTCTCACTGCTCACTTCTTTCTGCTTTGCTCTGACCTGTTAACTTCCTAACGGGTCCTAGGACCCGTGGGCCCTGGACTCTGACTGGAAGTGCTTTGTTATGGTCTGGTGGTCCCTCTGAGTTGGTCGGATGCCTTTTTCTCTTCCAGGCTGAGGTAGCCCAGCTGCAAGAGCAGGTGGCCCTGAAGGATGCAGAAATTGAGCGTCTGCACAGCCAGCTCTCCAGGTCAGCAGCTCTGCACAGTGACCACGCAGAAAAAGGTAACTGGCTCGGCCGTGACAGAGTGCAGTCGCCCCTCGGCCTGGGTTCTCATTCTTATAAATGGGCTTGTGAGTCTCTGGGTATGTGAACAGCTGTGTGAGGAGGCAGGCAGTGTGCACATACATGTGTGTGTGTTCATGTGTGCACACACGGGTCTATAAAGCCCAGCTCGCTTGTTGAGCCATGGCCGTGAACTCTTCCCTGTTTGAGGCCTCACCTCTGCAGGCTTTGCTCAGATGTGCCATCACCACTGGAGCTCTCTGGGCCTCTGCCTCTGGAGCGTTTACTCTTCCCCTTTAGTGCAAGGACTTGTCTTGTGTCATCACCACAGAAGAGGCTTCAGCAATTCATTTGGTCATGCAGCGGCTCCCCGCCTGATACACACTCGAGGGCCAGAGTGACGAAACAAATCCGTCATTTCTCGTCCTGTGGATCTCAACTTAAGTGTTACCTCTCGGAAGGACCTAACCTGGCCATCCTACCTCACCTAGGTTCCCTTACTTTTCTCAGAATCATCGTTCCTGTTGTTTATTTCATAGCATTTACTATAACCGGTGCTGTGTTTTTTAAAGTCCCTTTGAGTAGACTGTCGTCCTTCCTTGGTGGCAGGGACTGTGACTGTCTTACCTGAGAGCATATCCACAGAGCCTCACACAGCATTCAGTCCATAGCTGCCAAGGAATCTTTTTTCAATAAATGAAAGGATAGTGAATGGTCCCTTAGGGAGTTCAAGTCTGGCTGATTAAAAAGAGAGGCTAAATCCTCAAATATTCTTATTAATATATATTTAATATTTGTAGCTATTTGCCTTGCATACAAAATGATCACACACCTTCCAGCTTCTCCTCTTGCCCTCAGGCTGCAGAGTGTTGCTGCACGAGGTCATGTGGCCCTGTGAACTGGCTCCACTACTGAGTCTCCTCTGGGCCGCAACACCACTTAGCTTGGATCCCTGGCTGGGGTGGGGAGGCTGGAGAAGGAAATAGTGACACATATGCTCATCCCTCCACCAGCCTTTCTCAGTGTCTTCACAGCCATTGAGTGTGTCATCTATCTCCCATGGTCTAATGTGGAGGGTGCAGACCCCTAAGATACTCTAGACTATCTATGATGCTAAATTTGGATAGAGAACTCCCCAGGCCATGATTTCAGGTCAGGCAGGCTTCCCCCTGCACCCTACGCCTCCCCACAGACCACACTTTCCAGGCCCTGCCTCAGGTTCCTCTTGGAGCTGATCTTTAGGGCCTTGTTCCAGTTAGGCCCTGCCCAAAGCATCAAGATTTGCAGTCTTCATCTGGAGCTTACCATCCTTCACTCCACAACCACCAAGAGCCTAAGACATCAAGCAGCACTCTATACCTTCCTCTGAAAAATGTATCCCTACGTCTATTTACACAAAGTCTGTCAATCCATTCTTCCTGCTCTTGTTGGCTATAGCAAGCATCCAGAGGAGATGGGGTGCCCATTCGTACGTTTGTCCCCTTGTCTCCTGAACTTTACTTACGTTGACATACCTATTCTCTGTAGGATCCAGTTTGGGATGGGTATGGGGCTTTGTTTTAGAAAAACTATGTGCTAATTCCTCAGTTCGGTTCAGTCGCTCAGTCATATCTGACTCTTTGCGACCCCATGAACTGCAGCATGCCAGGCCTCCCTGTCCATCACCAACTCCTGGAGTTTACTCAGACTCATGTCCATCGAGTCGGTGATGCCATCCAGCCATCTCATCCTCTGTTGTCCCCTTCTCCTCCTGCCCCTAATCCCTCCCAGCATCAGAGTCTTTTCCAATGAGTCAGCTCTTCTCATGAGGTGGCCAAAGTACTGGAGTTTCAGCTTTAGCATCATTCCTTCCAAAGAAATCCCAGGGTTGATCTCCTTCAGAATGGACTGGTTGGATCTCCTTGCAGTCCAAGGGACTCTCAAGAGTCTTCTCCAACACTACAGTTCAAAAGCATCAATTCTTCAGCGCTCAGCCTTCTTCACAGTCCAACTCTCACATCCATACATGACCACAGGAAAAACCATATTCTTGACTAGATGGACCTTTGCTGGCAAAGTAATGTCTCTGCTTTTCAATATGCTATCTAGGTTGGTCATAACTTTTAATTTCATGGCTGCAATCACCATCTGCAGTGATTTTGGAGCCCCCAAAAATAAAAGTCTGACACTGTTTCCACTGTTTCCCCATCTATTTGCCATGAAGTGAGGGGACCGGATGCCATGATCTTCGTTTTCTGAATGTTGAGCTTTAAGCCAACTTTTTCAGTCTCCTCTTTCACTTTCATCAGGAGGCTTTTGAGTTCCTCTTCACTTTCTGCCAAAAGGGTGATGCATCTGTATATCTGAGGTTATTGATATTTCTCCCAGTAGTCTTGATTCCAATTTGTGCTTCTTCCAGCCCAGCATTTCTCATGATGTACTCTGCATAGAAGTTAAATAAGCAGGGTGACTATATACAGCCTTGACGTACTCCTTTTCCTATTTGGAACCAGTCTGTTGTTCCATGTCCAGTTCTGACTGTTGCTTCCTGATCTGCATATAGGTTTTTCAAGAGGCAGGTCAGGTGGTCTGGTATTCCCATCTCTTTCAGAATTTTCCACAGTTTATTGTGATCCACACAGTCAAAGGCTTTAGCATAGTCAAGAAAGCAGAAATAGATGTTTTTTGGAACTCTCTTGCTTTTTCCATGATCCAGCAGATGTTGGCAATTTGATTTCTGGTTCCTCTGCCTGTTATAAATCCAGCTTGAACATCTGGAATTTCACGGTTCACGTATTGCTGAAGCCTGGCTTGGAGAATTTTGAGCATTACTTTACTAGAGTGTGAGATGAGTGCAATTGTGCGGTAGTTTGAGCATTCTTTGGCATTGCCTTTCTTTGGAATTGGAATGAAACCTGACCTTTTCCAGTCCTGTGGCCACTGCTGAGTTTCCAATATGCTGGCATATTGAGTGCAGCACTTTCACAGCAACATCTTTCAGGATTTGAAATAGCTAATTCCTAGACCTCCACCTATTTGGCAGAATGACTCCCAGCCCATTTAGGCTTTGTCCTTTGACCTGGCTCTCCAGACTAGTTTGTGAAGAATTCCAAAGAGTCTCTGTTGGGTCCAGAGTGGAAGAGGGCCAACTGTCATCTACCACAGACTGACAGAGACCCCTGGGCCCATAGGGAAATTCTGTAGGTTTATGATGAACTAAGATTGTTTTCCTTGACTGTAGATTTTGTTTCAATATATTTGTAGATCCAATTAAACATTGTTAGTCAATTCTGAGTATGCCTTTCCTAATTGAGTCAAGTACCTGGCTCTTTTTACATAATCATTCTTTCCCTGTCTCTGTTTGGCTGGAGACTCTTTTTCTTCCCGTTTTAAATTCTCCTCTGGTATAATCCATGGGGTTGTGTGATTCTTGATTCTCTCTGAAACTAGTTAGCAGCCCAAGTACCTGCTTACTCAAGTTATAAAAGATAAATGTCAAATTTCTTTTGGGATATCAATTATAGAAAGTTTGGGGGTTCTTCTACGACACCCTTGAGTAAATGACATTTTGTCCCCTCCCCCCAAAAAGTGTCTATAAAGAGAAGACAAAATACCAGGTTAATTTGTTGAATTATCCAACAGATATTTAATGAGACTGACTGTGTGCCAGACACCATCCTGGGCTCTTTGAAGAAGTAAGGAGTGATATGTAATTTATTCACACAGAAAGTTGTAGCATCTTAGCAGGTAGAACTAGTTGTCTGCATTTTATGAAAATAATTCTTCCCGCACTTAAATTCTTTTAGACCAAGAAATTCAACGTCTGAAAATGGGGATGGAAACTTTGCTTGTTGCCAATGAAGACAAGGTAAGATGGCCATTGAGCCGCCCTGTCCTTTCCCTGCTGACCTTCCTGGTTCTCTTTGGTCCCGTCTGGTCTCTGATACTTTGGGCAGGGCTGTGCCCATCAGGACGCTGACTCAGGGAAGTGTCAGGAGATCTGCCTCTGCTTCCTGGAGACTCGGCTCAGTTACCTGCTTTTGACTTTGATGCCTGGGAGTTTTGCCTAAATGGAATCTCTCAAAGGCAGCATAAAGAAAGCCATGTCTGTTCAGGCTGGTTTTGGGGAAAAAATACACTGAGGTTACTGCCTATGTCATAGCTGTTGCTCAGACTCCTAACAAAACTTGAGAGCCGTCTACCAATCCCCCATGTTCATGATCTGGTGATAGACCCTTCATAAAACTGGCGAGAGACCCATCAGCCTTATTTGTTCTTCACGTTGAATCCCTGCACAGTCATAACGTAGCCACCTCCATACTAGACACCTATCTGGCACAAAGGTCAGCTCTAAGGATCACAGCCCTGCATTTTACAGACCAGGAAACCGAGACTCAAAGTGTTTGACTAGTGTTGCCCAAGGTCAGGTAACAGCAGATAGCAGAGCCAGGGTCATACCCACGTTTATGTAACTCTGAAATTTGTGTGTCGTCCCAAGTCCCCAGCCTTTGCTGGGGAAGAATTGATCCCCTCCGGGAATTTCCTCTGTTATGTAAGGAATCTCAGACTCCTAAGGTATTGAGATAAATACGACAGCTGTATTTTAGTCTTTTTTCTTTTTTGGCATGTAGCTTCAGAGGACAATGGGCTTCCCTTGTGGCTCAGTGGTAAAGAATGTCACCTACCAAGCAGGAGACACGGGTTCAGTCCCTGAGTTGGAAAGATATACTGGAGAAGGAAATGGCAACCGTCTCTAGTATTCTTGCCTAGGAAATCCCATGGACAGAAGGAGCCTGGCAGGGCTATAGTCCATTGGGTCGCAGAGAGTCAGACATAACTGAGTGACTAAACAACAGCCACTAGAGGACAGTGCTTGGACCAGGAGGCAGGTTTCAATGGCTACATCAGGAGGGTAGGGAGACCGTTTCCTGCCTCAGCAAACGTGTGAGCCATTCGAAGGCTGTCAAACGGGTTTTATAAGTAGAGATTGGACTCATAGGCTTCAGGGAGAGCAGGAGTGTTTACAGCAGCCGAGGAGGCAGACCACTGAGAACCCAGGGCTTGGGCACTCTGTCTCCCTTTGAAGTGTTCTAGAGGTTCCACACAGCTTTTCCTTTCTGTGTGCCCAGAACATAGCCTGGGCCCCAGATGAAATCACCTCAGGCCCAGTGTTGTTGTTTACATGGAAATCTGTCTTGCCCTGTGACAGGACCGTCGGATAGAGGAGCTTACTGGGCTGTTAAACCAGTACCGAAGGGTGAATGAGATCGTGATGGCAACCCAAGGTAAGAGCAGCGGGGAGCTTACCATCTTCATCCCAAGGTAGTCCATCTCTACTGTGTTAAATGCTGGGCAGTCCTGCCAGAAGAGTCTTCATTTTTATTTGGAAAAATGCTCTGCGGGAAGATGGAGCTGGTTAGGCTGCCCTGGATGGTGGGAAACTGGCAGCTCTTGATTTCCAGAAATTTTGTCAAATGGCAGACAGTTCAGTACTTCCAGGGACTAAACTATCCAGATCATCAAGAAAAGAAAGCCTTCAGCTTGAACCATTGGGAATCCCTACCCTCAGGAGAGCTATGCATCTCCCTGGCATACTTCTTAGAGGCAGTGAGTGCAGTCAAACCTGGATCCAAGGCAATTTAGTACCCTCACTGGGAATTAGAGCCTATCCTCCTCCTGGAGAATCTAAAAGCATCCCTAGCAGTTGCCAGGACACTTGGGGAGCCTTCTTTGAGTTTCTAGGTGCTTGGGTTCCCATAGGACGTCACGGGGCAGGGAGAGCTGTTTGTGTTTCATGCTTGCTGCCCGGACTGAATGCAGCGCTCGGGCAGCATCCGTGTTGTGTGGGCACCCTGGGGCAGATGCCTAGTTGCCTGCCTTGTTGGTCACGCTGTTGACCCGGGCTCCCATTACAGATCCCGAGGAAGCAGCTGTTTCACAGGAGAGGGCTGCTATGGGGGTGCTCAGGAACCTCTCATTCAGGCTGAGCTGCTGCTGCCTCTTGGGGAAAAGCCAACCCCTAGTTTGGGTTGTGGCTGACTGGTTGTCACCCAGGGCCACTGCCAGCCCTGCACACATGTCACGGGCTAATTTCCTCTAATCCTTTTGGATCCTGGGTTAGGTGAGGGCCTGAATGCCTGTGGCCAAGGAATGAGAAGATTGGAGAGGAATAATTGGGGGCTGGGGACTTCTCTTGTTTCCCCCAGCATGAGCTTTGACCTTGAAACGGCCTCCTGGAAGCCTGTGCTCAGATGCCCCAGTGAATATTCTGAATCACACTTTTAATGTCCCTTAGTGTTTTTCTTTGTCCCTCTTAATGAAGGAGAGACGGTGTTAGAATTTTGTGGTATAATTATAGGTTTCTAAACCAGCCATGTGGTGGTAATGATCTGCATTAATGCTTCCAGGGCCTTCAGAAAGAACTCTCTCCATCAATGAGGAAGAACTGGAGGGAGGCTTCAGGAACTGGAACACTGCAAATAAAGGCCCCGAAGACCTATTTAAATCAGAGGTACTGTGTTTCCATTAACACTGTGGGGTTTCGGCCAGCCCCGGGAGCTTGCCCTGAACCTGGGGGAGGATCTAACTGGGAACCTGCCAGGTGTAAATCTTGACAAGGTAAAAAAATTAAAGCAGTGGAGTCACCCCAGAGGCTTTGGGGAGACACTGAGGGTGGAAGGAGCCAGGCACAGGCCTGTGTTCCTGCTGGGGAGAACAGCAGAGTGGACACTAGACTTCTGAGGATAGGAATTTCCTTTTCTCTTTTCTAGACTTTGTTTTGGCCATGTGGGGTCTTCGTTGCAGTGAGGGCTCTTCTCTAGCTGCAGCCAGTGTGGGCTGCCCTCCGGCTCTGGTGTGCGGGCTGCCCTCATCGCGGAGCCCAGGCTCTAGAGCGCATGGGCTCAGCAGTTGCGGTTCCCAGGCCCCAGAGCACGGGCTCAGTACTTGTGAAGCACAGGCTTCGTTGCTCCGTGGCGTGTGCACTCTTCCCAGACCACGGATAGAACCCGTGTCTCCTGCATTGGCAGGCAGATTCTTCACCACTGAGCCACCAGGGAGGCCCCAACTTTTCTTTTTCAATTGGTTTCCTTGTTTATTTTTGCCTTTATTCTCTGGAATATGAGCATAGACCAAAGGGGTATTTTTATTTACCACTGCCTCTCCAGGATCTGCAGTGATGCCTGATACCCAGTTGGATTCAACAAATATTTCTTTAATGAATGAATGCATCTTGCCCATTTGGAGGGATAATGAACTTTTGAAGTGATACATTCCTATTTCACAGACAACCTCTCTTCCCTGTAGCCAGCATACAGATTTCCTTTTCTCTTGTTTAAAATTTGGTCCAGTTCTGAGGCTGTCTCTGGACTTGGTCTAGATACACTGGGCAAATAAACTTGTAGTTACAGATCTCAGAAGAAGAGGGACTTCAGTCCAGAATTTAAAAGGTTCTTAAAACTCCAGAACAGTCACACTGAGGAGGGTCTTAGTCCAGCTAAACCCTTTTAATTAAGGGAGGGGCAAATGTGTCATCTGGTGGCCCAGTTAGTCAGAGCAACCACCCCAGATTGCTGGCAATAGTGGCAGTAACTGATATCCCGTACCCATATGATTAGCATTGTACATGACTCACCTCATTTATGCCTCATGACACCCCACCGGGGATTCTTCTTTTATTGTGCTGCAGCTGAGGCTCAGAGAGGGTAAGTACTCTGCTCTAGGTCACACAGCAAGTAGGTAGCAGAACTTGGACTTGAACCCAAAAGCCTAGGCTTTTAACAACACTACGTACTATAATGCCAGGGTTCTTTGTAAGTAGACCAGGAAGATACCGGGCTCTAAAGAAAGACAGCCCTTAGAGTCAGTGAAGACATTAAATTGCGTCCTTCTCTACCACCATTAGCTTGTGTTCATTCCACCTGTAAGACCCTTGCTTTTCGACCTTGCTAAGCCCATTCTCATCTCTCAAGATTCAGTTTAAGTTTCTCCCTTCTGAAGCCTCCCTGACCTTCCCACCAATGAGAAGGGTCCCTTCCGTTCCCATCCTATTAATATATTATAGGACTTGTTGCATTGATCTTTCATCCTAATTAACTTACCCACCTCCCTGATGGCCTGTCAGGCAGTGGATGCTGCTCCTATTTGTTGACTGACTGTATGAATTACAGTGTTGTTCACTGCAAGCAGAAATCCACTCTGGCTAAGTTACAACAAGGAATGCTTTTGAAAGGGTGCACAGTGGCTCAATGAATGAAAGGAAAAGCTCAGAACCAAGCTCAGAAAGGGCAGGGCGCAGGGATTCAGGTGTCAGGACTACCTTGTCAGGACTCTATTGCAAGGATGTGAGCTTGGGCCCTAGAAGGAGAGGCAAGTTGGCCATGGCTTTCAATATATCTTGCTTTTTGGCATCTTAAAAAAGCAAGGCACCAGTGTTGTTGTAGCCCCTGTGGCTATACCCAGGGTGGGAGATGTACCTCCCCAGGAGGAATTGTCCAAACAAGGGGAAAGGATGGTGGCCGGTCTCCAGGCAGTGACTGTTCTTTCCAGTGACTCTTCTGGTTCCCATGCAGGTGTCTCCAAGAGGCAGCTCTCCCACGGCGGGGCCACCCCCACTACCGCAGAAATCACTGGAAACCAGGTAGGAGGCCCAACTGTTTCCGTGGAGCTGCTGTGCTCTCAGGCCCCTCTCAGGGCTCCAGACGAGGCAGTGATCACAGCCACCCTGTCCTGGACCCGCCTGCCCTCCCATAGTCAGGGCAGCACCCCAGGCCCCAGCAGCGGCCACAGCAGGGCCAAAATGGTGATGCAGTCATGAACCATGCCCACCTTCCCTGGCTGCAGAAGGGCTTCCCTCCCCACAGGCCGAGGGGCCGGGTTCTTGTCACTGAGAGGAGATCTGGCCAGGGTTTGGGGCCTCGGGGAGGGGGCTGCACCTTCTCTGTGCCCCCAGGGGCTCCTCAGAGCAGAGAGCACCCTGCACCATGAGCCTGTCATTGCCACCAGCTCCTCTGGCATGGCCTTCCCGCTCTCAGAGGGAGGCCAGCCCTGTGACAATACTCCACTCTCTCTCCAGGGAGGGCCTTTTCTCCTCATAGGGAGGTTGGTCCAGTTGCTTTGAGGAAGCTTCAGATAGCAATGAGCTTACTGTGGGCTGGCCTATGTGGTCACCAACTGCCTCCTGACTGATACCCTCGAAAATCAACCTACTTTTAGTTACCGATGTCAGCTCTTTAGAACAGATTTCCAAGGAACCGGGATCTGGAGCTCCACTGCCAAGGGCAGGCTGTCTTTCAGCCAAGTGACAGGAGTTTCCCCAGAAGGGTGCTGAGTCTCCAGAGCCTAGGCACTCAGCACCCCCCATTTTCCATAAAGCCACTGTTACTGAGCTTTTAGCCTCAGAGGAAAGCAGTCATGCCAGGGATGGTGACTGGCCAATTTTTAGTTTTGCAGAATAAGAAATTTGGTTGATGAGTTCGCTCAGAATGAAGTCAACATTGAGTGACTCACACTGACTAGACTCATAAGAGACTAATGTAGCAGCAGGTGCTGATTTATGCATATGAACTGAGAAATATCACTGCCAGGGAGACTTGTCACAGGTAACCCTTGTGACCATGGGTGGTGGTGCCGCTTCTCTATCCAATTGGTTCCCTTCTCTGCAAAATAGTGCCCGAGAAAGCTGATTCCTCTGAGCAGACTGCTCCGGGCTCACGGGGTTGGAGCAGAGGGTCAGAGGACCCCAGCAGGTGATGCTTTGGAGCTGTGGCCGACGCGCTCTCAGGTGGCACTGCCTCCCTCCCTGGATTACTCTCTCACAGACCAGGCAGTATCGGCCCCCTTGCCTCTCTTTTGACTTCACAGACATTGGCTTTTTCTTATGACCACACAGCAGCCAGCGCCCATTGATGCCACTGAATTGTGTATTCTTGGTTTTTGAGGACTGTTAAGGACTTTTGATTTGGATTTCAGTGACGCTCTCATGCATTACCAACACATGGTCAGACCAGACCACCCCCAGAGCGGGCCAGACTCATCTTACATGTAACAGTTATGATGAGAGGGTGTTGAGTTTTCTCCTGACCTTGACTCTGAGCCCAAGATAGAATACCAGTTAAACGTTGAAATATCCTCTGCCCGAATGATACTACGTTCCTCCTTCTGAGTAACTGTTTCCCTTTTTGTTTTCTTTTGTTTTTCCAGGGCTCAGAAAAAACTCTCCTGTAGTCTCGAAGACTTGAGAAGTGAATCTGTGGACAAGGTCAGTCCATCAGTCTATCCATAAAGATGACTGAGTTATTTCTTTGAGGTCAGCACAGTGCTGGGACACGCAGGCCAGGCGCTGTCCCTACCTCATGGAGGCTTTTATCAAGTTGCTGGGGAGGCAGGGATTTTATGAACATTTTGAGAAAACTGGTCAGCTATGGCTCAAGGCATCCTAGAGGCAGAGTGAGTCAGAACACGCTGCCTGGAGTTGATGAGAAAAGATGTTGAGGTGGGCATGGGTAGGTTTGGGGAAATGGTTTGGGGAGCAGGAGGCAGTAAGGTCAGAGGCAGGAGTCAGATGGAACCAGAATTTTTAAATCCTGGCCCTGTTTCCCCAGGGCCCTTGGAATGTTGCAGAGGTTTTGAATAAGGATGAAAGTGAAGTCGCTCAGTCGTGTCCGACTCTGTGACTCCATGGACTGTAGCCCACCAGGCTCCTCCGTCCATGGGATTCTCCAGGCAAGAATACTGGAGTGGGTTTCCATTTCCTTCTCCAGGGGATCTTTCTGACCCAGGGATTGAACCCAGGTCTCCCGCATTGCAGGCAGATGCTTTAACCTATGTGGATAAAGATGCCCCTGGGAGTGGGTTATGGAATAAAGTAGAAGATTGGAGAGGAAGCTTCTTAAAGTGTCTAAAAAAGACATGAGGAGGGCTTTGTGGCTCCTTATATGGGGCTAGCCCTTGACCACGTGGGTGCCCCTGTGCTGGAGAGGAGGGTCACAGATTCTTGGGCAGCGAGGTCATTGGACACACAGGGGTGCTGCCCTGTAGCACTCCAGTGACCTTACTGCGTAGATCTCTTGGGGTCCAGCAGTGGGCCAGGCTCCCTGGTGATACAGTGGAAAACCAGGAAGGCAGGAGCCCGCAGTGGCTTTGTTCCCACCACGTGCCTCAGGCTCCCTCTGGTCTGTCCATGTGGTTGGACAGTGACCTATGTTCCCTCCACCAACTGTGTTGATCTGACAGAGATGGGGAGGGAGCGAGGGCCAAGCCTTGCAGGTCCAGGCCGGCAGGTGGCCCTGAGTTGCTGCCGTGACTAACGCGGGTCTCTTTCTCTCCACATAACTGAAATGCTCCTTGCCACCCCACAGTGTGTCGGTGGGAACCAGCTCTCCCCCGTGGTAGAACCCAAGGTAGTATATGTTAACTGCATGTCCCTGTTGTCGGTATGAGGCTGCGCTGTTTGCTAGTCTTCTCATTTAGCAAGTTACAGCTTTAGTAACCTTAAAATATGTTACCTGTAAGGGGTGAAAGGAAAGATGAAACTTCCTCTCCTGCTTTCTTCTTCCGTGCCCTCAGCTGGATCCTGTGCTTTCATATCCCTTATCGGTGCAATAGGACTTCTTATCTCCCCCATCTTACAGGCTCTGAGAAATCCACTTTTAAGGCAGAGTTGTTCTGATCTCTGGGGAGGGAGATGTTATGATCTCAGCACCCAAGCAGAGGAGTGAGACAGCTCTTGTCCTTTCTGTAGTGATAAGTCGTGGTTAAAACACCCGGGGACACACTCAGCGCAGGCGCACGGATCCTTCTGCAGTGTCCCCACACATGGATGTCTGGCCTTTGCTTTCTATGACTAAGAACTCTTGACATTGTAAGACACCCTCTGTATTCTTCTCCAGCCCTGTTAGATGCATGTCTGGACTTCCCTAGAATGTGCCTCCACTGATGGGCTCTCCCTGTGGAGTCCACGCAATGAGTCAGTCTCCCCTGCTCCTGACAGCTCTGGAATTGGAGTCCCTCGGGCCCTCTCTCAGTTATCAGCTCCTGTGCACAGGTCACAGACCCTGAAAGGTCCTATTCCATATCCTTGGAGCAAGCAGTGAGTCCTCTCTGTTGTGCCGGGACCACACTTGAGTCTGATGTAGATGGGGTCTGCCCCTTGCTTTCCTCGCTCCAGGGACTGATCTTATCGTTAACTGCTGTCGCTGTAGACCTCAGGTGTGTGATATTCTCCAGGCCTCTGTGTCCTCGTGTACTAGGCCAGGGGCAGAAATTGTTATCCTCTGTTTAGAAACAATAAAATGGAGGTTCTGAGGGGCTAAAGAGAAAGAACTTGGCCCGAGTTGGTCTGACTCCCAGCCGAGGCTCTCCTGCTCAGGTGCGCTGCCTCTGTGCTCTTTCAGGGCAGTGGGGTCTTCAGCCGTCTGCTTGGGATTTCCAGCCTTGCCTGGGATTTCCATCCCCCTAACCAGGGTCATTCTTCTCCGAGACGGCAATGCAGGACTGGCTTCCATTTCCCCTGTGTTGTGTCCTGATGCTGCATCGCCTTCTCCAGCAATGAGTCCCTCCTTGCCAGCGTCTCTTCTTGGCTGAGCAGAGCTGAGAGCCCTTTCCAGTGCCCTTGGTTCTTTTACTATCTTTTTCACGTGCCTGAGCTGCCTTTGAAGCCATCTTCTACAAGGCTCTGCCCTCTGTAAGTCTCAGCTCTTCAGCGAGCTCCTGGGGCAGTCCTCATGGGTGTAGCCTCGGCTGTCTCTGCCCTGTCTTAGAGGAGTGTGTATGATGATACGGCAGGATGTCTGTTTCTGAACCCTTCCCCACTCCCATATTTCCTGTATAAAATGGAACTTGGAGCCATGCCCTTCAGCTCTCGAAAATTTGTGAATGCCGCCCTCCCCACAGTCAGCGGTTCCCGGGTCTGACTGTATGTCAGAGCAATCTGAGATGCGTGTTAAAAACATAGACTCCCAGGGTGCACTCCCGCAGGGGCTGATTCATGGGTGCGGTGGGACCTGGGGTTTTATGTTTACAAGTGTCCCAGGTGATTATAAACCAGCCCGTGTCGGGGCTGGTGTTTGGAAACTGTTGCTGTTGACCATAAGTCTTAACAGGTCCAATCTGCCCCTCATGGACCATCATGAACTTAAAAACTGTGTGGTGTCCACCTCTTCAAGTTTAGTTATTCCTCCTTTACCAGCCAGTTCCTTCAGAATCCCTTGAAAATTTAGCCCACTATTCTCATCTCTCTCCTTTCTGAGCTGATTTATATAGGATTAGTATTCAGTTTTCAATGACTAAATTGAATTTCAAACAATTTCTAAGGCATGCCTTTATAAGGAAACTGAATTCAGAAATTTATTGGGCACTTGGCTTTTAACTAAATGAAAGATATCACAGTCACTGAAGTCTCCCACTAGTCTTCTGACTTGTTCATTTTGAAATTGGTTTCATCTTTCTTCTTTTTGACTTCTGCATCTGATCAAGTGATCCACAGTTGATTCCCTTGATAACATTGCTTTAATTTCTCTTTTCTTTTCACTCAAATGAATTTACTACTGTTTCCCTCAGGTTTGTGGGTTTAGGGCCCATTAAATCCTTCTTGACCAAATAAGTGCAATTCTTTTTTTTTTTTTTAAGTACAATTCTTCTTCATCTCAAAATCAGCTTTTCTTTTTGGAACCTTTTCCATGGCCAGAGTCACTGCCCTGGGCTGAACCTCATGCAGACTGTGATCCCAAGTTCCCAGGGATCTTCGTGCTGGCAAGTGGCCCTCTGACCTGCTTCCTGTTGACATCTCCCCTGACTGTGTTCTTACCTTCTCGCTTCACCTTAACCTGCTGTCTTTCAAAATAACTATTATTATAATATATAAATATGATCAATAGATAATATTATCTACTACGGTAAAGCAATAGGTATAACATTTGTTGGAATTCTGGTTTGTATGCTCAGAGAGGTTGAAAGGTAATTCTTAGCTGTGGATTCCTTAACCTCTGAGCACAAGGCCAGACAGCAAAGGCTTCGCCTCCTGTTCAGACATGGCTTCTGTCAGCCCTCGATTTGAGCTCAACTCTGTCCCCATCTCGCTATGCGGCTTTGGGCAAGTTTCTTTCTTTCTCAGAGCTCTGGTCCTATTGCCTGGCCTAGACTAATTGGCCTTTGAGGGGCTTCAAGTTGGCCTCAGTTTACAAATGGTTCTTGGAGAACAGGGAGTTGTTCCTGCATCCAGAGATTTCCTAATTGGGTTTGAGGTGGAGAGTGACAGCTAATTCAACATCTCCCTCCCTCTTCTTCCCTTAGGATGGCCCTTTCCTGGCGGAGCACAAGTACCCCACGTTACCTGGGAAGCTTCCGGGAGCCACGCCCAATGGAGAGGCTGCCAAGTCTCCACCCACCGCCTCCCCAGTGGACCCCGCAGGGAGCAGCCCACTGAGGCTGAGTGAGTGTCCAGACCCCAGGCTGGTGGCTTCTGGTGCCTCGGCCTTGGCACTTCCACTGTTGCACGAGGTCCCTGCACCCTCCCCACCACAGCCCACATCTGGAGAGCAGTGGGGGTGGGTGGACGGGGCAAGTCGTACTTACCTCAGGGTGGTCCCATGTCCAGAGACTATGGCTGTCCTTCTGGGCTCAATGTTCCCTTCCAGAGCCCAGAGAATCAGGGTGTGTGCCCACCTTCTTTCCACCTGTGATTATTCTACCCCCATTTTCTCTTCTCCTCTGTTCCTCCTCTCTTGACTCCTTCCTGACCTTCCTGTTTTTCCTCTTTCCCTCCCTGCTAGACACCACACTCCACCCTCCCTGGCCCTCCCCATTCCTCCTCTGTCCTCCTGATCTCTTTCCTGTCTCTACCTTCCTCTCTGCAGCCTCCCTCTTACCAGCAGGGTGATATTATGTGCTCGTCCAAGGAAGAGCATTTTCTTAGAGAAGTGGAGTCAGTGGGCAAGGGTGCCAGTCCACCAGTAGCCTTTTGGTGCTTAGGATCTGATGGAGGTCTTTGCACAATAGTCTGTATTTCTCCAATAGCAGCAGCAGATCAGTGGCGGGGGTTGGGGGTGCTAGAAGGGAGCATTCTGGTCCTGACAGAGCTTTCCCCACCCCTGAGTCCTCATCTCTGGCTGTTTCTGAGCCAGCCAGTGTACAGGCTTCTGCCCTTGGCCAGTACTGCCTTTGTCTGCAGAAACTCCAGAGAAGCCCTTGAATGAATGTGTCCTAGCGACACTCAGACTGTGGACTTTCCTGCAGCTTCAGATCACTATAGTCTGATCTGAGTGAGCTCTGGCATGTGCACAAGAGCAGTGGGCGGCCTGGCATATTCGGCCCTCACAGCCACCCCTCTCAGTCCATGTGTGTGGATGCCTTACCTGCCAGGAAGTGGCACCAGGAGCATTCGGCCCCCTCACTGCGTGACCCTGCAGGTCGGGCTCAGTCACCCTTCACCCCACCCCTCCTTGTGGGATTATTTTTCTTTCTGTTTGAGTTTTTCCCTCTTGCTCGGTGACTCTTGTTTCTTTCTTTGCTTCCCTATAACTCTGTTGGGCTGGACTTTGGCCTCTCTTGCTTCTTCATGTGGCTTCTCTGCTTCTTGGTTGGCTGGAGACCGTGGCCGGAGTATCAGTGCCCCCGTATTAGGTACTGTACCCTTCCAGGTGAGGTGGAGAGTGAGACGCCCTTGCTTGCCTCCCGGGACACCCTCCCTTTTCCAAACATTCAGCCAGGTCCCCCTGCTGCCTGCACACCCACATCTCCCTGGGGGGAGAGAGAGGAAGCTCCTTTCTGGATTTATCCTGCAAGTAGTGGGCCCCCATATGAAGACATTTGCTCACCCAGATTTGAAGCCTTAAGCTCACTAACTCCCCAGAGAGAAAACCTGGAGTATGCCTGAGCCCCTACTGGTCTCTTGAGATCTTGCTGTAAAGTTCTGCCCTGAAAGCAGGGCTGGGCAGACTATTCTTGACTCCCACTGAGGGAATGGCCCAGGCTTGGGGAGAAGGTTTGCAGAGGTCAGGTTCCTTCTTGTCACTCACATGTCATTTCATTCTTTCAATCTCAGGAGACACAGAAAGTGGCTGGGACGACACTGCTGTGGCCAATGACTCATCCATGTCATCGGGCACCGAGTCCAGCCCCCAGTCTCCCCTGACACCAGATGGTAAACGGAGCCCCAAAGGCATCAAGAAGTTCTGGGGAAAGTAAGTTGGTGGTGATGATCATTAATTACATTGTTCAGAATTAATATTCTTGGCTGAGCAAAGTGTCTCCATAACCCCCCTGTTTAATTAGATGTTGGAATAGCAGGAAGCACAGAGTGGTTACATGTAGAGAGAAGACTTTGGCCCAGAGAAGGAGAACTATGAAAGGCACTCCTTAAGTATAGCCAGTTGCCTTACATGTCATTCATTTTAGGCATCAGTCCATCCCACAGACCCTGAGAGCATCCTCTGCAGCGATGCCTCACGTGCTTTGGAGAGACGCATGGGTGAGAACAGTTTCTTCCTCCTCAGGGCTCAGTCTATGTCTTAAAACTATCTTTGAAGATAGAGCGCTGAGTCTTTGCTGGCCTTGCTGACCCAGTCTGCAAAATAAGGCAGAAACTGGGGCCTACTCCCAGGCAGCAACCTGCACTTTGACCCCTCAGGGAGAGGGGCCTCATCCCAGAGGCAGGGTTAGAGTTGAGGCTGGGCCTTGATGCTGGCCCTCAGGGCAGGCACTGGGAAGCAGGGCCATCCCGAGCCCTGGGTGTGGCTTGTGAGGCCCTATGTAGGGGGAGTGCACTGACCTCGGGCTTCCAGCCTGCCCTCTGATGGTCTCCATGGATTTCTGTCCACACAGGATCCGAAGGACTCAGTCAGGAAACTTCAACACCGATGCCCCAGGGGTGGCTGAGTTTCGGCGAGGTGGGCTCCGGGCGACTGCAGGGCCAAGACTGTCCAGGACCAGAGACCCCAAGGCTCAGAAAAGGTAAGCCTCCCTCCAGTCCATCTGCAAAGAACCATGTAAAATCCTGCCCAGGATGGAGTGGGGATGGGGGCTGGATGCCCCAGAGCCTTCAGAGATGGGAAGACAGGAGCCCCTAGCCCAGAGCTTCTCGGCCTATCCCTTTGACACATGTGGACATTGCTCATGCTTATATCTAGGTGCACTGAGGCAGAGGCAGGGGCTGCCTACAGCCAGGATGTGGGGTAGGAGGCGGCGCTCCAGCCCCACAAGTAAACCTCAGTCTCCTTGTCTATGAAGTGTGGGGTCAAAAACAGGTGCTTGTGAAAGTTCTTATGAGGCTCACGTGAGCTCCTACACATTTAACCCTGGCGTCAGCTGGCCACATTCAAGGGTCCCCTTCCCCCAGGAGACTGGTGGAAAGAGAGCACGGCCTGCTTCTGGGGAAGCCCCTCCTTTCACACAGACCTGCAAAAGGGTGCGGGGGCAGCAGGCAGATCTGCTCTGATCCCTCATGACACACAGTACCAAACCCTCCTGCAGCAGCAGCCTGGAAGGGCTTATAAAGGGATCAGAATGGGAGATTTTTATACGACTGTTCCCCTCACACCCTAATAAAAAAAGCATTAAAAGAAACTTTTCCGGAGATCACCCTGGTGGACACCCTCTCGCCACCAGCTTTATCCCCCTGCTTTCCCCAGGTCTCTCTACTCAGAGGAGAGCCTCTCCCTTCCGACCTGCCCAGGTGAACCTTTAGTCCTGTGTCTTAGGGAAACCCTTTTCCATAACCTCTGCTCCCATCAGATGATCCTCGCAGTATAGCATCTCGAGCGGAATATCTCCTACTAAAGTCCGAGTTTCTCAGACATGAACAGGCTCCGGGGGGCCTTTCTGGAGATTGGGCTGTGACAGGTTAAGTTTAGCCAAACAGTAAAGAGTAAGGATTTTTCTGTCTTGGCTGCGCTGGGTCTTCACCACTGCTGCGCATGGGCTCTCTCTAGTTGCGGTGAGTGAGGGCCTGCTCTTCACCGCAGCGCTCAGGCTTCTCGTGGTGGCTTCTCTCATTTGCTGAGCACAGGCTCTAGGTACACCGGCTTCTGTAGCTGCAGCACGTGGACTCAGTAGTTGCGGCGTGTGGGCTTTAGGGTACACAGGCTTCAGTAATTGTGGTGCGTGAACACAGTTGCTCCATGGCCTGTGGGATCTTCCCAGACTAGGGATCAAACCTGTGTTCCCAGCATTGGCAGGTAGATTCTCATCCTCTGTACCATCAGGGAATTCCAAAGTGTAAGGTTTAACCCTCTTAATTTTCACCCTCCTGAGATTGCCAGACACCAGTGGCAAGTACATGTTAAGACTAAGATGTGCACAACTTGCAGACTAATTCTAGTTAGAACAGTCCAGACCTTAGTGAAGGGGGAGTGATGTTCCCTGCTATGGCATGCTGTTCACAGACCTGCACCCCTGCGGAAGGGAGCATGTGTGGACATACCCTGCTTCCCCACCCAGCCCCCGCCGGTTCCCAGGCCTTGCCAGGCTCTCCCATGTATACTCTCAGGACCTTCGGTGAGTGTCCCCAGACCCATCCTCCAGGTGTCTTGCAGAGAAAACCCAAGGATGCGTAGCCCTCCTGGTCCTGCTCTGTGAGGCTCGTGGATCCACATTTACCTTTCTAGTCAGAAACGTAAATGCTCAGCAAATGTTAGTTTTTAGAGGCTAGAGAATCTAAGGATATGGTCTGAGAAGGCAGAGACCAGTTCAGAGCCATTATGGTGCACGGGGATGATCTGGTGAGATGATATGGGGTGGGAGGTGGGAGGGGGGTCCAGGATTGGGAACTCATGTACCCCTGTGGCGGATTCACGTCAATGTATGGCAAAACCAATACAGTATTGTAAAGTAAAATAAAGTAAAAATAAAAATTAGGAAAAAAAGAAAAAATAAGCCGCAGGAAGCTTTTCCATATATTCCATGAGTATTCTAATCTACTTGGCAGTCTTCTGACTTTAGACATTAATGGTTCTGGGATGAAAAAATAAAGCCAGCATAAGCTTGAATGATGAAATTTTGTTCCACTTCTGGCTTTCCTCTGGATTTATTCTTGAAGAGGGGATCATTGGTTGGGTGTAAGAACTTCTCTAAGACCCTTAGGCGTCTTTCCTTAGAGCAGGACTGCATGGTTAAGGGGCCCCATTCACCGTCTGCCAAGTCACTTGGGTGTGGGGTGGCCAGCGCGGGGAACTTTCTCTGCCAAAGGCAGAACTGCAGTTCCAACCACAGAGTTGCTTTGTTTGGATGTTTTTGTGCTTTGTTAACAGTAACAATGGATGACAAGGAGAATGGGAATGAAGGCCTGATAGGACTGTGTGTTTATCACAGCTGTGCTTGTGGTAACAAAAATGAGCTTGCTGGTGGGAAAGAAAGGCCTTTATTACTCTTTAACAGAAATGTGATATAATTATATGCTAATACTCTCTGATATTTATAGTTTATAGATATTTAGGTGTAGCCTTTAAAAAATATTGTCACCAGTATTCCTATAGGAAAAGTTCATTGTTATTGAAAGTCTCCAGCCCTAATCCTTTCTTTTTTTTTTCCAGTTGAACAGTTGTTTGCTAATGACATTGCAGTTGTTTGATAATGAACTCTCAGGTTATAGAAGAATCCATGTTTTAAATTTTTCCTGTTTTGCTAATTTACGTTCCAATGGATAGAGGAGCCTGACTGGCCACAGTCCATGGGATCGCTGAGTCAGACATGACTGAGTGACTAACACACTTGTTGTAGGTGCTTGTTGCACCTACAATCTTCTCAGCATTAACTATTTGCACCTTTGTTTAAACTTCTAGTTTTATAGGCCTCCCCAAATTACATTCTTATTGTTAATTTTGCTTACATGTTTATTTCTTTTGTGAATTGTGAGCATTTTTGCCCATTTTATTTAGTTATGAATATATTTTAATTAGTTATTTAGTTTCTATTTGTTCTCTATACAGTATATTAAGATATTAAGCCACATCTAAAAATTGTGATAGGTCATTTTTCAGGTTTGTTGCAGACTTTACTTTGATATATGAAATTTTTAGGTTTGTGTACAATAAGTTACCAACTTTTCCTTTGTGATATCTTTCATTATTTTGTTTTAAAATTTTTCAATGATTTTTTAAAAACTGGTTTTAAACAATGAATTTTTAAAAAGTAATTTTTAAAAGCTTCAAAAGTCATCTATTTAGAGATTTATTTTGGTGTGCAGTGACAGTTTTTTTTCCCCAAGAAAAAGTAGAGTGTAAATGTTTAAATCAGCCAGACTTTAAAGCCACATATCTGGCCCCCATCTCTGGAGGGGTTTTCTGAGTTCGTCTACAGAGAGTATTGCCTTAGTGACTCTAACTTATGAGTCGTCTCTGATCAGAGTGGTTCCCTGCCTCTCTTCCCTGCCCTATTTCACTGCCTTTGTCCCAAGGTCTTTTACTTGTCTGGGCCCCTTCCACAGTCCAGAGAGTGTCCACCCAATGTACTGACAAAGCCCTGTGTTTGGAAATTTTTTCATAAGTAAGACATTTCAAATACAAACAGTTTTGAGACTGCTGACTCTTTACTCCAACTTTCCCTTGGTCTATGCTTAGACTAATATCAGATGACACTGGAATAGCCATGAGCATTCTCAAGATCTGACTTAGGGGAAGTTGAGTTGGGAATCCGTTTGGTTTGGGTTTGGTGGAATTATGTTTATGTGGTTTGCAGTCACTTCGTGTTTAGTTTACTAAGGTTTCATTAATTAGCTGTCCGACTATAAAAATGGCTTCCAACGTGCCAGTGTGCCCAGCACTCTGACGCAGAGACTCAAAGTCAGAGATCTTGTTCCAAAACGAACTTGTCCTCTGGCATTTGGTTTCAGAAGTATGGGGTAGTGGGAAAAAAAAGAACATTTGAAATATACAAAACCAGAAACTAGTCTGTGGAAAGTCTTTCCAGTCATCAGATTTGCATAATCCTAAACAGGAGATATGGTTCTCTTGGTGCTTTTTCAAAACAGAAGTCCTCTCTTTTCAGAAAAGGACTAATGAAATACATGCAATGATAAGGGCACCCTGTGTTCTCCGTCTGCCATGGGAATGGCCTGTTTGATAAATCGCACTTACATCATTTTAACTGCAATTTGGAAAGATGTTTTGGAGCATGTTAGTAAAACAAGTGGTTTGGCTGTATATGAAAGGTACTTTCTCTGTCATCTCTAAATCACTTAACACCATGTTCGGCCCCGGACAAGAGTATGGGAGACCCTGGCACTGACGGAACCCCGGGAGGTGGGAAGGTTGGGTTTGCTACTGTGGGAATACCACAAGCTTAGGAGAGCAGAGACCATTCACAAAGCGAGAGATGGGAAGATGATTAAGGGTAGAGGAGCATGTCAAAGCTCTAGGATGTTTTGAAAAGGTCTACAGGACAGAGGCATTCAAATTACAGTCTCAAAAACACTTATTTCATCTCAGAACTAAAATGTCTCTCTGATATGTAGAACATTTGTTTCTTCCCAATTCCCAGAAACTTAGAAGCTAAAATTAAAAGGTAATAGAAGTGATAAAGTGACCACTGAAATTAAAAGAAACTATTCTGATATTAAGAAAAATATATACACAAAAAATCCCAGATCAAACCAAATGCAATAATTCACCAAGAGCAACAGATAAATTCCAAACAAAAATAGTGAATTTTGTGGTGGTTGTTCAGTTGCAAGTCATGTCTGACTCTGCGACCCCATGAACTGCAGTACACCAGGCTTCTCTGTCCTTCACTGTCTCCCTGAGTTTGCTCAAACTCATGTCCATTGAGTCAGTGATGCCATCCAACCATTTCATCCTCCGTCACCCCCTTCTCTTGCTTTCAATCTTTCTCAGCATCAGAGTCTTTTCCAGTGAGTCAGCTCTTTGCCTCAGGTGGCACAAGTATTAGAGCTTCAGCATCAGCATAAGTCCTTCCAATGAATATTCAGGGTTGATTTCCTTTAGGATTGACTGCTTTGATCTCCCTGCTGTCTAAGGAACTCTCAAGAGTCTTCTCCAGCACCACAGTTTGAAAGAATCAATTCTTTGGTGCTCAGCTTTCTTTATGGTCTAACTCTCACATCCATACATGACCACTGGAAAAACCATAGCTTTGACTAGACAGACCTTTGTCGGCAAAGGGATGTCTCTGCTTTTTAATACGCTGTGTAGGTTTGTCAGCTTTTCTTCCAAGGAGCAAGTGTCTTTTAATTTCATGCCTGCAGTCATTGTTGGCAGTGATTTTGGAGACCAAAAAAATAAAGTCTGCCGCTGTTTCCATTGTTTCCCCATCTATTTGCCATGAAGTGATGGGACCAGATGGCCATGATTTGCGGTTTTTTGGTGTTGAGTTTGAAGCCAGCATTTTCACTTTCCTCTTTCACTTTCATCACGAAGCTTTTTAGCTCCTCTTTGCTTTCTTCCATTAGTGTGGTATCATCTGCCTATCTGAAGTTGTTGATATTTCTCTGAGCAATCTTGATTCCAGCTTGTGCTTTATCCAGCCCCACATTCTGCATGATATACTCAAAATCGTGAGTAGGTTCCTTGATTGTTGTTCAATAAAGTGAATCATATGAACACATTGGCAAAAGATGAAAATTTCTTAATTTTACATGATATACTAACTTTGACCAAGATGATGTTGCCTTATATGCAACAGCCACAGGGACATTAAATAAATGTCAATTCAAAAAATATTTAATAAACACCTGAAAGCTTGAATGCTGTGGAATTTTACAGCTCGTATCTAAAGGACACTTGATAGTTTTCCTAAATTTAATGACTCTAAAATTGTATTTAACAATACCATTTTTAAATTGTGAAGCTGAAAGGTTTTTTAAAAATACTATCAAAATAACAAACATTGGTCCATTGTGCTAGAAGGAAGGTGGAATTAAGCTTCTCACAGAAAATACAGCCCTGCCCCACCCACAGACTCAAATAACCACATATCACATTTCTACTGGTTGAATCCATGGATGCAGAACTCACAAATACAGAGGGCTGAGTGAACTATGCCATTTTATCTAAAGGGCTTGAGCATCCCTGGATTTTGGTGTCTTTGAGGTCCTGGAACCAATCCCCTAGCAGATACAGAAGGACAGCTATGTTATTGAGTTGTTGACATATGAAGCAAGCAGAGAATACCAAATATGAAGGTAAAGCAATATAGAAGTGTATTTGGAATTAATAAAAACATTATTTTTCTGGATTCCACAATATTTTTCCATTTTAGTTAGATTCGTAACCTTTGTGATTTTTTGAATTCTAAATACACATTTTGTTCCTAATTTTGTATTCAAATTGTGTATTCACATATTCCATCTGCATTCAACTCTTAAAGAGGTCCCCCGCCCCAAATTTTATAAGTTCCAGGTCTCAAAAAACCTAGATCTGCACTTATTCTTGATTCATTATAAACTTAGGCTCCAGGCTGGGTGACCAGCACCTGCTCTAAGGCACACACCATCTCCTGCACTTGCTCTAACATGGTGCTTCCTGGTCATTCTGGCTCTTTAAGAAATCCTCTCACTTTCAAGGAATTTTTTAATGCCTCATTCAGGCATTAAAAAATTTTTATTTTAACTAGCATTTTAGAAGTACGTCCTTAGAAGCAGTCTTTTGGAATAGCCAGTCTTCTATATTCCCTGAATCCGCCTTTATTTTATTTTTTTTTCCGCCTTTATTTTTTTTAAAATGGATATAAAGTTGCTTTGTCAACCTCCCCCCACCCCCCCACAACTCAACTGGGATTTGCGTGTGCCATTATATTCAGACTGTAAATGAAAAATTGATGTCTGTAAGAATTGATGGCTTTGTAAAACCCAGGCTTCCTGTTGAGGAACATGATCTAGCTCTTCATTTATTCATATCCTTTTTATGCTGCTCAGTTGAGTGTCATAGTTACCATCTCCCCCATCCCCACACACAAGGACCCACTCAGTTCTCGTAAAGGCAGCGCTTAGACATTTTATAATGTTGGTTGCTATCAGTGGGATTTAAAATTATTTTAACAAAAATATTAGTATCTGTGCATTGGTATATAGAAAATAATGTATGTCATGTAAATATTGGGAGTGTGTGTATTTTATAACTGGCTACCTTACTGAGCTCTCTTGGGTTTTCTAGGTAGACAACCATGTCATTCTGAAAAGAGTGGCTTTATTTCTACCTTTCTAATAGCTATATTTTTGCTTTTTATTTTATCTCTTCTTATACTTACTGCAACTCTGACCAGTGTTACTAGTGTGATAAAAAATTCTTTTTATTGATTTTAATGTGAATGCTCCTAGTATTTCATTAGTAAATAAGATTTTAACTACTGATAATTGGAGGTGTTTTTTTTTTTTTTTTTAATGTTTGAGTACTGATACTTTCTCTAGCTTTCTAAGCATTTTGGTAAAAATGATATTAAACACTGTGTAAAACATGATTCAGGTGTGGATCTAAATCCTAATGGGGCTGTGACTCTGGGCTTTGGTTCAAGTGTGTATGTATGTGGACTGCGTGTTCATGCGAGCACAGCTTCCTGTGTATGTGTGTAAGTCCCTCAGTCATGTCTGACTCTTTGCGACACCATGGACTGTAGCCCTCCAGGCTCCTCTGTCCATGGGATTTTCCAGGTAAGAATACTGGAATGGGTTGTCATTTCCTATTCCAGGGGATCTTACCGACATCAAACCCATATCTCCTGTGTCCCCTGCATTGGCAGGCAGATTCTTTACCACTGCGCCATCAGTGAAGCTCTTGAGCACAGCTTCCTGAGGCGCGTGTAACTGCCCCAAGCTCTCAGCAGCTGCAGATCTGAGATTCCCACCAGGTGTTATCCCAGGACACTCGAGTCTATCTTGAATGAGTATGTTGTGGTTCAACTGGATCGCATTATGGGGGTTGTTTGTTTAAACCTAGTCCCTTTTTGTGAGGCACTGTTATGTTCAGATGGAGCCCAGGCTCTCATGCTAACAGGGTCATTTCCTGCTTCCAGTGACGCCAACGCCCCCTTTGCCCAATGGAGCACAGAGCGTGTCTGCACATGGCTGGAGGACTTCGGCCTGGCTCAGTATGTGATCTTTGCGAGGCAGTGGGTGACTTCTGGCCACACTTTACTGACAGCTACCCCTCAGGACATGGAAAAGGTACGGGCTGAGCCCTGGGTAAGGAGGTTCCTACTTCTCCCCAAACCAATGCATGGGAAGATGAATTCCCCCCATTCCTTCCCACCCACCGCCCCGACAACATGCCCACACGTAGGAAGATGGGCAACGGAGGCCAAGATTCTGTTGGTGCAGGTTGATCCCAGGGCAGTGGGCAGAGGTCTGCTGTTATGCTCCACCCAGTGGAGGATCTCCACCCAGACATAGGAGCCTCTGAGAGCTGGGTTGCTTGCCGAGATTTCACAGCTGTCTCCATCTTTCACTTGCAGGAGCTGGGAATTAAGCACCCTCTTCACAGGAAAAAGCTGGTTTTAGCAGTGAAAGCCATCAACACTAAGCAGGAGGAGAAGTCTGCACTGCTGGACCACATTTGGGTAACACGTAAGGATAGGCAGATGTGTGTATGTTTCTGGCAGCTCCCTGTGAATGTGTGCCTCAAAGGCAGCTGTCTCCTTGGGACAGGCAGACAGATTACTAAACTTTAGGGGAAACACAGCTGGAACTTGAATGATAATTTGCTGCTGCTTTCTTTTTATGTTTTTTTTGCATCCACAGTCTCCGTTTTTCACAAGTCTCACTTCCCCATTTCTGTAGGTTGGCTTGATGACATTGGCTTACCCCAGTACAAAGACCAGTTTCATGAATCCAGAGTTGACGGGCGAATGCTGCAGTACCTGACGGTGGTGAGGACCCTCCCTCCATTGTTTCAGTCGTCCCTGTGAGCACCCAGCTCAACGCAGGCGTCCCCATGGAGGTTATTTTACACTTGATCCCACCACCTCTAGCATATCCTTAAGGTCTTAAAACAGTGTCATTTGTCACATAAGATGCCCCAAGTAGCAAAGTACGAACTATTGTGCCAAGGAGAACTGTTGCCGTGTCCATGTTGTATTGAATGGTCTGGAAAGGATCCTCATGGGGTGTCTGTCACTTCAGAAGCTCTGGTTCATGCACCAAAACTTTGTTCTTCCAGAATGATCTCCTCTTCCTAAAAGTCACCAGCCAACTACATCATCTCAGCATCAAATGTGCCATTCACGTGCTGCACGTCAACAAATTCAACCCCCACTGCCTGCACCGGCGGCCGGCTGACGAGGTGAGGGCATGGCGCGCCCTGTCCAGGTAGCCTGAGCCAGGACACCCAAGATAGGGCATTAGAAAACCAGGACGTTATCGTCACTCACTAAGTGGCTGCGTTTGGGACCATGGTGCTGTGGATTCTTCCCTTTGCTAGGGCTTCATGATGCCCCAACATGCCTGTGGCCTGAACTCTGTGTCCATTGCAGCCACTATACCTCCAACGTCCATCTCCCTGGGGGAGATACATGCTATGGGCCGGAGGGCAGTGGCAGCAAGTCTTTTAAAGACATTATTACGATTAAAGGGGACAAGGAAGTGGAGCAAAGGGGAGAGAGGGGTGAGACAAAATGGAAAGATGCTATCAAAGTATGCGGAGGAGTGGAAAAGAGCCTATGAGGAAACCAGGTATTTCAGAATCTCTGGGTAGGTAGAACATTAACTGACCTCCAGCTCCAGATTCACAGGGACATGAGCAGGTTTTGCTAGAGAAGAAATAGTAGAGTTAACTCAGCAACCTACAGCCTGGGGAATTCCCTGATAATCTTCCATGAACCTCAGAGTTCTACAAGGTTGTCGGTAACACCCTGGCTCCTGTGTTCTGGGAACTAAGTCTAACCCTGCTTTAAGAGTACTACTCAGCTTCCCAGGGGATTGAAAACTCCTAGCCGTACTCTCTATCCTCTCTTTTCTCCCTGTTCAACAAAGCACGTTTTGAATGCCTTCTATATGTCAGGCACAGTGCTGGGCATTTTGAAGACCCAGATGCCACTTGAGGGCACTCAGGTGTAAGTATCTTAATGTGTATTCTCTGAAAACATTTGGCCACGCCAGTGAGATCTTTATTCTGTAACACTCAGCTCATCATTGGTAGTCCTCTTTTAAAGTGCTTCTGGATCACTGAATGAATAACTCCATGCCTTCATGTGTTAGTCTCGAAGTAATCAGAGAGTCAGGGAGTAACGGGATTCTGGAATTAGATATTCTGTAGGAAGATCCGGCAGGTTGAGTGACAGCTTAATTTCTTGGGAATGAGGTAGGCTCTCAGGCAGCTGGCATGGAGTCCTGGTTCAGTAGGCAAAAGGTAGGCCTGGGTGAGGCATCTAGGGCTGACTGACTCCCAGGGGCTGGCTCCACAGAGGAGCCTGGTAGGACCTGTAGGTCTAACTTCTCCATTCTCCTTCTCCCCTCTCACAGAGTAACCTCTCTCCTTCAGAAGTTGTGCAGTGGTCCAACCACAGAGTGATGGAGTGGTTGCGGTCCGTGGACCTGGCAGAATACGCGCCCAACCTTCGTGGGAGTGGCGTCCACGGAGGGCTCATTGTGAGTGGCTCTTTGAGCTGGTCCACTTGCCTCAGTGCTCCTGAGGTATTCAGGAACTGATGTCTAAGGGTTAGACATGCATCCTAGTAAGAAAGTTGATACTTCATCGGAACTCCTTGCATAAATTGCAGTCTCAAAATAGAATTTGATCTGTTGTGGCTGAGATTTAATAGGCTTCATGGAAATAAGATGGGCTCTGGAAAGACTTTCCCAGCTACAGGCCCAGAGGAGTCCAGGATCCAGGACAAGGGGCCTGCATGAAAACTGCCCATTAACCAGGCAGCTCCACCTGCTGCTAGAGGAACACGGGGCTGGGCAGGGAGAGGGCACCTAGGTGTCACCTCCTGCTTGTCATGGGACGATCTGTCTCAGCACTCAGCATTATCAAGAGGCAAAGCTAGCAGAGAAATGAGGAAGGGGTGATGATGGATGAGAAACGAGACAGCCTTGGCTAAGAGGGCAACAGCTCTCCACTGGTCAATCACAGAGTCGGGCCCGTGCCAGGAAGCAAGCAGGGCGGGGACACAGGACAAGTGCCCTGGAGGCACCCAGGTCGATGGGGGCCTGTTTCTCAGTGTTGTCACCTGGAACCACTGGTGGTCATCGCTGGCTGACTTGTCTGGTTTCTTCTTAGATCCTAGAGCCACGCTTCACAGGGGACACCCTGGCCATGCTTCTCAACATCCCGCCACAAAAGACGCTCCTCAGACGTCACCTGACCACCAAATTCAACGCCTTGATCGGCCCTGAGGCTGAGCAGGAGAAGCGAGAGAAAATGACCTCACCTGCTTACACACCACTGACCACTACAGCCAAAGTCCGGGTGAGTTGCCAGACCCTTTCTGGGGTGGCCACAGGGACCTGCTTTCTGGCCCTTAACTTGGGCAGCAGATAAGCCCGGACCTGGTGCCAAACCCAAGTGGGCTGCCTGGACGAGGAGGCTCTCGTGACTTCTGCTTTGGCTTCTACCTTTGGTTTGATTTTATGTTACTCTTTGTTAGGCCAGTTCCCAGCCACTCTTGAGTCCAAGGGTGTGCAGGTTTCTTTACACAGAAATGATGTGCAGGCAGCATCCAGTCCTCTTTCCTGATACTGCCTTGACTCGTTTTGCAAAGCAGACAAGTTCCCGAGTGTGGGTGCCCTGTGCCAATTAGAGCTGTCTTACCAACTCGGTGAGTGGCCCTGCGGGCAGCCAGTCCTGGAGGTGGCCTGCACACAGCTAGCAGAGGTCCCGAGGTCATCTAAGCACCAGCACCACTCAGAGGGGCTCTGAATCTCACACATCCCCGCTGCCTGAGCTCTCCTGCCAACTCAGCACAGCTCCGGTGCTGGAGCAGGCAGGAAGGGCTATCCATGTGGCTGCCCTAGGTGCTGTGAGAAGGCAGGGGGTGCTCCCTGTGTGGTTGCAAGTCCTGTGAACTTGGCCTCTGTACAGGCTGCAGCATCTTCAGGGAGTCCTGAGTCCTCCCAGGGAATGTCGACATCACAGGGCAGGAGTTTTGGGCACGGAGCCTTGGAGGAGCAGCTCTGCTTGCTCAGGACAGTTGATCTGTTGGCCTCTCCCCAGCAGGCCAGTTGCTTCCAGGAGTGCTGTTTTGTGAAGAGAGTTTTTCTGGAAGCAGTTTGCCTTATTCCTTCCCTCACAAGCCTGCTCTAAAATGTATTGTTAGGTGAGCTGCATACCAGCTCAGTCATCTCTTTCTCATCGTTTTGCATCTGCTGTGTTTTAGCCAAGGAAGCTGGGGTTTTCACATTTTGGAAACATAAGAAAAAAGAAGTTTGATGAGTCGACGGACTACATTTGCCCAATGGAGCCCAGCAACAGTGTTGGTGATGGTCACAGGGCCTACAGTGGCGCCCGGGGCCTCAGCACCCTCGATGCCCCTGAACTGGACGGGTTGGAGCAGGTGGGACCGATCAGCTGATGCCTCTGTCACCCGCACTGCCTGTGCGTCCTGCAAGCTCACAGTAACTCCGCGTGTGTCACCACGTAACTCACCTCACCCCCGCGTATGCGCATGACCCGCAGAGAACATTCTAGCCATTGCGCACCCCTGGGCGTCTTTCTCCGAACCCTGCGGGTGGTGTGGAGAAAGGAGCTGCATCCTTGCTAAGGGGCCAGACTTGGGGACTCAGGAGGAAGGACACTTTAGGATGCTTGTACATTTTCGGTAAGTTGGAATGTCCAGCTATAGCACTGGTGGCCACGCCTGAGCTTGGACACAGGTCCCAAGGCCACAGACAACCCTGAGGGGCTCAGCTCTCAGGACCTTCAGCTGCTCCCCTGTGGAGGGCAGTCCCAAGTGCCTTGGGCCTGTGGCTAGAATTTTGGCTGCAGGGACAGAGCAGGACCTTCTGCTATGGGGACAGTGGGACTGTCGTGACTTCATTCAGAGGTGGTCTCTTCTTTCAGTAATAAAACCCGTATTTATGTAGAAAGCAAGCAGCACAGCCTATCTCTAAGCGTGTCCAGGGGAGCGAGGTGGGCACATTGACAGCTGGAGTGCTGCTCAAGAGCCCACACTGCTGAGCTGGGCTGTGATTTGCAGGTGTCCTGAGTGAGGGGGATGGGGCAAGGAGGCACCCCCTCCCAGCCTTTGGAGGAGCCTGTGGCCTCACTTCAGGGTGCACAGCCCAGTGGGAAGCCCAGAGGCATTTTGCATCTCACATTCTGCTGTCGTGCAGACCCCGAAGCTGGTCTCCATTCTGGCGAGGGGAAACCAGCCTGCCTTGCTGGCAGGCCTCTCTTCTTGCGTGTGTTGTGTGGGCTCTGCTGTGACTGCCCTCCCTGGGCCTGTGTAGGGGTTGCTCTGCCTTCGTGGAGCTGAAACAGACCTGGCTTCCTGATTTAGAGGCCGACTGACTGAAAGTGGGTCTTCCAGATGGGCCTGGTCTGGCCAAGGACAGGGGAGGGACGCACCCGCCAGTCTGGGCTCCTGCTCATGAAATCCCAGTTGGGCCCAGTGCAGCTTTTGGCTCCACTGGTCCCCTGGGCCTTGTCTGCAGAAATCCGGACAGCAGCCTCATAACTGGTGGCCGCGGCAGGGCCTCACAAGCCCAGTTTGAACTCTGGTTCTGTTCCAGATGGAGGTGATGCAAAGTACCAGCAGCCTCAGGCCATGGCCTCCCGGCCTCCTTTGAAGTCCAGTTAGCAAGGAATGTGGGCACCGGCTTGCAAGTTGTTAGCACGGCTGCTGTTTGATCCCAGGGCCGGGACTACTGACGAGAGGTGCTCCCCAGGGCTGAAAGCTGGGCCACAGCAGTTTAGAGCTGTAGTCAGGGCAGGCTACCCCTTGTTCCTTTCTTATGTCCTGGTGGGAGACTCTCCGCATGTGCCTGCTTTCAAACCCTGCATGGGACTGTGATGTCACTAACACTGTGCGGCCTCAAGCAAGTCCTGTATCTCTTGGTGGGGCCCAGTTTTCCCACCTGTAACGTGATGGGTTATATGCAGTGCCCTCAAAGGGCAGATTTACAATGTCCACAAAGGTTTAGGGGAGGAGGAGCGGACCGGCATTGCCTGAGCAGGTGGGGCCGGAGGTTGCTGGCAGTGAGGATACCTGGCTGTGCCTGCACTGGGCATCAGTGTCTGAGGTCCTGCTGGTCCTTTCTGAGGTCAGCGTCAGAACGGCCGCCATCCCACTCTCCGTGCTCCTGTGTCCCCTCAGAGCCGGCACTGAAGTGGGACCGCGGGAGTGTATGTGGCCGTGTGGGACAGTGGAAGCTCTGCCTTTCCCCAGGCATGAGCAGTGCGTGCTTCACCCCTGTGTCGCTCCCCAGGGCCTGGCCCACTCCCTGCCCACTCTCCCGGGGAGCAGGCCCAGGCAGGATAGGACTTGCAAGCCAGCTCTGCGAATCCCGAGCTCAGTCCACGAGCACTGAGCAGGCCGCTGCCCATTTTACAGATGGCACCTTCGGAAGGCACCGTGACGCAGATAGGGCTCCTCTCCCAAGACATTCACCGCCTCACGGTAGGACTCTGGCCCTCTCTCTATAGTAGGGCCCGTGCTGGGGAGGCCCCGGGAGTTTGGTGTGGGGCTGGCTTAGCCCCCTTGCCTAATCCAGAGCCTGTAGCGCCAGCGCCCTTGCTAGGGGAGAGCAGACAGGACTGGGGGCTGGTGCCGGAGATGAGCCAGCCCTGAGGCAGATAGAGGCCCAGAGGCCTTCTCCACTGGCCTGCTGCTACTCTTGAGCCAAAACCAGCTAAAGTGTCCTAGGTCGCAGGCCCTCTGTCCAGGCCTGGGGCTGGTGAGGAAACCAAGATACTCAGCAGTTCTGGGTCACCTGCCTTGTCAGCCCAAAGCCCAGGCCTCACCCCTGCCAGATGGACAGGACTCTGCCCTCTCTGCCCATGAGACACACATTTCCTGTCACGCCTCTGACTTTACAGACATCACAGGCATGAGTCCATCCTGGCATGCCCAGTTGGGACAAACTGTAGCATGGGAAGCAGCTCAGACCCCAGGGAGAGGAGCCACTCTGGAGGGAGAATGGCTGTCCCTGTCTGCGACCTTGGGCAAGTCACTGTCTGTCAAGCAGGGCTGATAACATCCTCCTTGCCAGGCTGGCAGGCAGACCAGAGCTGGCAGAAAAAGGCCAGTCAGAGAACAGAATCACATTGGTGAGGCCCGGTGCCTCCCAGGGCCTGTCAGTTCTGGACTGCCCCAGCACGAGCCCACTGGCCACAGCGTCCACCTCGCTGAGGCCTTTGCTGGTTTATTGAGCAGATTATAAAGGCCAAACCCAAGGCAAGACAAGACTGGGGGACTCTCCCTGAGTCCAAAGAGGATCACTTTTGTCAATTTGTATTTTCTTGGCTCGCACACTGAAATGAACCCACCCAGCCCTGTCCTTCTCACTTCTGACAGACCTTTGGTGGCCATGAGCTGGCACCTTTAAAGGTCGGAGCAATCTACTGTTGACAGTGTTGGTGTCCTTGGGACACCATGAACTTACAGGGCGCTGGTGTCAGGGCGAACCCAGGAGCAGCTGCTCCCCATGGAGCAGCCGCAGGGCAGCCTTGACCTGTTGAATGCTGTTGAGCAGGGCCTTCGGCCGTGTCCTTTCAGACGATGCTGAGCCAGGACCAGCTGCTGACCGACTCCCGCCTGGCCACTCCCAGATCTGAGGACTGGAGATGACTCTCTTCATGGCTGGCAGCCCAGAGAGGCACGTGTGTGGGTTCCGAGTCCGCTTCGACGGGAAGCTGGCCCACGGCCACCCACAGAGCCCAGACTGGGCCCCAGGGCATCTCCGACGCGGGTGCTGACAGGACAATGCGAGGCTGTGGAACAGATGTCCACAAGGTGGCCCACAGGTTTTCAGCTGTGCTGTGCTCTCCACCACAGCTTTTGTACTTTTTGTACTTTTATAAGTGGACTGTAGAGCGCTTTTGCAGGGAGGGCAGTGAGATGCCGACACACACTCAATGACTCACGCCATCCCTAGCAACAGCCGGGGGCACTTACACCAGAGGGGAAGGGCTGTGAGTCACAAAAGCTTTGATGGAAAAAAAAAATTCTGAATGTTCTGAGATGACTGAAGGGATAGGAAGCCCCCTCTGGGGCTGCTTCCGTATGAAAGCTTGTAGTGCATTTCCGTTCCCAGGAATCTGGCTGGAGTGACAGCAGAAAAGGAGGAATGGACTCCCTTGACAAGGCTGCCCTTTTCTGCAGTGGTGTCTCAGGTTCTCAGGGCTGCGGGGCCTCCCAGCACCTGAGCAGACATCTCTGCAGCCTTTCCCTTGTCAACCTCAGAGGCAATTTATCTGATCAAACAGCTCCCTCGAGTGGAAGGCCCTTTCCATTGCAAGACATCTCAGGTATGTCCTACCTCAGGGAGAGGTGCCTGCTCAGCGGCCACACCTGCCCCTCCCAACCAGCCTTCCCCCCTGAGCAACGGCCCTAACTCCTCCCTGTGGTGGCGCTAGCTCTGGCCTCATCTCTCTGTCTTCCTCAGGGCTGGGGTGGGGGGGGTCTCCCACTTGGTCCCCTCCGGGTGTTCTCTGCACCATCCCTGGAGGTACCTCCCCAAAGCACTGTTTTCATCCTGCTAAGAACTCAGTGCCGCAACCACCACAGGTTAGCCTTCAAAAGCCTTAGCACCCAAGACCCCTCTGAGTCTTCAGCACTCGTGAACCCGTGTCTAGCCTTGGCTCCTTCCTTTCCCTCACTGGAATGTAGTTTTCTCCTCCTCCCTGTCACGAGACTGAATCCTGTCTGCCGAGGTTCAGATCAGCCCCGCCTCTTTCAGGAGGCTTTCACTGAGGGCTGGAGGTCCCCACCCCAGGGTGCTGTCTGACCTGAGCACCTCCTGGCTCTCCTTGAGGTGGTGTGGCACCTGTCTTCACCCGTGTGCAGCACAAGCTCACCTGAGGACCGGCTACAGACAGGCCCCTGCAGCCAAGAGTAAGGCCCTTCTCCACCGTCACATTCCCTCACATGTGCGGGTTAAATACCTTCCATTCTGGGCCAAGAAGCACTGGGGATACAGGGATGAATGCCAAGGTCTTTGCCTGAGGGTGTGGATGGTCCAGGGTGGGAGTACAGGTCTGTTTCAGACAAGAGCGTGTGCTGAGCGTTACAGAGGCTCCAGTAGAAGTGTCTACAGCCCCAAAAAGCAAATTGTCATTTTTAATGGAGGGCTGGGGAGGGGGACTGAAAAGCCTCCAAGGAAGAGGTGATACTTGAATTTTGAAAGATGCGTCAGGGCCAAGTATGCCGGAGGGGAAAGGCACTGCAGGCGGATGGACCTGAACCATCCCAGCACCCAAGGAAGTGCCTGGAGTTGGTATGGCAAGAGCAGAGCTTCTTGGCCCCTGCACTGCTGTCATTCGGGGCTGGTACGTCACTGTGCTGGGGCCATCCCGTGTGCTCTAGGAGGTTTAGCAGCATCCGTGGTCTCCCCTCTAGATGCCAATAGCTCCCCTCTAGTTGAGGACCACTGAGCCCGAGAAGGAGGCCCAAGGAAGGAAGGATCTGGTGAGGTCAGCTGGAGCCCAGATCAAGAAAGGCTTGGTAAGCCAGCCTCCTGGAATTGACCTTGGAGACACACAGTGTCCAGGGAGGGACTACTGGAAGCAGTGAGAGGTTTAAAGCAGAGGACAGGCATGGTATGATTTGTGTTTAAAAGAAACATCTGAAGGGAGGACCTACCTTACTCATTGTGCAGTGCCCGGCACTGTGTCTTTCTCCGAGTAGGGACCTCACTGAGGATGAGCTCAACAGGTGGATGATGAAGGCTAAGCTGCCCCCACTGGCCCTCTGAGAGACTGACCTGTGTTACGCCACCACTGTACTTCAGAGAATTCTCTCGAGCTGTCTTTCTCTCTCTCTCCTGTATGCCTTCACTCTGCCCCGCTACCCACATGTACACATGCGTAAGAAATCCAGTGACACCAAGTTCAACGCTGCTACTATGCCAGTTTTTGCAAAAAGCAAATAGCTTGGAGTTAAACTCAAGTTTGAAGCCCAGCTCTGCCACCTACTGGCTGAATGACCTAGGGACAAGAGCTTCATGTCTGTTTCCACGTCTGTAAGTTGGAGAACAAAATCTGCACTGGATTTCTGGCTCAGCAGAGGGGAGAGCAGCCAAGATAGCAGAGTAACAAGACCCAGAGCTCACCTGCTTTCACGAGCACACCAAAATCACAACTATCTGCAGAACAACCATCGATAAAAAAAGACTGTAGAGATCTTCTACAGTTAACGACATGAAGAAGGAACCACGACGAAACAGGTAGGCAGGATGGACTTGCAATACAGTCAAATCCCATACCACCTCCCCAGGGCGGGCGACCCACAGACTAGGGAATAATTATATTAGAGAGATTCTCCCACAAGAGCAAGAATTCTGAGCCCCACGTCAGGCCGCCAAGCCCAGGGCTCTGGTCAGATCTCTCCAGAGCAGCTGTTTCTGAAGCCAGTGGGGCTTAACTGCAGAAGCCATACCCCGAAGCATTCAGGAGCTTGAACATGGTTGATGGTGGCAGCTGACAGCTTGGCTTAGTAGCTCAAGGTCCACACCCTGCCCAATGGCCTACAGGCAACAGTACTGGGCCACCTCAGGCCAAAGAATTGGGTGGGAATACAGCCTCACCTATCAGCAGACAGGCTATCTAAAGACTAAAGAGCCCACAACTGCCTCTGGGTTCACCCCTCAACATAGCCCAACTCACCAGAGGGCTAAGACCTGGCTTGTAAAGCAAGAAAACTACAATTCCCCAATGCAGGCCAGACTGTACCCTGGGACCAGGTGGGCCCTGAATACGAATAGACCAACACAGCCTTTCAGGACACCCCAGGTCCCAAGCCCAACTGTGTTAGGAACCAATGACCTCAAGCTCTAGGGTCCTTGGCCCAACAATCAGACTTCAGGAATTAGCTCTGCCTGCCAGTAGTCTGGCCCTAACCCCAGGAACTGGCTTCATCTGTCAGTAGGTGGGCAACAGCCCCAGGGTCACACCCAACCAGACCAGGGGGCCATCCAAGCCCAGTGCACCACAACATAAAGACACATGCTGCCCTCTTAGGGGAACCCTAGAACACATAGCTTGGGTAAGGAGAGGAATACACTGCAAGGATGCTTCCTACACAAGGCCACTTCTCCAAGGTCAAGAAATGTAACTAAACTACCACTTACTTACAAATAGTAATTCAGACAGAATGAGGTGGCAGAGGAAACCACCACTGCTGAAAAGAAAAAAGGAAAAGAATGAAAAGAAGTGAGGTGAGTTTAAGAGAACTCTGGGACAACATCAGGCACACTGATATTTGCATTACTGGGGTCCTGAAGAGAGAAAGGGCTCGAGAAAATATTTGAAGAGAGAATAGCTGAAAATCTCCCTAACCTGGGAAAAGAGTCACCCAAGTCCAGGAAATGCAGAGCCCCCCAAAGAGAAACATAGCAAGACAGATTGTCAAACTGACAAAAATTAAAGCTAAAGAGAGAACACTAAAAGCAGCAAATAACATTAAAGGGAACTCCCATAAAACTATTAGCTAATTTTTCAGCAGAAACTCTGCAGGTCAGAAGGGAGAGGCACGATATATTTAAAGTGTAAAAGGGAAAACGCAACCAAGAATACCCACCGAGGCTGTCATTCAGATTTGAAGGAGAAGTCAAAAACTTTAAAGACAAGCAAAACCTAAACGAATTCATCACTAAACTAGCTTTACAAGAAATGCTAAAGGAACGTGTCTAGTGGAAAAAGAAAAGGCTGCCAGTGTAAATAACAAAATTATGGAATGAAAAACTCACCAGTAAAGGCAAACATACAGTAAAGGTATGAAATCAGCCTCCCGCAAAGCTAGTAGGGATGATAAAAAACAAAAGTAGTAAAGTCATCTCTATCCACAATAAGCAATTAAGGGATAAACCAAACAACCAGATGTAAAATATCAAGAAGAGTAATTGTAAGGGTGGGGAAAGTACAAATGCAGGGTATTTAAAATGCAGTTGAAAGAGATCAACAACTTAATCATATATACATACAGACTGCTGTACAAAACCCTCAAGGTAACTTCAAACCAAAAATCTATAATATAAAGACACACTGCTACTGCTGCTGCTAAGCCGCTTCAGTCGTGTCCGACTCTGCGACCCCATAGACAGCAGCCCACTAGGCTCCTCTGTCTCTGGGATTCTCCAGGCAAGAATACTGGAGTGGGTTGCCATTTCCCTCTCCAATAAATACACACAAAGGACTCCAAATATAACACTTAAGATAGTCATCAAGTCACAAGAGAACAAAAGGGGGAAAAAAAGACCTTCAAAAACAAATCCAAAACAACACAATGGCAGTAAGAAAATATATGTTGATAATTACTTTAAGTGCAAATGGTCTAAAGAAAAGACACAGACTGGCTGAATGGACACAAAAAGATGATTCATGTATTTGCTGCCTACAAGAGGTTCCTTTCAAATCGAGAGACTGAAAGCAAGAGGAGGAGAAAAGACATACCATGCAAATGGAAATCAGAAGAAAGCTGGAGTAGCAATACTTACAGACGAAATAGACTTAAAACTGTTAAGAGACGACCAATGGATCACTGAAGAAATCAAAGAGGAAATAAATACCTAGAGACAAATATGAAAACACAATGTTCCAAAACCCTGAGATGCAGCAAAAGCAGTTTTAAGAGGGAAGTTTATAGTGATACAAGCTTACCTCAGGAAACAAAAGTTCCCAAACAACCTAACCTTACACCTAAAGCAACTAAAGAAAGAAGAATGAACAAAACACAAAGTTAGCAGAAGTAAAGAAATTATAAAGATGAGAGCAGGAATAAATGAAATAGAGGCTACAAAAAAAAAAAAAAGAAAATATCAGTGAAAATAAAAGCTGGTTCTTTGAAAAGATACACAAAAATTGCTAAACCTTTACCAAGACTCATCAAGAAAAAAAAAAAACCTAAATCAGTAAAGTCAGAAATGAAAGTTAACAACTGACACCACGGAAATGCGAAGGATTACAAGAGGCTATTTCAAGCAACTATGAGCCAACAAAATGGACAATCTGGAAGGAATGAACAAAGTTAGAAAGGTATGATCTCTCAAGACTGAACCAGGAAGAAAGAAAATATGAACAGACCAATTACCAGTACTGAAATTTGAATCAGTAACTTTAAATCTCCCCCAACAAACAAAAGTCACACATGAATTCTATCAAACATTAGAGAAGAGATAACACTTACCCTTCTGAAACTATTCCAAAAAATTGGAGAGAAAGGAACACATCTGAACTCATTCTGTGAGGCAACTGTTATCCTGATAATGAAAATCAGACAAAATTATCACAAAAAAGAAAATTAAAAACACTTATCACTGATGAGCATAGATGCAAAAGTTCTCAGCAAAATACTAGCAAACCTACTCCCAACAATACGTTAAAAGGATTGTATACCATGATGAAGTGGGAACTATCCAAGGGCTGCAGAGATTTTTTTCAGTATCTACAAATCAATCAGTGTGATACACCACATTCACAAACTGAAGAATAAAAAGCACAGGATCAATTCAATAGATGCACAAAAAGCTTTTGATAAAACTGAACATCCATTTGATAAAAATTCTCCAGAAAGTGGGCATAGAAGGGATATACATAAACATAATAAAGGCTATACATAGCTTTTCATGGCTAGGTATAGCTAACATCATAGTCAACAGTGAGAAGCTGACAGCATTCCCGCTAAGATCAGGAACAAAACAAAGATATCCATTCTCACCTCTTTTATCCAAGTGTTTTGGAAGTCCCAGCTGCAGCAAAGAAAAAGGAAATAAAAGGAATCCAAATTGAAAAAGAATTAAAACTGTCACTGTTGCAGATGACTCTATATAGAAAGTACTAAAGGCAGGACCACGTTACTGGAGGTCATCAGTGAATTCAGTAAAGTTGCAGGATACAAAGTTAATATATAGGTGTTTGTAATAACCACCCCTAACCCACCACTCCAGAATAGGACTTGGCATTTAGAGAATGCTAACAAAGACGCACCTCCTACCTCCATTTGTTGTGCCAAGTATAAGGAATCTAGGATTCCTGGGGCCCACCTTGACTACTGCCCTGATGTGTATTTTAAACACCATTCACATTTCAAGGGTCTCCTACAAGAGAAGGGAGCGTGCACGTGGAGGGTGCCTGAGCACTCTAATAGGTCTGGCCTTTAAAACCACACTCTAGAAAGAATGGGGTCAAGAGAAATTATCACAAGTTGACGTGACCCCACGTGGATTCTCCTGGAGTTCTGCCCCAGCATTTTTTGACAGTTCTGACCTCCCAAGGACACAAGATGCCAGTTCACATGTGGAGCAAGCCAAGGCCTTCTACCCGTCCAGCGGGTCACCCTCAGACCCACACTCATGGGCTATCTGCCTTGCACTGAATTTTATCTCACTGAACTATGGGAAAAGATACTGAAAGGGAGTTCCTTCAAACCTCACCAGGCAAGGAGGCCCCAGAAGCCCCTTTATCTCCTGCCTCTCGAACCTTTTTCTTAGGCCCACACCGAAAGAGAGGAGTGCCAGCATACCCGAGGGTACATGACAAGGGTCTTTGGATACTTCCCAGGTTAACGTGGTGAAGCTGAGCTCACTGTGAACCATGAACAGGACCAGGCAAATTTGGAAAGCGCAAGAGAGGCTTTAGTAGGTGAAAATCATGTCCTTGGTATAACCCAGTTTCTTCAGGTTAGGGTGCGCAGCTGTCTGGATCAGGGGTGGCGGGCCACACACCAGGATGAGCGTGGACTCCCCAGGGGGAGGGAGGTGCTCCTTGATCATGTCCTTGGTAATGAAGCCTGAGCTGTACTTCCAGTCTGACGTTAAGCACAAAAAAGCTGTTGGCGGAGCCAGTTTGCATCCTTGACCCCAGGCCTCTTACCCTCCCTCCCTTAAGCCTGGGAGCTTTGTTGGCCAAAGCTTAGACATCTGTGCTGCTGTTTTCTGCAGAAACTTGAGAGTAGAGGATGTGGGTGGGTCCAGGCAGCCCTCTTAAGTATTTACCCCAGATCCCAGGCTCACTGCTGGGATTCTGAGTCCATGGCTGGTGTCTACCGGCTCTAAGCACTGACAAGGGTGAACAGCACAGTGAGACAGATGCACCCACGTGTAGTGTGAATCCAGGCAGAGAGCGGGAACTGTGCCCGGCAGTGGACCTGTCGTGTTTGGGGGCCCGCTCAGTTGGGTGGTGCCCTCTGCTGGCCAGAGAGCTCTATGACAAGGCAGGCATAAGTGCTGTGTGGGAGAGGCAGCCTGCCAGCGGTGTACACTGGTCGCTGGGTGCTGGCTGGAGCTGCAGCTGCTGGCTGGGGTTCAACTTGCGAGGACTGCTGTCCTAGGTGAGGTGAACGGTGCCAGGTGAAGGGGTAAGTCTCCATACTGGATGCAGTGAGTGATGACTCTGTGGGATGCTGTGTGGAGTGGGTGCTCAGCATAACCCAGGGATCCCTCTGATGCCACAGGGCAGTGTGTGGAGTGCCGCTGAGAAGCTGGACACCTACCCTCTCCTGCCCTTACAAACAAGTCAGCCCAAATCATCTCTCCCTCAAATTCCTGCATTTCCCAGTAGGGACATAGCCCAAGGCCTCAGCCACCAAGCTCACAACCAATCAACCAACCCAGGGACTGGTTGGGTCCAAGGCTGGAGCTGACCCATGGTGGGGACAAAAGGGGACCATACCAACAGGAGGCCTGTCCAGTGTATACCACAGGTTGAACTGCATTGGATGAGTTCTGGCAACTTCTTCAAGCTCGTTTCTCATCAAGATATCCTCCTCTGTCTAGGAAAAAAAAAAGCAGCATGAGCCGAGCTCCTCCAGGGCATCCTACTTGTTCCCCACACTAAGCACGTGGGTCCGCACATTCCTGTGCCGGTCTTCCAGTACTAGCTTGAGGGCTACCTGCAGACTCTGGGGCAACAAGTTCTGCTGAGGCTCCGGCACAACAAACACCCTCTGGTGGAGGGAAGCGGTGGGTGACTGCCCTCCACCTGGAAGGCTGTGTCTGAGCACTGGGCATCCCAATCCCAGCCCAGCTCCTGCATTCACCCTGAGTGCCAGGCAAGGCAAAGCCAGGAGAGCTACAGCAGAGGAAGACAGATGCTGTAGCCTCCACTAGGGAAACTGAGCAAAGCCAAAAGATCTGTTGCAGGCTCAGAGATTTGCTGCACATGAGTCCTGGACCTTAAAACTCGTCACAATCCTTGTGCTAACAATTTCATGTCTAGGATTCTGTTTAAGAAAATCATCTGTGATCAAGCCTAGGCACAGTTACTCATCACTGTATCATTTATATCCATGAAAACTGAGAGTAGCCTGGAAAAGGAAATTTAGTAAATGATGGTACAACTTGATATCGACTGATAAAAGTATTTACAAAGTAATAATGAGAAGAAAATGCCTGTGATGTAATATTGAGTGGAAAAAAAATGAAAAACTATAATTGTGACTACAGCACGTATAGGACAAAGACAAAAAAATGAAGTAAATTATTTACATGCTTCTGTATTTCCTGAAATTTCCACTAAACGCATCTATGATTTTATATTGGGGAAAAGCACAGAACTATGTATTAAAAACAGAAAGCTTAGTGCTTATGGTTGGTTGGGGAGACAGAATTAAAAAAACAAACAAACGGAAAAACAGGCCTAGACTCACTTTCTCTGGCTGCCAGTGGCCCTGCTTGAGCCCAGTGAGCCCTTCCACAGCCGCAGGCACAGACTAGCATGAGCTCAGTGGGCAGGGAAGGGCCGCAAACAGTGGAACGTTATTTCCCTGTTCAGGGCCGACTCAGCAGCACTGACCTGGTTGGCGAAGATGAGGGACATCACGGTCTTGTCGCCGGGCTTCCTGGTGATGCAGCGGATGAGCTGTAGCATGGGCGTGATCCCTGAAACACAGTGAGCACGCAGGCTGGCTTCCCCGCCCCCTCTGATGCCCACAGTCCCCGTTCTGCAGCAGCTTCACAGGTTTCCTTGATCTCGATTACTTTTCTCACTTCTGTGCCCAGAACTCAGCGTGCAGAACTACCCTTCATCTTGGTTTCTCTTCTAACGCAACAGTCCATCAAAAGCCCTTCTCATTTTCACAGGGCAGCATCGGCTTTGAAACTGGACTGCATTTTACATCCAGCTCCCTCACTGTCTGAGCTTTTTAGTGTCCTCGTTTGTAAAACAGAACCAATGACAAGTAAATGTGATAGTTTTTTTTAATGCCCATTATGCTGCCTGGCGTGTAGTAGTTCACATTACATGATTGTTCTCATCTTTGAGGCATTCATTTTCAAGGGATAGGGAGCATCAGGCTTGAATAGGATCCAGGAGCCCTTGGGAGCCCATGTGTGGGCCAGCCCAGCCTGCCCCCCAAACTCACCTTAGAAGCTCCAGGGGCTCCTGGTGTAGCCCCCATGTTGGTTAAGGGGAGCAGGGCATCCAGGATCAGAGTCAAGCACTGCCATTGACTTTGCATCCCCATTTCAAACAGCCAGGGAAAGAATCTCTGACATCGCCTCTTCCAGGACCATGAGCCCACAGTGAGAAAGGTCTCAGGGTCCACCCTGTGGATGAAGCCCCCAGTAGCCTCTTACCTGTGCCCCCAGCAATCATTCCCAGGTGGCGTACCAGTTTAGTTTCAGGCTCACTCGTTTTGTATGGTTTGAATACAAACTTCCCTGAAATCACAAGAGGGTACTTCTCATGTCTACAACTTGCACGAACATCGTCTTGGACCTCCTCAGCCAGCCCTGGTCCACCAGGGCCTAAAGGGGGAATAGAGCTGGGGCATTCTTGGGGAGTAACTATCTTTTCTCCTGAGGAAGGAGGAAGGCATGCTGAAGATAACATGGAGCCTCACAGAGCACTCTCATCCAAGCTAGTGAATGAGTAAGTGACGAGTGTGTGAGTAAATGATGAGTGTGCATTCCTTCCACCCATCAACGCTTTATCCATTTTTTAGCAATAGCCAAGTGCCTTTTGTGTATCAGGCATTGTGCTAGAGATACAGTGATGAGGAAATACCAAATCACCCCCTTACCTTCATGAACCTAATAATCTCAAAGTGGGTATGTGAATGAATGTATGAAGACTTCAAGGACAAGAGCATGTGACTCAAATCTTAGGAGTTTTCTAGAATGATGCAACAAGAGTGGGGATATTCCTCCCAGCTGGAGGCCTAGTGTGAAGCTCCCAGTACCTGACCCATGATAAAACAGGCACCCAGATGGCCCTTGAAAAAGGATGGTGTCCCCAATTTTCATGTTCTCCAAGTACTGAGTCATCTTCCCCCCTTCTGGGTGATTAGGATGTACATTTTTGAAGTAGATCTGAAAAATAAAGCAGCACAGTTTTCACACCTTTAGACCCGAGACTGCAGCCACATACAAGTCAGGAATATATTTGCTACCAGAAACTGTCAGGAGCAAATCCACTGTGCTCACAGTTGCTCTGAGCAACCCCTGAAGACTTTACTAGGGCGACAGCTTCACTGTTAAATGCCACTGCCAGGAAGCCCTGTCTAGCGCATGCACCCCTTCTCCACCCACTGCCCTGAACAGGCTTGCGACAGTGAGGCAGCTGGACATGGCAGGCATCCTTTACCTTGATGATTAAGTCCACAAAGCCTAGGTCGTCATCACTGGACACAGGCGTGTAAGCCCTGACCACCAGAACACCGTCAATTTTGGCCAAGAGATGAACATAGTTACCTACAGAAAAGACACCAAATGTTAAGACTGAGCAGGGCCAGCCTAAACAGGACCCAGGATTTCTCTAAAGCAGCAGTCCCCAACCTGTTTGGCACCAGGGACTGGTTTTGTGGAAGACAAATTTTCCACAGACGAGGGCAGGAAAGTGGTCTGGGGATGATTCAAGCACATTGCATTTATTGTGCACTCTATTTCCGTTTTGTGGCAATCTCAGGATATTCCACCGTGACTTTAGGGCTAGGATCTGGGTTCCTATGGGAATCTATCTAATGCCGCTGCTGATCTGACAGGAGGCGGAGCACAGGCAATAAAGTGAGCAATGGGGAGCAGCTGTAAATAGAGACAAAGCTCCACTCGCTGGCCTACTGCTCACCTCCTGCTGTGCAGCCCGGGTCCTAACAGGCCACGGACCAGTACCTGGTCATGGCTGGGGACTCCTGCTCTAAAGGGTTGAGCTTACAGGGGTTGGGGGGGTGCATAGTGTGGCAGGATGCATGGGAGGACGACCAAGAAGGGAAGGAGTCCAAGTCCAGGATGCCTGGATCCTAGGCCTGCCCTTATCACCACATGTGCAACCCTGAACAAGTCACTTCACCCCATACACCTGCCCTGACTCCGTCATTGTGCTTACTGTGTCCAAGTACTCTGTGGAGCAGGAAGAGCTAATTAAAGTTGGAGGCTGAGTATTAAAAATTATAGAAAAGTGTTTCATTTTTAAAGTAAAACATGCTGCCTTCACAAAGTCATTTCTTCCTAAACTGGATGTATCACAGGGGTCTATGAATGAATCACAGCCCCCTCATCTGTATCCTGCTGCCTGGAATGGAGCAGGCCTGGGCTCACAGGTATGTGGAGACTCAGGATTTAGATATCCATAGACCATGAGTTCCAGCAGAAGCACTGTGTCTCCCTGGCCCATGGGTCTGCTGAAGGGCAGAGTGAAGTTTTGAACCATGTAATTCTGCCTCTCCGAGGTAGACATGAGCAGACCACGGTGGCCAGAGTCCTATGGATTCAGCATCACATGATGAGCTGGGCCATTCAGGTTTCTGTTGGATCCAAGCTGGAAGACTTAAGTGACTAAGGCAATAGTGGTGAGGTCAAAAGCTGCAATCAAGAGATGGCAAGAGGCAAAGGCAAGAGGAAGTTCTGTGCCAGAGTATCTGAGGGAGGACAAGCCGTGTGTGCACAGGACAGAGAGCCTATATGCAGACAGAAGCAGAGATCAGGGAGAAGGAGGAGAAGGGAAGGAGGAAAAGGATGGATGGGGCATAAACCAATATCTCTGAGGGTCCCTGAAGCTTGACTATGGGTTAAGAAAGAACAGGCTTAGGATGGACAGACAACAAGGACTTATTGTATAGCACAGCAAACTATACTTAATATCCTGTGATAAACCATCATGGGAAAGAATGTGAAGAAGAAGAAATAAAACTCTGTCACTTTGAAATTAACAGAACATTGTAAATCAACTTTACTTCAATAAAATTAAAAAAAGGACCAGCTCAATGTCTCTGGCTATGGCCTGGTTGGTCACCAGGGATACCCAGGAATAAACACCTGCAGCAGCTTTCTGCTGAGAACTCATTTGATGCTGGAAACCTCAGAAAGGCTCTTTCAGATGCAGACAACCTGGGCCTGGCGTGGCAGCAACCTCAAAGAAAATGGGTCCGCACAACTGGTCCCGAGCCCCCATCTCTGACCAGCTTCATTTCAGCAGAGCTGGGATGCATGAGCACTCCCTGAATCTTCGTAGCTGACTCTCCCAGAAGCCTCTAAACTACTTTTCCCACTAACTGTGCACTGCCCACACCAGGACTGAGGAGAGTGGGTCATGGCAGTTTCTAAGAAATTCTACTTCTCAAAGGTTTTCATTCTTTAGTTTTCTTGCCAATAGGACTGGCCTCAGAGGCCAGGCAGAGGGCTGGAAAGCAAGCTGATACTCAGCTCTTAGGGCTGAAGAGAGGAAGAAACAAGGAGGCTCAGGGGCCAGGCTGACTGCCTGGTGGGTCACTTCCTCACTTGAAGAGGTGACGTCAAGGTTCTGTCCCCTGCGCACAGGACAAGCAGGCTCTGGATGAGGATCTCCACCAGGAAGGCAAACAGCACTAGCAGTTTGTACAAAGTTTCAGGCTCTGGGCCTAGCAGACACCAAGACAGACTCAGCCATCTGGTGGTGGTACAGATTGGTGTGGCTGTGCTCAGTTCCTCGGTCATGTCTGATTCTGTGTGACCCTATGGACTGTAGCCCGCCAAGCTCTTCTGTCCATGGGATTTTCCAGGCAAGAATACTGGAGTGGGTTGCCATTTCCTCCTCCAAGGGATCTTCCTGACCCAGGGATCAAACCTGCATCTCTTGCATCGGCAGGTGGCTTCTTTACCACTGAGCCACCTGGGAAGCCTGGTGGTACAATTAGAAATGGTATTAACTCGGAACTCTAGGACTGTTCAGGCTCGTACCCACAATGGGTACCTCTGTGTGTGTATGGATCTGAAGCCCCCGCTGAGAATCCATGTAGCGGGGTCGGGGGAGGACACCAATTTCCTCCTGCCTCTCCAAACATTCAGGGCCTTTCCCCCCACAGTAGGGGAACATCAATTCCTCCCATCCCTCCCAAGTGCACAGCACTTTACAGTTTGAATTTCACATCCATCCATCACTTCTCACAATACCACCAGTAGCAGACAGGCCTGGGAAGCCCCATTTTATAGACAGAGGCTCAGAGAGGTGAGGGACTTGCCTACACTTGCCCAGCAAGGAGCTGACAATGGGATCTTAGACATTCTGACTCTAGAGTCGCTTCTTTTCAATGCTCATCACAGTATCAGTGTTGTGTCAGCCCATATGGAACAATGAGAAAGGGAATGGACTGTCCCCAAGCCCATCTCCCCAGCTCTCTGAGCTTATATGGCTCAAGCAAGGTAGCAGGGTAACCTCTGCACCTCAGCTGAGTTTCTGATGGGAGCAGAGAGCCTGCAACACCCAGGTCTCAGTGGTGACAAAACCCCACTCACCTACAGGAAGCCCTAAGGCATGGTCCAGGGAGGGCAGTCCAAAGCGAAACCTCCGAGTGTTGTGGCTGATTTGCTGATAAAGTAGAGACAGGCTCTGTCAGCTTTCTGGCAGTCTTGCTGGGCAGCTCAGATGCCTGGGAAAGGAGCTCTCCACACACATACACAGACATGTGTATGCTCTGGAGAGCAAACCGGAGGCCACGGATGCCCACCCCACTGCCCTGGCCTCCCCAGCCACCACATGCCCCACACCTTGTCTTCTTCTCACATCACCCCACCCCCAGCCCTGATAGCAGAGGGGGCTCCTGCCCCATCACCTCTTTTTCAATCAAAGGCAGTGGGTACTTGGTATCAGAGTTCTGTAAGGTGATGTGACGACTCTTCATCACGTTCTTGCTCTTCAGGGCAAACAGGAGCACAGTGATCCCAATAACAGTGACAGCAAAGAGCAGGGACGGGTCCTACCGGACACAATGTGAGCAGGCCCCTCAGGTCCTGCCGGCGGAACCCTCTCCACACCAAAGGCATGTGTGAAGCTGGACGGTGCCTGAAACTAGGCAGAAGTAAAGGTGCCAGAATGGAAGGCGGGCTGAGCCTCCGGCAGACCTGAGTGTGGGGAGGGGCCAGCTGCAGATCGGACTAGCTGGGAGGTGTTAAACCCCCAGCCAGATGGCCCAGGAGTGCTAATGTCACCAGACCTTTCAAGCCCATCTCTCTATTTTGTCTACAGTCTAGGGTGCAAGCCCTGGAAGTCTCTCCCTTGAGGTGGAGGGGGTGCTTCTAATACACAGTTTGGAATGAAGGCCTCAATCCTCAGGATCAGAGCTAAAGAGGGGGGATTAGCTGTTGACATCTACGAGGTATAGGGCTCCCCTCCCCTACTCCCTCCTTCCAGGTCCGGCTAAGGCAGAGGTAGGGGTGGGGTGAGTACCCCCCGGTGCCAGAGCTGCTCCAGGTCTTTGCTCAGAATCCACCAACTCCCACCCTTAGCAAGAGTGTCCTTGCTCACAACCTGCCAACTCCCACCCTACCCACCCTTAGCAGGAGTGGACATAAATCTTTAAGTTGAAGGGTTCAGAGATAAAGGAAGTTATATGCACACACAAAAGAGAAAAAAACAGATGGAACCAGTTGAGACCACAATGGCAATGAATCTGACCTCCAGCAGACCCTGAGTCCTCCATTTTACTATATGAGCATATTAAATGACACACCTATTAGTAGTTGGGCTTCCCTGGTAGCTCAGCTGGTAAAGAATCCACCTGCAATGCAGGAGATCACTGATTCCTGGGTCAGGAAGATCCCCTGGAGAAGGGATAGGCTGTCCACTTCAGTATGCTTGGGCTTCCCTGGTGGCTCAGAGAGTAAAGAATCTGCCTGCAATGCGGGAGACTGGATTTGATCCCTGGGTTGGGAAGTTCCCCTGGAGGACTGCATGGCATGGCAACTCACTCCAGTATTCTTGCCTTGAGGATCCCCATGGACAGAGGAGCCTAGTGGGGTCACAAAGAGTAGGACATGACTGAGCGACTAAGCACAGCACAGCATTGGTAGCAGGACCAGACGTTAAGGACCAAAAATGGATAAAAAGGGGGTAGCACCCCACTCCCTCATAAAAAGCCCTGCCCCTTCCCCATAGACTAATGCATTTTATCCTTGTTACTCTTTAAATACATACTGCCAGGTGGGCAAGGAGTTGATCTGTGAACTTAGTTCCCTCTTCTCCATTCTTCGGCCACTGAATCAAGCTTGTGCCTTATACTCGCCTACGCAAACCCGAGTGGAAAAGGCACTCCCTGCCACCAAGCGAGGACCCCAACTGAATTCCGGAACAGCTGATTTGGGATACTCCGTTACCTTAGCACCCAGGATACACCCACATCCTTCGAGGCAGACCAGTGAGGGCTTGGCACTCACCTGCCAGGGACTCCGCGGGGCTCCCGCATCCGCCCCCCACCCTGCCACCCCTCCAGTGGGTGGATTTGGGAAAGGTCCTCCCGGCCCTCTTCTCACGCTGGGAGATCCCCGCCCCGCACCGGGCCTTCTCAGGCTCCGCCCCGCCCAGTGCCGGCCCCTCCCAGGCCTGCCGGGATGACACCGTCTCCGGGCTCCTCAAGGCCTGCGGAGTCCCGGGGACTCTGGCCGGCTCCCGCCCTGGCTTCTCTGGCCGCTTCCCGCCAGGGCCCCTGCTGCTGGGAACCCACCCGGAACCAGCCGCTGAACATGTCGGCGGGGCGCTGTCTGGGAGGCGGGGAGGACTCCGGGGACAGGAGCTAGGCCTGGAAACTGGCACCCAGGACGGGCGGTGGGCCCCTCTGTCGTCCCCACCCTGAGGGCCAGTGTTCCGAAGCTTCTTTCTCGCGGTATTCCGGCTCTGCTCCAGCCCTGTCCCCAGGACCCCAATCCAGGGACTTCCAGGGTGGAGCTGAGGCCCCCCGCTGGGAGCTGGGGCCTGCCTCGCATCCCTTGTTTATTACGTGGCTGCCCCTGCATCCTGGTCCTCTCGCCGGACACGCTGAGCAGCTCTGGTGGAGAACTTCCTCTACTTGCTTGTTTACACTTGCGGCAAAGCTGGAGGAAGGCTCTGCTGGTCAAAGAAATGGGAATCCACTCCAATTCAGAAAGCACAGAAATATATACAGCAGACATCCATAATAAGCTCCTACTCTGAGCCTAGTCCTTGACCAGGTGTTTGGAGGGGGCGGGCGGTGATTGAGTTAAAGAGGACAAAGCATTCATTCATTCTCTGTTGGGAGAGATGATAGGTACCCAACACAAGCCCAAGGAGGGTGCAGAATGGCAGGCGTAGATAGCTTTGGGGGGACTTCACAGCAAATTTCAGAACCTTGGTGATCCGCTCCCCCATCAATTCTCCCATCGCCAGTGGCAAGGGTGAATCCCTGCCTCCGGGGCCTGAGTAAGACAGAGAAGCCAAGAAATGGACTCCACTCCCAGCCCCACACACCACCACAGCCACATGCATAATGGAAGCCTCTCCACCCCAACACCTGCAGGTGCCAGGATATCATTGTCAGACACTTTAATTTTTGGCAATCTATTAATTGTAAAATGATGGCTTGTGAACTAATTTCATTACCTAATTACTAAGGAGGTTGAACATCTTTTTTTTCTCATGGAGTTTCTTTCTTTGAAAAAAAAATGATGCCTGCTTATGACTTTTGCCCATCTTTGTATTGAGTTGTCTTTTTCTCACTGATTTTTAGGAGTCACATATATTTTAGAGATTGCTTCTTTGCCAATTATATCAGTTACAAATGTTTCCTCCTGGTCAGCAGCTACTCTTCCTTCTTTTCTTCCATAGTGTTTTTTCTTTCTCCCTCCATCTTTGGATAGAAGTTTGTAATTGTAACGTGGTCAAATGTATCAAGCTTCAATCTTCAATCTTTTTCCCTTTATGGTTAGTGCTTTTTGTGACTTATCTATTCCTACCCAAGGTCAAAATATTCTATATTTTCTCTGGCAAGACTTAAAGTTTTTTCCTTTTAAGTTTTTCAATCACCCAGAATTGATTTCTGTGTACGATGTGAAGTACACAGAATCCAGTTTAATTTTTTCTTTATTGATTATGCATTGTCTTGGTAACATTTATTGTATTGCTTGCACCTGATCACTAACCTGCAATGCCAACGCTGTCATATATCAGTTGTTACATATTTATGAGTCCAGTTCTGGCCTCCCTGTTCTCTTACATTGATCTAGTTGCCCATCTCCTGTGACAATGCCATAATTCTCTAATTTCAATAGTTTATAACAACTGTTTATATCTTTTACTCTTATTTGGGTTTCAGTTCAAATATTACTTCCTTAGAGATGCCTGTTCCAATGCCCCAATTTAAGGAGATGTACATATTACATTCTGTTCATAGCTGTTACTTTGGTTTGTAGCTGCTGTTTCTGAGTATTTAATTGTTAAATATCTGACTCACATTAGTCTGGAAATCCCACTATGGCAGAGATTTTTTGTCCCCGGGGCTTAGTACAGTGACTGTCACGTAGATAACATTGAATAAATATTTAACAAAGGAGTGAATGCATTCATCTCTGCCCCGTAGCATTTAGCACGCTGCCTGACACAGAGTAGATACTTATAAATACAATGCACGGTAGATGCTCCAGAAATACTGAAGAAAGAACCAATCCTTTCCGAAAGTACGCTGTATGCCTTGCTTGCTTAATTTGTCTCTGTAAGATGTATCACCAGATGATAAACTACATATCTTACCTACTAGCCTACTGTCTTTCTCTTCCTGCCAAGATAAAAGCTCCATGAGGACAGGATTTACTTTGCTTTAACTCCTAGAACAGTGCCTAGGATTTATTGCATGAATGAATGAATGAACTTCATTTTTTCCCTTTGATTCAATTAAAAGTCTTTATTGACTTTGGAATCTAAAGATGCCTCACTTTGTTCTATGGCTTTCTTAGTGTTTTGCCTTTACCCTCTAGTCTCTCTTCTCATGTTCCCTGCATAGCATGGTCCCACTGTGTGACTAGAGGGGCAGATGGCACATCTTGCTTTCCTTAATCTTGGGGCAGGATGAACGTGAAAGTGTTAGTCACTCAGTCGTGTCTGACTCTTTGCAACTCTATGGACTATAGCCCGCCAAGCTCCTCTCCAGGCAAGAATACTTGAGTTGGTAGCTATTCCCTTCTCCAGGGGATCTTCCAGACCCAGGGATCGAACCCGGGTCTCCTCCATTGCAGGCAAATTCTTTACTGTCGGAGCCACAGTGGCAGGCATTTATCTGGGCTCCCAATAATTTCAAGAGGGTGATGATTCCCCTATCTCCTCAGCTCTTCTACACGCTTTCTATGTGTCCTTCAGATGCTCATGTGTGGCCAGCTTTTGGTTCAGCTTCTACTCATTTCCTGAAATAGACCACGAGCACATGTCTCACTCCCTACACCCCCAGCTTGGTAAGAGAGCCCAGCAAAGAGAAGCCCCTCAGCAAGTGTTTGCTGAAAAAAAAAGAATGAACATCTGTTGTCACTATTTGAGCCTATATAACAGTACCGAGCCCCTCTCATTGCTGAAAATTCCCTGGGGTAAACCAGTGCTCTGACTAAGTGGACGTTTGGAGTATGTGCTTCTTAAATCACCAGCTTGTTGTGGGGTTTTCATTAGCTTTTATCTTTGAAAATGATTTATTTCTATTTTATCCTTTGAACAAATGAGCAACTCTGGCCATTTTAAGCTTAAATTGTGTTAGGCTCAGTAAGAGTCACCCAAATGTACCACATCCCAATGCTGCCTAATGCTGCCTTATAGCTGCACTGAAGTTAAAGATTTGGGGTTAAGAGGTTAAGACTATCCTGGACTGTCTCATAGGCCCACACAATCATGATACTCTTTATAAGAAGGACACAGGAGGGAATTCCCTGGTGGTTCAGTGGCTAAGACTCCATGCTTCCAATGCAGGTCTGGGTTTAATCCCTGGTCAGGGAATTAGGTCCCACATCGTGCAACCAGGGTCCTGCATGTCACAACTAAAAGATCTTGTATGCCACAACTAAGACCCAGCACAGCCAAATAAATAAATAAATAAATAAATATTTTTTAAAATAGAAGGACATAGGAAGGGACAGAGGTGATGTGATGCCAGAAGCAGCAATTGAAGTGACATATTTTGAAGATGGAGGAATGGGCTAGAAATCAAAGAACACAGGCACCACTAGAAGATGAAAAGGGAAAGGGAAAGGATTTTCCCCTTGAGCCCTTTGAAGGAAGTATCTCTACTGATATCTTTACTTTAGCCCAGTGAAACTGATTTTATAACTCTGGCTTCTAGAACCTTCTAGAACTGTAAGGGAGGGACTTCCCTGGTAGCAGAGTGGTTAAGAATCTGCCTTTCAACATAGGGGACAGTGTTACGATCCCACATGCCATGGGGCAACTAAACGTGAGCACTACAGCTAGAGAGGTCACGTGCTCAAGAGCCCACATGCCACAATGATTGAGCCCACACACTGCAACTACTGAGCCCGCAGGCCTCAATGAAGGTCCTGTGTGTTGCAACTAAGACCCAATGTGGCCAAGTGAATATTAAAAAAAAGAACTGTAGGAGGATAAACTTGTGCTGCTTAAAGCCAGTAGATTTGTGGTAATTTGTTACAGCAGCAATGGGAAACTAATACGCTGAATGAACTATTGGTTTTGTCTCTTGTTATTCAGTTGCCAAGTTGTGTTCGGCTCTTTGCGACTTCACGTACTGCAGCATTCCAGGCTTCCCTGTCACTCACCATCTCCCAAAGTTTGCCCAAGTTAATGTCCATTGAATCAGTGATGTCATCCAACCATCTCATCCTCTGTCCCCCTCTTCTCCTTCTGTCTTCAATCTTTCCCAGCATTAGGGTCTTTTCCAATGAGTCAGCTGGAGCTTCAGCTTCAGTCCTTCCAAAGAGTATTCAGGGTTGATTTCTTTTAAGATTAACTGGTTTGATCTCCTTGCTTTCCAAGCACTCTGAAGAGTCTTCACCAGCACCACAGTTCAAAAGCATCAATTCTTCAGTGCTCTGCCTTCTTAATTGTGCAGCTCTCATATTTGTACGTGAGTACAGGAAAGACCATAGCCTTGACTATATGGACCTTTGTCAACAAGTCTCTTAGGACTTGTTCATTTATACTTGTGAGAAGGCAATGGCAACCTACTCCAGTGTTCTTGCCTGGAGAATCCCAGGGACGGGGGAGCCTGGTGGGCTGCCATCTATGGGCTCACACAGAGTCGGACATGACTGAAGTGACTTAGCAAGTCTCTTAGGACTTGTTCATTTATATTTAGATTTACTGAAAACTATATTTCCTGTAATTTGGATACGAGAAGGCAGGAGGTGGCACTCCCCTCTGATCTTGATGTTCTCCTTGCTCTAATTATGGGTATCTTTTTTTAATCTTAGCAGCCTCCTGCTGCCTGGCCACAACTTCAACTTCTTGTCTCTGGCAGGCCACGTGAGCAGCTCACCCACTCCACCACTTTTTCTGCACCCTGGCGCTCTCCTGTCCTCTGTGCATTGTCCAAAAGTGTCATCCTGAACAAAAGACCTTGGCAGGCAAATTTAGTTGACTAGGGTGAACTTTATAAGTGAACACAGATGGAGAACTCAAGCACTCAACCATGACCTAGGCAGAATACTACTTGAATTGGAGTTTCTTTGGTTTTCCTCTTCAAGGATTTTGAACTAAAGTATATTGATGCTGGGCTTCCCTGGTGGAGCTGTGGTAAAGAATCCACCTGCCAAGCAGGAGGCCTGGGTTTGATCACTGGTTGGGGAAGATCGCCTGGCAAAGGAAATGGCAACCCACTCCAGTATTCTTGCCTGGGAAATCCCCTGGACAGAGGAGTCTGGTGGGCTATAGTCCATGGAGTCGCCAAAGAGTTGGATATGACTGAACAACCAAATAGCAACAATATTTATGCTACCTGATCAGAATTCAGCACCGAGCCCTGCAAATGGACATAAAGCAATGGTAACGCTTTGCTTTCTGGAATGTTTCAACCTGGGCTTGTAGAACAGAAATGTGGCATGAAAAACTTGGCAAGCTCCTGGCAATCTGGGGCTGACACAGGCCTGATGGGATAAGACTTTATAAAGACAAAAGGCTTAAGACCCTGGGAGTGACCAGAATTTGCCAAAAACACTATATTTGGGAGGAATCAAAAGAATAGCTTGAGACAGTGTCATGAAATAGAAATAATCATGTACATAGAGAACAGATATGTGGTTGCCAAGCGGGAGGGGGTTGGGGGTAGGATGGAGTGGAAGGTTGGGGTTAGCAGATGTAAGCGTTTATACATAAAATGGATAAACAACGAGGTCTTACACAGAAATCTATATTCAATATCCTATGATAAACCATAATTGGAAAAGAATATAAAAAAGAATGTATGCATAAAACCAAATCACTTTGCTGTACAGCAGAGATTAGCACAACATTGTATATCAACTATATACTTCAATTAAAAAAAAATATATATATATAGGGAGAGAGAGAGAGAGAGAAAATAAAAACATTTCAAAAAAGGAGACTGGTTTGAGGAGTCTTTTTCCTGTTGTCCCCTCCCACACCCAGAAGAATGCTCCCTGAGCAGCTTTGTGGGCAGAGCTTCACCAATGATGCTAGTCGAGTTCCCCCCAGTGTTTATAGCAGTTGCTTCAACTCTTCCCAAACAGCATCTGTTGTGGTGGGGCTTGGGTAGAGCCTCCAGAAGGTAGTGTGTAATTGTGAGTTCACAGCTTGGGCTGTGGAGACAATAGGGAGTAACTAGGGCAGCAAATGAAGCTTCCAGGGGTGGAGTTCCACCTACACAGACAGGTGTGGCTGCCTGCCCAGGCTGGGAGCCTCAGACCTATATTAGGAGAAAGGCTGGTCTCCAGCAAGGGAAAAGGGGAAAATGTCCCAAAGAAAGATATGGAAGAAGGTATTCCCGTCTCCTAGTTGAATACAATCAGCCATTTCTGTTTTTTTTTTTTTCTTCTTTTTTTGAAAGCAATAACAAGTGAAGATGAAATAAACCAGGCTAAAGCTTCCATTTTGAGAATCATGATAGAACATTCTTTCTCATGGAACTGTATGGTTTACAAAGCACTTCCCAGAGTGGAAGATATCCCTCTGAAATTATTGTGGTCCTTTTATGACCACTTTAGTTTGGAAAAAAGAACCTCCAAGAGATTCCATGCCTTGTGTAAGGTCACAAAGCTAAGACACAAGGCCATGTTCCTGACTGTAGGTCTTTCCCCTATACCACGGCAACACATGATACAGTCAATGCATAAAAAGCATTTTGTTCGTAAGCCATACAAACTTAAACTCAATTCTTGACTTCAAATTTAAAGAAGCCTTCCGTTTTTCAGCTGCCAAACTGAAGCCCAGAAATGTCAAATGATGCTTTAGGAGAAAGGACTGTAATTGGGTCATTAGTACTGAGATTTCAGTCTTTCAGAGCCTGCAGTTTGATTAAGAGCAAGTGTAAGTTTCTTCCATTGTGGAAGAGAACTCAGATGGTACAGAAGTGTAGAAAGGCAGCTTTTTTCTCTGTCTTCCCTCCTGTTACCGTGTATCACCTGCCATGTTCCCATCTAAGTTCTCTTCCCCTCTGATCTGCTAAGGAACATTGCCCCAGCAATTCTTCCATCTTTTCCTTTCAATATCAGTTCCTTCTCTCTGCTTGACAATTCCTGGCAGAGTACATGTGTTCTGAAATTTTTCTCATGTTAAAAAAATTGGTGGTCCAGTGGTTGAGAATCTACCTGCCAATGCAGGGGACACACCTCTAGAGCCCTCAAGCTACAACTACTGTGTTCGCATGCTGCAATTGCTGAAGCCCATGCCTAGAGCCCGTGCTCAGCAACAAGAGAAGCCACGCAACGAGAACCCTGTGCACCTCAATAGAGAGTAGCTCCTACTCTCTGAAACTAGAGAAAACCCATAGGCATCAATGAAGACCCAACATAGCCAAAAATAAATAAATCAATTTTTTAAAAAGTGATAAAACCTTCTCTTGACTTCCATACCTACATTGAGATGCTATTCCATTTCTGAGTTTCCAGTTACAATAAAATTTCTTGAAGGAGTTACCTGTACACATCATCTTCAAATCTGTCTATCCAATTCTCTCTTGAGTCTACTCCAAAACAGCTTTCACTCTCACCACCATTGTTGAGATTTCAATATGCCAATGGTGCAAAATCTAATGATCAGTTCTCCATCAATTCCTTCTTGTTTCTACCCCCTGTAAACATCAAAGTGCTCCAGAGCTCCAATCTCAGTTTCCTTGGTGATCTTGTCCTATGACAGTTTAAATATCAACAATATGCTTATTCTACATACATAGCCTGGATCTTTTCCCCTGAACTCCATGTTCATATATTCAGCTGTCCACTTGATATTTCCTCTTGAATGGCAATAGGCAATTCAGATTTAACGTGATCAGATATAAAGTCACAATTCTCCCCCAGAATCCTGTGCCTTATAGCCATCTAAGGAAGTCATCTCAGGAGGAGAATACCCGAGATCAAAATAGTCATATGTAAATAGTTTAGATCCTTTCTTTGCCATGTTGGTTAGTATACATTGTTCAAAACATCTCATTTCAGGAAATGGCAGCATTGTACTTCCAGTTGCTCAGGCCAAAAACCACTGGGGTCATTTTTTACTTCTCCTTTTATACCTTAATTCAATTTCTCTGGAAGTCGCGTTGGCTCTTAGTTCAATGTCTGTCTACTTCTCACCATGTCCACTGCTTCTACTCAGATGTCAGTTTTTCACCCTGGTTATCAGTCTCTCAACTGATCTCCTTGCTTTGTCCCATGTCTTCTCCCAGCAGTCTAGTTTCAACATAGGAGCAAGAGTGAACTTGTTTAAATGGGTTGAGGCTCTGCTTCTCCATTTGATGTCTTTTCACTTGGAGTCTCTTTTCACTTGGAGGAAAACCCAATGTCTTTCCACTAGCCCATAAGGTCCCACACAAGCTGCCTTCCCATCCAACTTCTCTGATCTCCCTGTGTTCGTGCCTCTCCTGGCATTCTGACCTTCTGGTGGGTTTCGGTATGTCTCAGACATGCTCCCACCTCAGGTCTTTAGCACTTGCCATCCTCTGTGGCTAGACTGCTTTAGTCTCCAGATATCTACCTAGCCTTCACCCTTACCACCTTCAGATCTTTTCTCAGATGTCTCCTTATCAGTTTTCCCTGGACCATAGATTTTTTAAAACTGCAAACATCCTTCTATTTTGCATTCACTATCGCTCATCCCTGATTTATTTCACTCTATCATTTATTACCAACTGCTATATATTTTCTACTTCTTTATTATCTGCCTCCCCGTCTCCACTAGATTTTTGTCCATTTTGCTCACTGAAGTATCCCTTGTGACTAGATACCTGATGCAGATAGAGCCATTTACAAATGTTTGTTGATTAAATGAAGAGAGAAATCTAAGAAGAGCCTAAAGAGCACTCATATCCCATCAGAAAGAAAAGCCCTACTAGCCCCTTGCAATACATCATGTTAGAGTTCTTATTCTAGATATTTAAATTATGAGCTGGGCAGGAATTAGTAGCATAAAAGCAAGTCAGCCTCCCCCACCCCTTAAGTTAGGGAAAAAAAGACCAAAACTTTTTCAAGATGTGAAAAGATATATAAAATACTCCAGAGTATATAAAAATTATTGATAAACAGCAGTGGTTCAAAATACCTATTTTTGAGAAAACATTATTTCAGCCACATTGTCATGTTCATAATCTTGTTTCAAGTCAATTTGATTTCATTCAAAACAATTTGGAACCACAGTCTTGTTCGAATGGGTTTTCAGGATGCAAACACCTGAGAACAATACAGTCGTGTAACAGTAGTTCAAATCTTCCCTATTCCACATTTGTTAATGTGTATTGTTCAAAGCAAATATTATTCTAAGAAAACTAGAATGCCTACTATGTGAGTTGATTGTCTACAGGGGCAAATTCATGTGGCCCTAGAACTCTCAAGGATGACCTGAATTGACACATAATGAGCGAGACTAGCTTGCCTGGAAAATCCCATGGACGGAGGAACCTGGTGGGCTGCAGTCCATGGGGTCGCTAAGAGTCGGACACGACTGAGCAAATTCACTTTCACTTTTCACTTTCATGCGTTGGAGAAGGAAATGGCAACCCGCTCCAGTGTTCTTGCCTGAAGAATCCCAGGGATGGGGGAGCCTGGTGGGCTGCCATCTGCGGGGTCACACAGATTTGGACACGACTGAAGCGATTTAGCAGCAGTAGCAGCAGCTTTCTGTAACACGTGGCACTTTGTTAACCGTCATTGAATGTCTACTATATGCAGGCACTGGGCTAGTCTCGTTACAATCCAGGACATTGTTTATAAATAGGTGATTGTGGATATTAGGGAATACCCGAATCTGATCACATTGTTTAGGGTGCAGTATACTGTGTGTGGTACCTATGGTTAAGAAATATATGCTCTGAGTCATTGCATTACAGTCTATCCTGAGGACTGTTAACATGAGACAGGTATTCATGGGGCCTGAGAGAAGGGAAGTCAGAGAGCAGGCCTCAGCCCCGGTGTTTACTACCCTGCTTGGCATCAGAGCGTTCTGCTTCCTGGAAGGGTGACAGGGCTGCCTCTGAGGGTGATGGCTGGTCTCTGTTGTCCTTCAAAAAAGTTTGGCAGCAGAAGTTGGGAAGAGTGGATGTGCATATCCCATATCACATATTCCATTCACTAGAAGTGAACTGCCCCAGCCCTGCATTAAAACACCCACCTTTGTGTTTATATATCCTTCCGCTGATCCTGGGACTCGTTTCCACGAGCCTCCTCACTGAGAAAATCTTGACACAGTTGAGTTTCCGGTCTGACAGGGCTGAGGACCTGGACTCGTTGGGCACCTCCAGGACTTCATTTGAGGAGCCAGACACCCTCCCTGAAACAGAAACATTTCTTTCATTGGCTCTTAAATCAAGCTTCAACAAGCATTAAGAGCTTATTTCTTGCTTCTTTCTTCTTACTTTTTGATCTTGTGCCCAGAATCTTATGTGTAACATAGAAATTAACCCCAATAATTATGGTGTATGGAGTATCTATAGGACATAGTTAATTTTCTTATGTAGGAATAGGTTTCAGCTTGAGTCCAAGTTTCAGTTTCAGACTCTTCCAGGGATGTTTGAACAGGGATGGGATGGAATTAGCAGATGTCTATTTGCTTAGGGCTGAGGAGATTCCTGAGAAAGAATTTATATTGAGGGAGAGTGATTCAGGTATAAAAAGTCTGAGGAGATGACAAAAAGTTAATCATTTTAAGGGGTCAATTCTGAGAACATCATGGTGTCTTCTGTTCTTTTTTCCCAATTAAAAAAATGTAGTAAAATACACAACATAAAACTTACCATCTTAACCATTTCAAGTGTGTAGTTCAGCGGTATTAAATACATTATTATTGTGCAACCAATATCACCATCCTTCTTCATAACCTTTTTTTCACCTTGCAAAACTGAAACTAGATAATTTTTAAACAATAACTCCCCATCCCTCCCTCCCTGCTCCCAGCTCCAGTAAGCTGACCCAGGGATAGAACCTGCATCTCTGGCATCTCCTGCATTGGAAGGTGGATTCTTTTACCACTGCACCACCTAGGAAACCTCAATTATTAACATACAAATTTTACATATGTTAATAATAAGTCTGGTGAGAACTGAGGAGGAATAATGAATGCATGATTTATTGACTATATTCCACCTGTCCAAATAGGATGAAATAGATCTTTTGAAGCCATAGAGTTGCCTGCCCTACTCTATGCTGCAATCAGTAGTGATCTAATTCTGGAAGCAAGGAGAAAATATAAAAGGAATATCCTTTTTTTATTTCCTATCTGGAGTGGGATGCTTCTGAAAATCCAAAATAAGTGCTTTTATAAAGGACTATTCTATTCTCAAAAGTCTACAGAGGGTCCCTGAGCATCCTGGAGATTCTAACCTCCCATTGTTCCAGCAGCTCTACTAGAGGCCCCCTTACCAAGCCACCAGGTGACAACTAGAATCTTTCCCACAGGCTGCTAACTCCCCAGTCCCCCATGAGCATTGTGAGAGAGGGGAGAGACTGTGGGTGGTGAGCAAATCAGCAGGAATCCATGCCTCCCGAGAAGGGAAGCCACAGCACTGTCCACAGCATCCTTGGAGAGAGAGACGCACAAACACCTGGCGGCTTCAGAGGCAAGGATGACGATGCTGAGCTGCAGTAACTTGTTGACCTTCTCTCCACCTTGAAGGCAAGAAATCTCTTTGTTAAGGTCAATTAATGTCTAGGAAAAAAAAAGGCAGAATATATTTTTAAGGGGATATTTGGGCATTTTATTTGTAAAGACAAAGGGAAAGAGGATTCTACTGTGTGAATTAAAAGGTGTGTGATGTTTCTTGGCAAGCTGTCAAAGAAAATTATATTACCTGAAACATTTATAAGAAGTGACGGCTGTGAGAATAAGAAAGAGGGCCTACTACATGATTTTAATACAGTGCCTTCAAAAACTAAGGCTGAGAAATAAGTGGCTATCAGGATCATACTAGTGTATTAGTCTACATCCATGAATCCTGAAGCCAGGAGCATCAGCAGCCCAGAGACTAGCCACTGTACTTGGAGACCGTTCTTCAGAGAGGGAAGTCTATCTCTCTGTGGCTTCTTTGTCAGCTCCTGTTTATTCTCCTTCTTGAGCCATCAGACCATGGAATCTTGACTTACTAAGATTACCCACAAGCTGCCAATGGCCAAATCAAAAGACCTCTTTCCCTTTTCTTACAGGACTAGATTTTGTCCAGCATTTTACATTACTGACCATCCTTCTTTTTGAAACCTAAGCTCTCTCCCCACCTTCCATGCTTGTCCTCCTTCTCCCCTTCCTCTTCTGCTCACTCCTTCAGCCTTTCCTCAGCTTCTCCTCTCTCCCTTTGCTCCTTTTCCTCTGAAAATGGCCTTTTCCACGGCTGCAACCCTCACCCATATCTGCTACCTCTCAAATCACATCACCTGTGGCTGTTTTCCTAATCCCTATACATCTGTAGCTGGACATCCCACAAGTATCTCTAAAGTTACCTGATACAACCTTAACTCATCTGTACCCCTCACACTCTCCCCACATCTGCTTCTGCTATGATATTTCTTTTTTGGGCCAAGAGTACATGCAGAGGCAAGTATAGTATAGTGGTTAGGGGCACCGAGTTCTGATTTCAGACAGTCCTGGCATAGAATCCCTATTAGGCCACTTACTGGAGCAAAGAAATTGATCACTGAGCTTCAGTTTCTTCATCTGTAAAATTAGGGTTAAGAATAGTACCAATTTCTCAGGTTTACTGAGAGGATTATATGCACGTAAAGGGTTTGGCCCAGAGTAAGGAATAAATGTCAACTATTATTATGGTTTGAGCTTCCTGGGGGGCACAAGTGGTAAAAAAACTATTAGCTTTTATCTACACAGTCACTTGAGTCAGGTACCAGGAAGTTATTTGCGTATGTGTGTGACCTTTTCTTTCCTCCATTTTAAGCATTATTGATCATCAAATCTTATTGAATCTGTAGACACAATGTTTTTTGAAACTACTTTTTCCTTTTTGTCACCCTTGTAGTCCTCAGCATATTTTATTTGGACTCTTACATCTAAGCGTCTTCTCTACTGTCAGAGTAGTTTTTCTTTAGTACAGGTCTTTTTTAGCCCCTGTGCTAGAAGGGCAATAGTTCCCATCTCTTGACTACAAGATAGAGTCTAACATTTTTAGCACCAACATAAGACCCTTTACAACTGTAACTCAGGCTGTAATTTAAGGTAATCTCCACTCATTTCCCCCTTTCAAAGCACCAGATTCATAGGACTGCCCCCTTTGCCCCGACTATCCCTCTTTGCAGCCTTTCTGATCCTTTGTTCATGCCAGTTCCTCTGAATGGAAAGCCTTCCCTTCTGTTTCCCTAAATATCTCTGATTCTTTTAAGACGCAGCATAAGTGTCTAATCCTTAGTTAAGCCTTCCCTGATAGTTCTAGGAAGTCACTCCCTTCTCTTTGTTCCCTCTGACACAGTTCTCACATATGTTACAGTGTTTATCACCTTGTACTGAGAACAGTCGCACACCCTTCGTAAACCCTATGCTAGAAATCACAGGTTGTTTTATTTGCTTTTGCATCCCCAGAGCCTAACTGAGAGTCTGGCAAAAAGATGGTGCTCATTGGAGACTTGCACGTGACCATGGAAAATAATGAATGAACAGGGATCAGCTGTGGGCTTGGAAGGGTGGCACAGCACCAGAGCAGTGTGGAATTAGTCCCAAAGCGGGGCTGTGCAAGGATGGCTGGGCTTAAGCTGAGTCTAGTGCAGGCTCTGTCTGCAGTGGTCTGACTCTGTCACCTCAGCTTTATAAGCCTGTTTCTTTTCGTGAACACAGGGTAAGGGTCCTCACCTGTTCACACGTCAGGGGCAGTGTGAGAGACTCTGGGAGCAGGCGTGCAAGTCAGGAGTCTGTGAAGGGCTGTGGGGATGGAAGTTTCCCGGGACGCTCGTGTGAGGCTGATCGCAGACATGGAGGGGCCCGCATCCTGTGGCTGAGCCCCACACTGGAAGCAGCTGCTCATCGCCTCTCACAGGCACTCAGGCTGGAAGAAGGTGGTGATGCAAGTGAAGCTAGGCTACCGGCTGCGGTGGTGCCAAGTTGTAGTCCGCAGGGGTGCTTCAGGAGGCAGGGTAGCTTGCGAGGTAGGTGACGGACCTTTTCTAATAAGACAGAAGGAGTGTTAAATAATATGGAAGAAGGGAGGCTCATGGAGCCTGAGTGCTTGAACTCCCCCTGAAGGGGAAACAGCATGAAGTGAGGGCACCTGGTCACTTTGTGGGATGCTGTCAGACTGCCCCTTGTAAGTGCCCGCATGGCTCCAGGCAGACAAGGGCTCCAGGGAGGGATCCCTAAATGACTAGCTTGTTCTACAGTCTTGCGGGACGGGAAACAAGGGAAAGTGGCCTGTGGGCAGTAGAGGGTTCCCAGGAGAGGAGGAGGCCTCGACTGTGAAGCTAGACACAACCGACAAGCCTGGAATTGGCTCTTAAATCCTGTTTCTCTCTTTATAAAGAGAAGGGAGACTCAGTCCAGATCCTGTACTCTGGGCCAGAAACATGGTCAGTGCTGGGGGAGGCCCATGGTCTGTGGGGCTGCGGCAGTCACGGTGATGCTGGTGGCCAGGCAGGCTGGAGAGAAGGGAGGCGCCGAGGTCTCTTACCTGAGGGGAGCCATTGGCCAAGTCATGGATGCTTGCTTTCACCACCCAGGTAACTAGAAAGTGAGAAGGAAAGAAATCACAGATACGGTGCTTGCTTCGGCAGCACATATACTAAAACTGGAACGAAACAGAGAAGATTAGCACGGCTTCTGTGCAAGGCTGACACACAAATTTGTGAAGTGTTCCATATGTTTGTGTAAAATAGATGACCAGTGCAAGTTGGATACATGAAGCAGGGCACCCAAAGCCAGAGGGATAGGGTGGAGAGGGAGGTGGGAGGGGGTTCAGAATAGGGGGGTGCAAGTATACCCGTGGCTGACTCATGTTGATGTAAGGCAAACACCATCACAATATTGTAAAGTAATTATCCTCCAATTAAAATAATAATAAAAAATCACAGATAGGGCCTCATTAAGAAAATATGGGGTTAGGGGACTTCCCTGGTGGTTCAGTGCCTCAGAAACCATGCTCCCAAAGCAGGGGGCCCGGGTTTACTCCCTGGTCAAGGAACTAGATCTCACGTGCCACAACTGAGTTCACGTGCCACAACTAAGACCCAGCACAGCGAAATAAATATTAAAAGAAATCTGAGGTTAGGAGGTGGCTCTCCAAGGAGCCCTAGAATCGGAGGGAAAGCAAGGCCCCCATCTTGACCACTGTAATGAAGGCAGCAGCCAGTCTTCCAGAAGCCCAGCGAGGCTCTAGAGACTGCTCTCTTTTCTAAGTATAGATGATCCTAGGGCTCAGTCTGTTTGACATCACCTGGTGAGTTAAGAGCTCTAACAGGAGCATAATCAAGACTTGCAGCTGCATTCTGATGGTTGTAGCTATGCATCTTCATCATCTGCAGGAAATAACTCAGAGCCACAGTCCCAAGGCCCTGGTTAGCATGCCTGTCTGGGTTGGCTGAAGAGACTCAAGAGGGTGCAGCCAGAGGAAATAGGTTCATTACCAAAGTAAGTTTTCTTAAATAAAAATAAAATTTCTATAAAATGACAAGATACTAGGCTAGTCTAATTTTTTAAAAAAGATTTTGAAAATATCCAAAATTGGGAAAGTAGAAAATATCACAAGGTATTATGGGGAAATATTTTTTACAACACAAAGCAGTTAGTAGGAAAATCTGAGTGTTATAGCTGTTATTAGGAGCTGATAAATGATCAAAATTGAGTGAAGGTGAAAATTTTAAGCCTAACAACTAGCAATCAGGAAAGAAACAGAAAGTTATTGTCAACATCTTCAAGGAGTAGATGGCTGGTATATTTAATCATGTGGTATCATTATTTATTATTCTCCAGGTGTAAGTTTATGCAGAGCATAGAGCTAGAAGGACAGCTCTAAGAGAAAGTTGCTAAAAGAATAGATCTTAAAAAAAAAAAAAAAAAAAGAATAGATCTTAAAAGTTTTCATCACAAGGAAAAACAATTGTAACTATGCAGCGTGGTAGAAATTGACTACACTTACTGCAGAGATCATTTTGCAAAAATACAAATATAAAACCATTATATTGTACACCTGAAACCAATATGTTACATGTCAATTATAACTCAGTTAAATTAAAGGAGTGTTCTCCAGTTCTTTTCACAAAGAATGGCGATACCAAAGTCTGACAAAGGCAGATGATAGAAAACCATAGCCAGTGGTTCTCAAACCTTTTGCTCTCAAGTCACCTTTACACTTTGAAAAATATCACTGAAAATCCTAAAGAGCTTTTGTTTATGGAAGTAATATTTATCAATAGTTCACATGCTAGAAATTAAAGCAGAAATTGTTTAGATTATGCATTTTTAAGATAACCACAGTAGAACTATTAGGTATTAACAAATAACATGTATTCAAATAACCAAATCTTCTAAAATAAAATAAAAAAATTTACATTAAACTGGCATTGTTTCCCATTTCTTCAAAACTGTTTAATGTCTGGCTAAACAGAAGTTAGATGGAATTTGCTTCTTACATGCAGTCTGTTGAGATATCACACGTTATGTAGTCTCTGGAAAACTCTATGATACATCCCTGAGATAATGGGAGTGAAAGAGGATAATATGTGTTAGTATTACTATGAAAGTGTTAGTCCCTAAGTCATGTCTATTTGTGAAGCCATGCCAGGCTCCTCTGTCCATGGAATTCTCCAGGCAAACATACTGGAGTGGGTAGCCATTCCCTTCTCCAGGGGATCTTCCCAACCCAGGGACTGAACACAGGTCTCCTGCACTGCGGGCAGGTTATTTACCATCTCAGCCCCCAGGGAATGCTGGGAAACATTGAGGGTAGGAGATGAAGGTGACAGAGGATGAGATGGTTGGATGGCATTACCCACTCAGTGGACATAAGTTTGAGCAAACTCCAGGAGATAGTGAATTACAGGGAAGCCTGGCATGCTGCAGTTCATAGGGTGGCAAAGAGTTGGACACAACTTAGCAACTGAACAGCAATTACTATGAAAAGCCTTTTGACCTTGCAGACCCCCTAAAAGGATCTTGGAGATCCCCATCGGTCTCCAGACCACATTTTGAGAACCTCCACTGTAAGTCAATTTCAATGATGAATGTTGATGCAAAAATCTGAATGAAACATTAGTAACAGAGCCCAGCAGTACATTGAAAGATGAATGCATCATGTCCAAGTGGGATTCAGAACTGTAGGAACATTAAGTCTGCCAGGCTTCTCTGTCCATGAGATTCTCCAGGCAAGAATACTGGAGTGGGTTGCCATTTCATTCTCCAGGAGAACGTCCCGATCCAGGGATCAAACCTGTCTCCTACTTTGCAGGCCAGCTCTTTACTATCAGAGCCACAAGGGAAGCCCTTAGGAAATCTATTAACATAGATTTAATATACTAATAAGTCAAAGGAGAGAATCAGTCATTACAATAGATGCTAAAAATATTTCACAAAATTCAATATTCATTTCTGATTTAAAAATCTTAGGAAGAGAGATATAATAAAATATATCTCTGTCCAACAACCAGCCTCCTGTTTAATTAAAATATACTAGAAACATATTTTAGTGTGAAATAGTGTGAAGGGGCAGAAATTTCCCAAGCACTCAGGAACTCAAGTTCTGCTGGGTAAGCAGATTGCCTGTGATGGTGGTGAATGGGGAAGCATCCTAGTGGCTGACAGAGATGGTAGCTGAAAAATTAATGATCAATCAAGTTAAACCACGAGCTTCCACCATGCTCCATTCTCCAGGTGTACTTACGTATTGGTGAAGCAGCGAGCAAGGGTGACTACCTGGTCTTCCCAGCAACGCTTGGTGGCGATCTGCACACTGACCTGCTATGGCCAAGAACTGACCATGGCCTCCTGCCGCCCACAGTCTGGCTGGGAAGGGACCTGGAAAGGGGGAGAGAGAGTGGCGCTGCAAAGCCCACCCGGAAGGGGGCCAGCGAGACACAGCTCAGCTACCCATGAAACCTCCTCACCATCAAGTCCAGCTCTGAGCATCTCCCTGAGCAACTCTAATGATACCTGGAAATAATGAGAAATGCTTATTGAATTCTAGAAATTATATACACACACACACACACACATATATATAACTAGAAATGATGTTTTATACACACACACACACACATATAACTTATATATAACTAGAAATGATGTTTTACCCAAGAATAAAATATCAAGCTCACTCTTGACTTTTTTTTTTGGTACCACTTATCAAGTCTCCAAACACTTTAGATCCTATATTCACAATATATCTTGAATCCATCTTTTGTCTTTGGGCTTGGATCTTCAACATTGCTCACCTGGACTACTCTCCCTGGGGTTAATCTTTCCCTGTCCTCTCACTCCCAAATTAACCATCAAAGAATGCTTGCTTTGATTACATTACATTACATCACTCCCATCCAAGGGTTCCCCACAGTGTATGGAATAAAGTTGACCTCCTATTTTTCTTCGTCAAACAGCCCCAGTCAAACAGCAGTGTCCTAATCACCTCAGAAGTTATTTCTTGCATTTTCTGGTATTCAGGATTTTCTTGCATTGTAGTTTTTGGTGCACAGTTCCCCATTTGTTGTCAACTTTATGGCACCCCACTCCAGTACTCTTGCCTGGAAAATCCCATGGATGGAGGAGCTGGGTAGGCTACAGTCCATGGGGTCGCAAAGAGTCGGACACGACTGAGTGACTTCACTTTCTTTCACTTTGTCAACTTTATTAAAGTAACATCTATACAGAAATATACTCAAATAATAAAACACTTTAAATTAATTTCTAAGAAGTACAGCTGGAACCCAGATCAAGATTTAGACTATTAGAATCTCTAAAGACACTTCAGGAGTCCAGTCACTATGCCTCCAAAGCATAACTGCTATCTTGACATCTAACACCATCTATTAGTTTTGAATGCTTTTAGTTTTACATAAGTCTACTCTAGTCCCTGATGTAGGAAATGGCAACCCACTCCACTGTGCTTGCTGGAAAATTCCATGGACAGAGAAGCCTGGTGGACTGTAGTCCATGGGGTTGCAAAGAATAGGATATGAGTGAACACACACACTCTCTCTCTCTGTACATGTAACTTTCATTATTAGGATATAAATCCCTTTAAGATATCTAGGTTAGTACCTATGTAGTTCCCTGTACCCATCTCCTCCATGCCCTGAGCTCTGGTACAGAGATTTATCCAGAGAGGACACCAAATCAGGGCACCATATCAAGACAACATGAAAGGATGTCAACAGTTGAGGAATATATACAGGAGTTCATGTATTCTTCTTCCCTCTGTTGTGTAGATTTGAAAATTTTCAAAATAAAAGTGAAAGATAAAATAGCTTATTGGACGACTTATGCAATCCAGTTAGGTGTGCTATTTAAAACAGGACACATGTAAACTCTTTATCTTACCCTTTGTAAGTTTTTGTGTATTTGTATAAGGGAAGAAACCCACCAAAGTAGGTGGGAGTTCAGTGAGAGGGAACCAGGAAAGCCTCCCTTACTGGAGCTATTTGTGGATTATTTACTTTCACTCATCAAATATTTATTTGGCATTCCCTGTGTCCTGGGCATTGTGATAGGCACTGGGAATAAAATGATGAATAAAATCTAGCCGAGAGTAGTAATGAGACTCCTTGGCAGATAACCTGTGTAGTTCAGGCTGAGAAGACTTTGTTGACTATATCTCCCCCTGGTGGCCAAGAGTAGGAACCACTGCAGACACACCGCAAAGAGGTTCCACCTGGGGTTTCTATGACTCAGGCCGTCCAAGAAGCCAAAAAACAAAACCCAGAAAATTCAGACTGCTTCTATACTTCCTCATTAAAAGGGATACTCACCCAGCACACTCTGTTTTTCTGTGTTCCACGTGTCAGATAATTTATAAAATTGGGGCTGGTGCACAGGGATGATCCGGAGGGATGATGTGGGGTGGGAGGGGGGTTCATGTTTGGGAGACACCCGTGGCGGATTCATGTCAATGTATGCCAAAACCAATACAGTATTGTAAAGCAAAATAAAGTAAAAATAAAAATTAAAAAAAGAAATTTTAGTTAAAAATAAGGTGATTTTTCTTTTGACGAAATATCAAAATGGCAATCTGAAGATTCCTTTACCCTCAGCCTCTACTGCCCCCTCATCACGTTTCCCACAGGAACTTGGATGTCACACGTGGATGTCAGTGATGTTACGGAGGAAACAAGGAAAAGAGAAAGCCCAGCGTCTCAGTGCTTACCTGCATACAGACATAGCAGTTCACTCACTCTGTTTGCAGCGGATGGATCTTGTAAGTCAGATCAGATCTGGCAAACTATTTACCCAATCCTACTGCATGAATCACTTGAATTGGGAATTTGATTCTGTGACTGAAAGTATTTCAGTGCTGCTTTGAGCAAAGGGACAGTGACCACATCCCATCCAGCTCTATGTGATGGCTTTTTTGATATGGCAACTTGGCCAAGCTACAGCCTCCAGTTATTCAATAAAACATTAGTCTAGATGTTGCTATGAAGGGATTTTGCAGATGTAATTAAAGTCGCTAATCAGTTGCCTTTAGGTAAGGAAGACTGTCTTGGATTGTCTGAGTGGGCCTGACATCATTAGTTGGAAAGGCCTTAACACAGAAGGCTCCCCAGAAGAGCAAAGAAGAGAGCTTGTGGAGAATGGCCTCAGCCCACATCTGTGAAATTCCAGAGTCCTGTGATCTTCCCTTCCTGCCTGCCTGCCTTATAGATAGACTTGCTTAGTCAGCCCCCAAATCCTGTAAGACAGTTCCTGGCGACTTAGCTTGCTAGATCTCCCATAATAAAATATCACAGACAGGGTGACTTAGACAAAAATTTATTGCATCACACTTCTGGAGCCTAGAGGTCTGAGATGAAGGTGTTGGGAAGGTTGAGTCCTTCTGAGGATGAAGATGATAATGATGGACAGCCTGCTCCAGGCCTCTCCTCTAGCTTCTGGTGTTCTGCTGGCCATCTTCAGCATCCTTTGGTTCATAAAAGACCCATCACTCCAGTCTCTGCCTTCATGTCCGTGTGGCGTTCTCCATATGCGCATGTCTCTCTCTCCAAATTTCCCCTTTTATAAGGACATCAGTCATACTGGATTAGGGCCCATACTAATGATATCATTTTAACTTGATTGCCTCTGTAAACACACTGTCTCCAAATAAGGTCACAAAACGTGTCCTTAGATACTGGACATCAGAATTCCAATATTATCTTTTGGGGGTTCCTGGTTGAACCCTGGACCAATACACGGGCATGTGCTTCTCACGGTCATGTTCTCCAAACCAGCTTACCAGAATCACTGGGTTCTTCAGGTGGTACATTTCATGTCTCCAGAAACACGGATTCATTCTCTAATCCAGAGATGTTAAAATCTGGGTATAAGCATAATACAATTGCTCAGATCATGCAAACAAGGTCAGTGTTTAGGATTTATCAGAAAATTATTATTGCTAGAATTCTAGGGCATCTCGTCAGTTGGATTTTATGGGTATTTGAACCGGAAAGTGGAGTGTTTTAACTATAACCTGGGTTTGCCATAAGCAGCTCTTTATTGCTTAAAAAGAATGAACATCTTGAGAAGCTAGTAACTAGCTTTCTAGGATTTTGACTGAGTGCTCATGGGTGAGAGAGCTTGGAAGGAAGCTGAATCTTCTGGTGTCCAGGGACCAGGGGTTGGTGACAATACTTCATGTCTCTGAGCCTCCCTCGTGTGTCACACACCCTGGCTCCTGACCAACCATATCTTGTCTGATTTAATCCTTATTACATTCTTACCATGGGTTTATTACTTTCCCATAATAAGACTGAGGAGGATGAATCTTAGAGGACCCTTAGGTCACACATCTAGTAAGGAAAGGCCAACATGCAGACATACAGTTGATCTTCATTCTTTGTGGATTCCGAACTTTCAAATTCACCTACTTGCTAACATTGATTTGTTAATTCAAAGCCAGTCCTCCTGGTACTTTCACAGTCATTCATGGACATGTGCAGAGCATGAGAACTTTGAGTTACTTGAAGCACGTGTCCCGGCTGAGGTCTCAGCCACACTCTGTCGTCTTGTTTCAGCTCTCACACTGTAAACAAGTGTCCTTTCATGGGTCTGCCAGCACCACTTTCTGCTTTGTCTTGCTTTTTGTATTTTTGTACTTTTATTTTTTCACTTTCAGGCATGCTGTTTTTATCACCTTATTTTCTTTTTAAAAATGTTTTATTTATTTTTAAATGAATTTGTATTGCATTATAGTTGCTTTACAATGTTGTACTAGTTTCTGCTGTACAGCTATCTATATCTATCTATCTATAATATCTAGCTATAGTACATATACATACACATATATGTGAGAGTTGGACCATAAAGAAAGCTGAGCACCGAAGAATTGATGCTTTTGAACTGTGGTGTTGGAGAAGACTCTTGAGAGTCCCTTGGACAGCAAGGAGATCCAACCAGTCCATCCTAAAGGAAATTAGTCCCGAATATGCATTGGAAGGACTTATGTTGAAGGTGAAACTCCAATACTTTGGCCACCTGATGCGAAGAGCTGACTCATTGGAAAAGACCCTGATGCTGGGAAAGATTGAAGGCAGGAGAAGAAAGGGATGACAGAGGATGAGATGGTTGGATGGCATCACCGACTCAATGGACATGAGTTTGAATAAACTCCAGGAGTTGGTGATGGACAAGGAGGCCTGGCGCGCTGCAGTTCATGGGGTCACAAAGAGTCAGACACGACTGAGTGACTGAACTGAACTGAACACATAAATATTTCTTCTTTTTTGGATTTCCTTTCAGTTTAGGTCATCACAGAGCATTGAGTAGAGTTCCCTGTGCTACACAGTAGGTTCTCAATTAGTTATCTAGTTTATACATAGTATCAGTGGTGTGTATATGTCAATCCCAATCTCCCAACTCATCCCATCCGATCCCCCTTTCCCTCTCGGTATTCATACATTTGTTTTCTCTATCTATGTCGCTATTTCTGCGTTGCAAATAAGATTATCTGTACCGTTCTCTAGATTCCCCCTATATGCATTAATATATGATAGTTGTTTTTCTCTTTCTGACTTGCTTCACTCTGTGATAGTCACTAGTATGACTATTTTTGTGCTTTTCTGGGTGGGTGAAATGGCCCTAAACATGGTGCTCCAGTGCCATCTAGTGTTCCTAAGTGCAAAAAGGCTGGGTCGTGCCTTGCAGAGAAAATACATGTGATGGATAAGCTTTGTTCAGGCACAAGTTACAGTGGTATTGGCTGTGAGTGAGTTCAGTGTTAATGAATCAGCAATGTATATTAAATAAGGTGACCTGAAACAGAAATACAAATAAAAGCAGAGGCTGATAGGAACCTGGCTCCTCCGCATTACCCCAGGAGCAGTGGTTCAGGATTCCCAGATTCGGTGAATAAAGAGTTGACTGGACCCACGCCGAGCCCTAAATGTGGCCCTATTTACCACATCAGGAGGATGAGACTGAGTGGGTACCTCAGTCCCCTTACCTGTTTCATGAATGAAGGAAACTGTCGCCTGGAAGCCTCTGAAGGTCGCGTTTTCATTGGACTGGAAGCTGATGGACATTACCCTGGTGATGCTCACCACGGGGGTGGGGACAAGAAAGCCACACAGCCGAGCTGGTTCGAGCCCAGCCCAGGCACGACAGGATCGAGGGCCCAGCAAATAGACATGGCAGTGGATAGAAGAAAAAAGATTGTCCTTCAGGTAACTGTTAAGAAATAAACTTTTCCAGCGGATGTCACCATTCATTTTCAAAATGGAAAAGGCAGACTGCTTCTTTATACTACATATTTAACCTTGCTAACATTTCAATTCTGTTTATCTCCCAGATACTCCCATTGGGAATGCCACTAAGAGAACTGATTCCAGCCCCAGGGCTTATTTCAATGGCACTTCCCCCTCTGATCCCTAGACTATGTGGGCCTTCCATTCAAACGGTTCTTTGATTTTCCCTGAAGCTCTCCCCACCCTCGCTCCATGCCTCCCCCCACATCTGGGGAGAAGGGGGAGAGGTGATGAGAGCACAGGGGAGGATGAAGATGATGCAGGGAAAGGAACACGGAGCCACAGCCCATTTATTCCCTAAAAGGATTCCCAAGAAGGACCAGATCCAGATGCAAACTAGGGACGCTGAGGCTCCCAGGGAACACAAACTTATTTCTTTATTGCTTTTAAAAATGTATTTATTTTTTAATTGAAAGATAATCACTTTACAGAATTTTGTTGTTTTATGTCGAACCTCAACATGAATCAGCCACAGGTATGCAGATATCCCCTCCCTTTTGAACCTGCCTCCCATCCCCTCCCCACCCCACCCCTCTAGATTGATACAGAGCCCCTGCACAAACCTATTTCTTTCTTCCTTTCTACATCCCGGTGCACGCTCACATAGTCAGAAGTGCAGTCTCCATTTTCTTCTATTTTTAGGTCCTGAAATGAAAGCTGAGAAGGCTCCACATTACATTCAGAGTTGACAATATGAATACATTAACCGATTTTGATCAAGCGGAAGAATTTCAATTGTTCAACTTGCTCTGGAGCAAGATGAGAAAGGTAACGGGCATTTCTGAATGAGTTATATTACTTAGGAAAAGATGCTAAACCACAGGCTCCCAAACCTCTTGAAACATGTAAGCACCCAATTATGGGCCAAATGTAAGGGTGGGAAAACGCGCAAATATTTGAGCTCCCCAGCTGCCTCCTTAGAGGAGCAAAGGAACTTCGAAGAACAATGTTCAAGCAATCTGATATCCCCAACCAACCGAGTTTAAAGAGAGGAGCAGTGGGAGATAGAAATGATGAGGCAGCAGTCTAGATTTTATACACGCACGTGACGGGGATTCAGTGGATCCTAAACTTGGCAAAAGACACAGAGGCCTGCATGTCTGGGACAAGAAATGGAGCCAAGTGCTGATTCATGGTAACAAGACATGGGGTCAAGGAGACATGTCAGAAATAGGATTCATTCAAACATTTCTCAAATCCTTCCTGGAATTCTTTCTGGAAACAGATACTTTCAGTTACTCTGACCATTCTGTCTTATTGAAAGAGGTTTTTAAAAAAAGGAGGAAAATTACATAAATCTGTTTTAAACCAGAAATTTCCCACACAGGGGAATCTATAATCCCTATAATAAATAACTTAAAGAAAGTTCAAAATATTTCTAAAAGTGAGGGGGTTGCAGAGGCTGAGATGGTTAGATAGCATCACTGACTCAGTGAACATCAGTCTGAGCGAACTTCAGGAGACAGTGAAGGACGGGGAAGACTGCTGTGCTGCAGTCCATGCGGCTGCAAAAAGTTGGACATGACTTAGCGACTAAACAATAACAACAAACTTCTTTTGTTTAATATCGATAATATTTAAAACAGAATTTAAAATGTTCAAAGTTGGTGAACAGAACATGCAAAGCAATAAAACTTATGATGAATAATAAAAATAGACTCTTTTCTCTTTGAGTCAGATGGTATGCACATAGTTATGAACTGTCGTACCAACTTACAAATGACTGTCTCAAATGGGTCCTGCAGGGCAATGCTGCCGCTGGCCGGATGTGAGTGCGTCTTTTCACTGATGAATAGCACTCAGTGTACTTGGCTGTACACGTGTTTTTGAATCACTTCTAGCTCTTGTATGTTTAGACTTTCAACTAAATTTTGTCTTCTTCCTCTTTTTGGAAATATGCTCATAGTTAATCTTTTCTCCTCTGTCACTATAAGGTGGTGGTGGTTTAGTCACTAAGTCGTGTCTGACTCTTGCGACCCCATGAACTGTAGCCTGCCAGGCTCCTCTGTCCATGGGATTCTCCAGGCAAGAATACTAGAGTGGGTTGCCATGCCCTTCTCCAGGGGATCTTCCCAACCCAGGGATCGAACCTGGGTCTCCTGCATTGTAGGCAGATTCTTTACCAACTGAGCTATGAGGAAAGCCCTGTCACTACATAGCTGCCCTTAATCCCACTGCTTTTTGAACTGTCTGCCTGACTCTGCTCGGGTTTCAGGAACTTTTAGGAAGACAACAGCTACATTTGCCTTACTTCCTCTGTGTCTTCTCACATTTAAAACCTGTGTGATCTCGTTCTGCTACTGACATCTGACCTCACCTGACCTTTCAGCTGCCACCACCTCCACCTCCTTTCAATTGTCCATCTCAGTTATTCTACCTTCTTTATGAGGGGTTGAGGTGGGCACTAGCAGGTGCTCAGTCCTTCTTATGTTTTAAAAAAGTTCTGTCTTTTTACTTTGTTAACATTTAAAAGCATGTTTGAGATGAACAAAAGGTTTCAGAGCTGTACAATGGTTTCTCTGTGGAAGGGAGAGAGAAAAGAGGGAAGGAGATCAAGATCTATCAAGAGAAGAGGTGGTGGAGGGAGGGAGGGAGGGAGGGAGAGGAAGGAGAGCCAAAGAAGGTGGGGAGTCCTGTTTCTCTTCAAATTCTAACTTTGCGTGGGAAATTCTAGCTACTGGCCATACCTCTTTGTTTGTTTTGGTTTTTGTTTTAAAAGCTCTCTTCTCTGGACTGTCATAACACTGCACCAATTTGGTTCTTCCTGGGTCAGATCTTTTATTTTTTTGGCCTCAAATATACAAGAACTTCGAGGTCTTGTTCACCCTTGCTCCTTCCCCATTGTTTTATAATCTACTTTCTCTCCTTAATATACTTTATTGCTTTCAATAATTAAAGAGAAAATGTTCTAAGTAAATGCTGAATTCCAACCTTACCCTGACTGCAGTACCATCTACCTGAAGGCATGTCTGCAGACAGCCGCTAGTGTTAAGTGAACAAGCATACAAACAGACGGCCAAAACACCGCAGTCGAAGGCTGATATATTCTGTATCCTGACACTTAAAGCCCTCCCTACTTTGATCTCAGCCTCGCCTTCTATCACCCCTCCTGCTACACATTATGCTAGTCCCTGAAACTGTTCTGCACTGCACTTTTGTTATCTACATCCCACAACGTGTTTTGGTAACAGTTTAATTAATAAGGAAGAAATGCTTATTTCTTGAAAGGACTAGACATTGATGGAACAAGTTAACCTGGTACAAAGGTAAAGGCAGCTTTTCAACAAAAAGTAAAGGCACAGTTGCCTCTGCAACTCAAAAACGACAAAAAGTAAAGTGCACAGTTGGACAAAATGGCAAAAAATAAAGAACACAGTTGCCTCTGATCTCAAAAATGAAAGAATGATCTCTGTTCGTTTCCAAGGCAAACATTCAATATCACAGTAATCCAGGTCTATGCCCCAACCAGTAATGCTGAAGAAGGTGAAGTTGAATGGTTCTATGAAGACCTACAAGAACTTTTAGAGCTAACACCCCAAAAAGATGTCCTTCTCATTACAGGGGACTGGAATGCAAAAGTAGGAAGTCAAGAGATACCTGGAGTAACAGGCAAATTTGGCCTTGGAGTACAAAATGAACCAGGGAAAAGGCTAACAGGGTTTTGCCAAGAGAACACACTGGTCATGGCAAACACCCTCTTCCAAAAATGCAAGAGAAGACTCTACACATGGACATCACCAGATGGCCAACACCAAAATCAGATTGATTATATTCTTTGCAGCCAAAGATGGAGAAGCTCTAGACAGTCAGCAAAAACAAGACCAGGAGACGACTTTGGCTCAGATCATGAACTCCTTATTGCAAAATTCAGATTTAAATTGAAGAAAGTGGGGAAAACCACTAGACCATTCAGGTATGACCTAAATCAAATCCCTTATGATTTTACAGTGGAAGTGACAAATAGATTCAAGGGATTAGATATGATAGAGTGCCTGAAGAACTATGGACAGAGGTTTGTGACATTGTACAGGAGACAGGGATCAAGGCCATCCCCAAGAAAAAGAAATGCAAAAAGGCAAAATTGCTGTCTGAGGAGGCCTTACAAATAGCTGTGAAAAGAAGAGAAGTGAAAGGCAAAGGAGAAAAGGAAAAAAATACCCATTTGAATGCAGAGTTCCAAAGAATAGCAAGGAGAGATAAGAAAGCCTTCCTCAGTGATCAGTGCAAAGAAATAGAGGAAAACAATAGAATGGGAAAGACTAGAGATCTTTTCAAGAAAATTAGAAATACCAAGGGAACATTTCATGCAAAGATGGGGACAATAAAGGACAAAAATGGTATGGACCTAACAGAAGCAAAAGATATTAAGAAGAGGTGGCAAGAATACATAGAAGAACTATACAAAAAAGATCTTTATGACCCAGATAACCACGATGGTGTGATCACTCATCTAGAGCCAGACATCCTGGAATGTGAAGTCAAGTGGGCCTTAGAAAACATCACTATGAACAGAGCTAGTGGCGGTGATGGAATTCCAGTTGTATTTAAAATCTAAAAGATGATGCTGTGAAAGTGCTGCACTCAATAAACCAGGGAAATCTGGAAAACTCAGCAGTAGCCACAGGACTGGAAAAGGTCAGTTTTCATTCCAATCCCAAAGAAAAGCAATGCCAAAGAATGCTCAAACTACCACACAATTGCACTCATCTCACATGCTAGCAAAGTAATGCTCAAAATTCTCCAAGCCAGGCTTCAACAGTACATGAACCATGAACTTCCAGATGTTTAAGCTGGATTTAGAAAAGGCAGAGGAACCAGAGATCAAATTGCAAACATCTACTGGATCATGGAAAAAGCAAGAGAGTTCCAGAAAAACATCTATTTCTGCTTTATTGACTATGCCAAAGCCTTTGACTGTGTGGATCACAACAAACTGGAAATTCCTTGAAGAGATGGCAATACCAGACCATTTGACCTGCCTCCTGAGAAATCTGTATGCAGATCAAGAAGCAACAATTAGAACTGGAAATGGAACACCAAGCTGGTTTCAAATCAGGAAAGGAGTATGTCAAGTCTGTATATTGTCACCCTGCTTATTTAACTTTTTTGCAAATTACATCATGGGAAATGCTGAGCTGCATGAAGCACAAGCGGGAATCAAGATTGCCAGGAGAAATGTCAATCACCTCAGATATGCAGATGACACCATGCTTATGGCAGAAAGGGAAGAACTAAAGAGTCTCTTGATGAAAGTGAAAGAGGAGAGTGAAAAAGTTGGCTTAAAATTCAACATTCAGAAACCAAGATCATGGCATCCAGTCCCATCACTTCATGGCAAATAGATGGGGAAACAATAGAAACAGTGAGAAACTATTTTTGGGGGTTCCAAAATCACTGCAGGTGGTGACCGCAGGCATGAAATTAAAAGACACTTGCTCCTTGGAAGAAAAGCTGTGACCAACCTAGATAGCATATTAAAAAGGGGAGACATTACTTTGCCAACAAAGGTCCGTTTAGTCAAAGCTATGGTTTTTCCAGTAGTCATGTATGGATGTGAGAGTTGGACTATAAAGAAAGTTGAGTGCCAAAGAATTGATGCTTTTGAACTGTGGTGTTGGAGAAGACTCTTGAGAGTCCCTTGGACTGCAAGAAGATCCAACAAGTCAATCCTAACGGAAATCAGTCCTGAATATTCTTTGGAAGGACTGATGCTGAAGCTGAAAATTCAATACTCTGGTCACCTGATGTGAAGAACTGACTCATTTGAAAAGACCCTGATGATGGGAAAGATTGAAGGGGGTGACAGAGGACGAGATGATTGGATGGCATCACCGACTGTCTGGACACGAGTTTGAGTCAGCTCCGGGAGTTGGTGATGGACAGGGAAGCAGCTGTGCTGCAGTTTATGAGGTCGCAAGGAGTCGGACACGACTAAGCGACTGAGCTGAACTGAAAGCGCACAGCTGCCATCTAGTGGCAAGTATGGATAGTTGCAGGACAGAATACATTGGTCTGATATCAAGTATTTATCAAGAGATTTGTGTGCCAGGTGCTAGGTTCTAGGTACAAGGGATACAGCAGTAAACGCATCAGATAAAAACCTCTGCCCTCATGGTGTTCATGTAAGCGATTCTGTGGAGATCCACAGCCAAGTAAGGGTACCTTAACTAGGTAATGTTTGGGGGCTTGAAAGACCCAATTGCAGCTGGCCATATCGGTGTAGTCTTCAGGATAGTGAGGACTCTGTATGAGGCCTTCTTCAAACAGGATCGTTAAGGAGTCGCAGCCAGAATCTGCAATACAAAGGAGAAGGTCCAAGCAGTGGCATCACTATGGACAGAGGGGACCTCTTTGTTCTCACCCTTGTGTCCCCCACGAAAGATGCCCGAACTGACTCTTCAGGCAGAGCCATCAAGAAGGGGGAGGTCTGTGCACTGGTTCTGGAGAAGTCATCAAGCTCTCTTGGCTCATGTGGGTGGGCAACAAGCATGCATTTTCAAGACTTCACGAAGAGCCTCTGTACCCCGTGTCTCACTGACCTTGGGCTCTTTGCTGTGGAGCTCAGTGGGCCTTGGGTGGTTTCCCTACCCATCATCTAATTCCTATGGGGCCTCAACTTCTGCAAAAGGTCAGCATAGTGTATGATAAGAATAAACAATTTTACCAGGAAGGTAGTTTGGTTTAACAGCTTTATAGGTGAGATTGAACCCAACGGCATAATCTGTGTTATCAGAGATGAAGCTTAGCCTTATAGCGCTGGAGCTAACAAGAACTGATGAAGCCAGTCTCTCTCCACAGAATTTTGCTGCAACATAAGAAAGAAGAGTCTTTGCTCAGAGCTTAGAAAACAGCACCCATTAAAAGACTTACAGGGACCTGAACATTCATGATAGTGCAGGCTTGTCTGAATCAGGGCTTCTCAACTTTGGTACTACTGATGTTCTGAACTGGAATGTTCTGTGTGTTCAGGCCATTCTGCACAATGCAGGATGTTTTGCAGCATCCTGGCTGCAAAATTGTTTTGCAACATTCCCTCTAGTTGTGACAGCCAAAAATTGCTCCTGAGACATTGTTAAAGGTCTCCTGGGGGAAAGTAGGGACAGGCCATATTATCTCCAGTTTAGAACCATAGGAATGCGCCTCCATTTCTGTTTCTTACATAAGTAACTTTTGTCTCCTACATGTGGTTATCTGTTGCTGTCTTCCTTCTGAGCTGGATGAGGCAGGTAAAGGTTATTTTTATCCTCAGGAGAGCAGCATTCTGCCCAAGAGGCCCTGAGAGGCACAGCTATAGATCTGCATTTTACTCCCGATGGGCTCCAGGTCTGGCAAATGAGTCTAGGAAGCCTGGTTCCATGGGAAGCAAAGGCAGTAAGTGAAATGCACTGTGGCCTTCCAGCCCTCACACAGGCTCAGATTTCGTTCCTTTCCACCATCATTTCTAAGTCTCAACAGTGGAGACAGGAAACGTGCTGTTTATAAATGCCTTGGGGCTAGACATATTATAACCAGGCCCTGTTAAGTCTTCCTGGAATAGTGTCCCTTTGACAATGTGAAAATCCACTCACCAATAAGTGTGTCTTCTAAAGAATATATTGACAGGTAATTATGGTCACAAGACTCTGCATCAAAGTGGGAAAAACTGAGGAGCACATGCATTCCCTCTGGTACCAACAGGGTCCAGGCACAGTGTCTGCAGGTAGACACATTGAGAGGGTGTTATTTTCAGATAGAAAGTGGCTGTCACAGTCCAATGAGTGGGGCAGAGTCAAACTGGAGGTGGGACAAAGGAATGGATAAAGAAGATACGGTACATATTTATGATGGAATATTACTCAGCCATGGAAAAGAATGAAATAATGCCATTTGCAGCAACATGGATGGACCCAGAGATTGTCATACTGAGTGAAGTCAGAGAAGAAGAATATTGTATGACATCCCTTATATGTGGAATCTAAAAAGAAATGATACAAATGAACTTATTTACAAAACAGATTCACAGACTTAGAGAACAACCTTATGGTTACTGGGTGGTGGGGGGAGAATGGAGGAGAAGGATAGTTAGGGAGTTTGGGATGGACTTGTACACAGGGAGATGTTTAAAATGAATAACGAACAAGGTCTTACTATATAAGCACAGGGAACTCTGCTCAATATTATGTGGCAGCCTAGATGAGAAGGGAGTTGGGGGAGAATGGATACATGTATACGTATGGCTGAGTCCCTTTGCTGTCCACCTGAAGTGATCACAACATTAGTAATCGGCTCTATTCCGATATAAAACAAGTTAAAAAGAAAAACTGGAGGTGGGAGTTGGGGCAGGGGTGGCTACTCACTGCTTGCTCTCATAATATAGGAAGGGGCTTTCTGGGAAGTGCAGTTCCCCCTCCGATGCTCTGACCACATGATCATGCTCACTGCACGTGGCTGGGAGGGAAAGCCATGAAAATTAGGACTAACAGCAATGGCTAGCTATAGCAGCCCTCTCCCTCCAGAATACACGCAGACACTGGCACCTCTTGACTCTTCCTCATGCGCCCTTCCTTTCTCCATGAAATCTTTTCCTGTCTTGGCTTCTGTGACGCTTTATTCTTTTTGGTTCCTTGTAGATCTTGCTTAACTTTGAGATTCTATGATTTCTTCTCCTTTACTCTTCTTTCTCTGACCCCATAGATCCACTCTACGGATGCAAGTATTTACTAGATTTTGTTCTGAGTTTTCATTTCTCTCTACGTGAGCCTTCTGACCTAGTTCACTCATACTCTCAGTTTTAATTATATCTCTACCTAAACTTCTGATTTTTCAGAAGACCCCTCCTAGGTCTCTTCCCCTTAAACTTAACGTGCTACAAATACAATTCCTTTTCTGCAAAGCTGCTTCTGCTTCTGATTTGAATACTTTTTGTGTTCTTAGCTCTTCATGCTCAGAGATTTGGTGTCATCCTCCACTCCTTTTTTCTCACCACCCTTAAGTTAATGACTATCCAGTCCTAGTTCATCCTGTTTCTGTGCCCTCCTTTTCATTCTCTGGCCATTGCCCTAAATCAAGCCTTATTTTCTTGCATAATCTCATAATTCTACTACGCATTATTTCTCCTCCAGTTTATTCCCTATGTACAGTTCTTACAGCACTTCAGTATAGCTCTAATCTATTTATCTAGTTAGTCAACTCCTATTACTCAATAAAGTCTAAATTTTTTTGACTGGTGTTCAAAGTTTCCATAATTTGGTCTCAAGTTATATGTTTAATCTTCTTTCTCATAAAACCCCTCACATATCCTACACTTTAGCTGCTTTGACTTACTGGGTCTCTATTACACCCTAAATTTTCCTATCTTCATCTTTTAGTATCCATCTTCTCATAAGAATGATTCCTTGAGCTGGAATATTTTTATTTACCTGTATCCCATCCCACCTGACAAAATTCTATTCACCCTTTATTCTCTAAGGTTCAGGTTAAAAGATGTCTGTGCTCCAAAGCCTCCCTTGTCTTTTTGTCTTTTTTTTTTTTTTTTTTTCCAGCTAGAAGCAGCCATTCTCTCCACTGAGCTCTCAGGGTACTCTTTTCCCACTTTGCTCTTTGGAGTTAGTTCTACAGACTCACAGAACTGCTGAGCTAAAGATGCCTTTGAGACCATCTGGTCCAAACTGCTTCCTTTTTGGATAAGGAGACTCAGGTTCAGAGGTAGAAAGGAGCTTGCCCCCAGTCACAGAGTGAATTCACTGAAGACTTGCAATGTAACCCTGGGGTGGGTTCCCTGTGCTTTCTGAACAAGCTGAGCTCAGAAACCTGAGCACTATCCACTTCACCTCTTCCCTCATGTCTGAGATGCAGGTTGAGAATTTGACAACTGTTTGTTGAGTTGTGCCGGAGCTCTGGATTGACAAGAAGTGAACTGGGAGGGAACGTGGGGCTCCTGCTGGTGAGGGTGTGTCCTCACTGGCTGGGGATGAATGACAAGTGCGCCAAGTGCTATTCTTATACACAGTGAGTATGGAGAACTCTTGCTGAGGAAGACTTTTGATCATAAAGGGAACCGATATTCAGAAATAGTAGAGATTAATCCATGTTCCCAGAAGAGCAGGCAATGAAAAATACCCACCTCTGGAGCTCTTTCTCTGCTTCCCTGGGAAAGAAAAAGAAAGATGGGATTCAAGGTTTGTGGTATCTTGAATAATATTTCAAGAAGTTAGCATCTCCCTGGCAAAAGTGCACAGGTTTTTAAGTTAGTTTGCAGCTAATGGAAATATAATCTGTGGAAAGAACAGAAGGGATAAATTGACAAAGCAGCAGAGGGGCCTTTGTGTTTTATGAAAATGATTCACTCTCTTTATTAAGTGGGTTCATTGGCTTGGGGATTATGCAAAGCAAGAAGAGGTCATCTGGGGTACGCTTCTAATTTTTCATGACAAGAGAGGGTAGAGATGGAAATAATGTACCCACAATCACAAAAGAGTTGCTGAGATAGCTATGACTTGAACTGAGGACTCAAATACCTGCCAGCGTTCCATATACTTGAACATAATCACAAGTTTTTCCTGAACTAGTTTGAATTAACCCCTTTGGGAAGAAATAGAAGTCCTAGTGAGGTTGGAAGCCACCAGTTAAGTTGGATTTGGAGGCAAAAAATGAAGTTTCAATTAACTAATTGGTCAGTCTAGTAGAAGGATGTATATAGACCTTAGCCTTTTCAGATTTACAACACCTGGCTCTATGTCAGGCCTTCTCAGCCACAGCATTATTAACATTTGGGGCTGAATCCTTCTTTGCTGGGTGGGAGTGGGGGTGCTGTCCTGTGCATTGTGGGGTGCTTAGGAGCATCCATGGCCCCCTACCCACTAGATGCCAGTGGTTCCTCTCTCTCCTGTTGTACAACCAAAACTGTCTCCAGTCACGGTTACCTGAAGGGGCAAAATTCCCCCTGGTTGATAACCACTGACCCATGCTATAGCTTGCTGAATCTTGCTAGCACAGTTAGTGAGAAGCAAGTGGTGGAAACATACCACCAGCTGAGACAGTTTCAATTCAATGCAAATTTGACAAAGTCTAGGATGGATGTATTCATGTTTCATTGAATAGTTGTATGGTGTGCAAACCACAGTTTGTCCTTTTTTTAGACTCAGTGAATACCACACTCCTTATGTGAGACACTGGGAATGAAAGCAGAGTCTGTCTGCTCAATGGTCTCGACTTGCCTAGACTCTGCTGATGCTCTCTTTTTCCCTAGCTTCTCGACCTTATGTTTTGGCTTGATTACCAATTCGGATGTGTTTGTGGATCCACGAAAGCACTTTAGTAAGATCTGTGAAGATCCCAGGGGATCCTTGATCATCTTTCTGCAGATTGTCTTTCCAGCCTCGACCACAGCCCAAACCCCAGGAAGTCACACCAGCCATAGTCCAAGTCCCTTTCTTATTCCGGCACATGAGGGAACCTCCTGAGTCACCCTGTAGGGGGAAAAGATCTCTGTCACCATCGTTGTCACTGTGCCCCACAAAGATGCTAGACAAGGATCAGTGAACTGATCAATGAATTTCTTCACTTCTAACACTTTGGACTCAAGGACCTGAGAGAACAGGCAAGTGTACAATTCCCATTCGCTCCAGAAATACCACTGGAGTCCACCAAACCCACCTCCTTCTTCCCCATCTGGGGCTTTCATCAGACATCACATTGTTTCCTTCTCCCGTCTCATCCTACAGACTCAGAGAAGTTTTGCCCAGAAGTCATATTGACCTTAGTTCCTGGTCAGCAGGAGGGATGGAGAGAAAGAAAAGCTCCCATTATACACAAACCGGAAATCTCTTAAGTAGGAAGGAGCCACCTGTCCTTCAGGCTGGAGAACTCTGAGTTCATTGTTGGCATCATCTTCAGTGTTCGGTCTTTTGGAAAGACCTCCTCTGAAATCAGTCTTTGCTAAAAACAGGTTGTTTAAACTGTCCCTTTAATTTTTTTTGTCTTTTCAAATCAGTTCAGTTCAGTTGCTCAGTCGTGTCCAATTCTTTGAGACCCCATCAATCGCAGCTATTTATTGGTAATAAATAACCAAGAGATATCACTGACAGTCATCAGAAAGTTTAGAAACTAGGTATTTGATAACATATACACATTGGAAATATCATTATGATGTCACTAATAATTAGGAATACTTTTGATATTTTAAACAGATTTATAATCTTTCTGGAGCCCGAGGCTTTTTCTTTTTTTGAACTTTTTATCTTGTATTGAGGTATGAAAGTGAAAGTCACTCAGTCGTGTCTGTCTCTTTGGACCCCATGGACTATACAGTCCATGGAATTCTCCAGGCTCGAGTACTGGAGTGGGTAGACCTTCCCTTCTCCAGGGAATCTTCCCAACCCAGGGATCAAACCCAGGTCACTGATTAAACATGCTATGATAATTTCAGGTGAACAGTGAAGGAAATTGTCCCTTTATTTTGACTTGACCTCCCTTCTCACTCCTGATCCTTCTTCCCAGAGTCTAGTCTTCCCTATAGCCTTATTTCAGCCTCTCATCTGATGACAAAGCTGAGGGAAGCTCTGTCTGGGACCTGTCAGCCCGACCACTCCCACCTACCTGACATGCATCTCTTCCACCATCTGGGAAGCCTGTGCAGAGAAAGGTCCGCCCACTGATGGGTTTCTCTAGGGTCAGCAGAGCTGTAATACACTCATCCTGGGTCAAAATGGGCAGGTTCACTTCCTGCAAGACTTGTGGAGAGATGCCATCTAGAAAACACAAAACCCCGGCAAGGTACTCTTTCACCTCCCTGCATTGAAGATGCCCCATTCAGGCTTGTGTCTTTTGGAAAGATTTGAATTTTTAAGTATAATGTGGCATTCTCTATTTTTAAACATGTTTACACACGGTCTTTTACAAATAGATGAAAAATTCTATTTTCTGATTACCTACCAGAAAGTTCTGATATCAGATTAAGAGCAGAACATGGAAGTTCTTACTTTCATTCAAGCGGCCCCAGCCTGCTGTTGTACAAATAAATCCAGGCTTAAATCGTTCCCCTGGCTCTGGAAGACACATGGGCCCCACAAACTGATCTGAAAAAAAAGAGCAAGGCAGGGTTTGTTTCATTCATGTAGGAGAGACACCACAAGCCACTCACCAATGGGCGTCTAGGTGGATCCCTCAAGGCCTTGTGATATCTCTGGCACCTCCAGGGGTCTCTTATCAAAGAAAGACAGACCCTTTCTTGACTTCACTTAATTGTATCTCTAAAGTCACAAGCAAAATAAGTTTCAGGTAGGGGAACCCCACCTCGATTTTCTGTCTCAAAGTCCATGATCCAGAGATCTTGGGCACAAGCTACATAATTTATACTTTAGGAACTGTGCTATGGAACAGAAGTTCTGGAGAGAAGGGGTGGACAATTCAGAGTAAACTTCAAATGTTTACCAAAATGGAAAGCTCCAGCCATCTTCAAAAGAGCGATATCATAATCCATTGGTTTCTTGGTAGAGAAGTGTGGGTGTATGATGATGGTTTCAATGGCAAGGGTTTGCTCTCCTGGCTCCACATGTCTCAAGTCATATTCACCAGCAGTAACGTTGAAAGTTGATACAGTATTGCTATGAGGAGGAAAGAGTAAAAGGGATGGATTTCACTGAAGCTGAGTACAGTTGTAAAGGTTGACAAACTGACCTCTTCAAAATGAGGCAGATGGAGAATGCACGTGTGCAGCTACTGAACAGAAAAAGTAGGAATGATTCCAAATGTAGAGGCTCCCAATGTGGGTGGGGGACTAGTGAAAGTGGCCTCATGTGGAACTGATAGTAAGATAAACTGAATACTTTGCAGTGTTACTTGTCAAGTGTCCAAGGGTTTGTGTATACACTGTAATTCAGAGATCTAAAGCTACCCCAGATGGTTAATTTGGTCTCTCTTTAATATAAATTTATTCATTTCAATTGGAGGCTAATTACACTACAATATTGTAGTGGTTTTGCCATACATTGACATGAATCCACCACAGGTGTACACGTGTTCCCCATCCTGAACCCCCCTCCCACCTCCCTCCCCATACCATCCCTCTGGGTCATCCCAGTGCACCAGCCCCGAGCATCCTGTCTTATGCATTGAACCTGGACTGGTGATTCATTTCACATATGATAATATACAGGTTTCAATGCCATTCTCCCAAACCATCCCACCCTCGCCCTCTCCCACAGAGTCCAAAAGACTGTTCTATACATCTGTGTCTCTTTTGCTGTCTCGCATACAGGGTATCACTGATATCCTTTGGGAGTATTTGGTGATTCTTATGAAGATAGGCTGCTTTAATGTCAGAGATCTAATACCTAATGCATACCATGAAAGACATAATAGCATCAGAACTCTGATATCCCAGAGAGTATGCACACTCAGAACTTTGGGACTGATTACCATACTGGGAAGAGGGCATCTTTCCTTACTTCCTTCATGTTTTTTTTTAATATAAATTTATTTATTTTAATTGGAGGTTAATTACTTTACAATATTATATTGGTTTTGCCATACATCAACATGAATCCGCCACAGGTATACACGTGTTCCCCTTCCTGAACCTCCCTCCCTCCTCCCTCCCAGTACCATCCCTCTGGGTTGTCTCAGTGCACCAGCCCTAAGCATCCAGTATTATGCCTTGAACCTGGACTGGCGATTCATCTCATATATGATATTATACATGTTTCAATGCTATTCTCCCAAATCATCCCATCTTCTCCCTCTCCCACAGAGTCCAAAAGACTGTTCTACACATCTGTGTCTCTTTTGCTGTCTCTCATACAGGGTTATTGTTACCATCTTTCTAAATTCCATATATATGCGTTAGTATACTGTATTGGTTGTATTTTAGAGATCTAACATGGGGAAGACTGAAGACCTATATTACTTCTACCTGCTGCAAAGTTATCTGAAAGGAACTTGATAGCAGGCGTTGAGGTGGATTAAGACCTTAGGGATCTAGAAGGGGATCTCCGGGGATCCAGAAGAGATGATTTGATACAACATTGGAAAAGGCATCATTTTATCTTGGCATACTTCCCTAGCATCTCTCTAGCCTAACCACATGCCATACTATGGTGAAATTATCAGTTGACTCTTCTTTAAACTATCAACTCTTGGAGGGCAGGGTTCACCTCTGAGTCATCTTTGTATCTTTGACAGCTATTAGTGTACAGCTTTAAGGAAATACCCAGGAGATGTTTGCAGACATGAAATGAAAGGGGGAAAATAGGGGGACATGATCTTGACTGCTGCTTTATGTGTATCAAGAACACTGGCAACAATAGAACATTTGGAGCACACAAGAGAATGGATAAAAGATGGAAATTGTTAAAGTTCAGAGAGCCAGGATCAATAGGAAGGAAGACACAGAAGCCTTCTTCATGTTTTATTGGCCTTCTTTTGTTTTCTTTTATTCATTTATTAAGATGCATAATGAGCTGGATGATTTTTTCACTGGAATTTAAGAAAACTAGGGGAGAACTTTCACAAATTATCTTTGTGATGCTTTTTTTTTTCTCACTTGGATATTATTCTTTATTAATCCAATCATTTTAAATATCAAAGTATTCACTCCTATAAGGAATGAATGTTTTCTATCAAGTTTAGAGCCCTCGACAATGTCGTGGAGCCGTATTTATTTTATGCAACCAGCATGTCTTCCCCTAAAGCATACATTGCACCATCCCATATTTTAATAGAGTTATTGCTGCTGATTCCCAGGAAGAAGAAATGTAACGTGACCTTTATCAATCAGCTGGACTTTCCTTACCTGTTGGCAACGCAGTGAGCAGCCGTGATCACCCACTGTGGGGAGATGATGGTCCCACCACAGACATGCTTCTGCCTTCGTTTCAGAGACACCTGAGTTGCAAAGACCTTAAATGGGAGCAAGTTAATGCCCTGGGATACCCCCAGACCTGGAGACTGAGCATCTTCTGAAAAAGAGACCCAGATATCTTACTCATAAATATCAGAAATCACGAACTGTGAAGTGGTAGACCAACCACACTATAGTTCAGAAAGAAGGGCAAAGCTGGACTCAGAATATTCCCACCCCTGGTCCACAAGAGAGGTAGTTAACATGAGGCTTTAGCAAGTTGGTAGCAAAAAATGTGGGTACTTATTTATATGATAATGCTCAGCCAGTCTGTTACTCTAACAATATGAATGATATCTGTGAATGGAGAGAGAGAGAGGGAGAGAGACATAAGATACAGCATAGACCAGATGAAAAAGTCTGGGATAAAGACAAGGTGAGCGCTTAAGGGAGTCTTCCAAAGTCTGTTCCAATTCCTCTAGGCATCCCAGAGAAATAGTTTGGATTTACTGCTTTCTTAACAATCTTTAACTATTTAACCTTTACAATTTCGTCAATCTTATTTTTAGATCTATTTCTACAGTATATTTTCTATCATGTCCTATCCTGCTCATGATACTTGGCTTGACTCCAACATGACTTAGCGGGTACAATAAATACTTTTACTTCCATTGTTGGAATTAGAAAAAAGCAATTTTTTAGAATTGTCTCCTTTTTGATCAAAATTTTTCTATGAACAAATAAAAAAATAATACAGAGAAAAGGCTAAGAATAGAATAAATACAAGTAAGTAAAAGTCAGTGAATCATCCCTGACTATGATTTAAATGTGAACTTCTGAATTGACTGGCCAACTAACTGACCAAGTAAGAAACTGATAAACCAACTCTTCAACCAAATAATTAATTCATCAGTTAATTGAATAACAATAATTCAGCCATTCCATCAACCCACTGAACAAAAATTCAATCAACCAATTGTTGCTAAATAGCCACTGATCTAAAAGTTAATATGACTGACTCAAGAGAAGTGAAAATAAAAAACTTTCACTCTACTTACAAAATGAAGAGACAAGATGGGTCCCAGGGTAAAGAAAATTGGGAGACTTTCAAAGACGATAAATGAGAAAACCATAGTCTAGGGGCAGAAGCACAAACTCATTTCTATAGGCACAGAAGGACCAGGAAATTACATTGACACAGAATTCTTAAGACACCAACTGTATACTAAGAAGACTAACTATATACTATAAACTCTTGATTGTTTCCTGAAGGGCCCTATGGTATAGGTATGAACCTTACATCCCAAACATAAAGTAGACCCATGGATATGACACCTTTGACTTCCCTCATCATCTTTAACTATAACAAGATAGGTATATTTTAAATATGTTTATTGAATCAGAAAATTATTTTTTAAATTATAAATTTGAAGGATTTTTGTCTTAGGGACTGAAAGTTTGGGATGGCATTTCTAAATTTTGGAGTGAGCCAATAGTGCTTGTAACTATTCTGAACACATCTTTTCTAGAAGTCAACTAATGAAAATCAGGAGGCTCTTGGATCCTTGTACACACTCATGAGATCTCTGCTGATGAACTAAGCAGAATGGAGCATACGGATGAGTAGCATGGGATGCTGAGAGATCCAATCTTGAGGCAGCTCGTAATCCCACCAGAGAAGGTTTCCTGAGACTCACCTGCCAAGGGTAGGAACCCTTTGCCACTTGCCTTCCCCCAACGATGCGACTGAAAATGTTCAGGTAATTCAAAGGCTGTGACTTCACTGGACTCTGCCCACAAGTGGGAACTGGGGAGGGGAAAGACAAAAATTTGGAGATTAGATAGTTTTTAGTTCTGAGGTGTACAGGAAACTCTTCTGAGCAAGAAATACTGTAAGACATAGAGCAGGTAGAAATAGTACAAAATGGCTTTAAATTAATTGTGGGATTTTCTGTGATTTGCAGTATAAGCAATTGTTCAGCTTTTTCACATGGAACCTGCATACCGTGAAGATCTACTTTTCTGATATGAAGATTTAGGGCCTCAGAGGTAGATCTCTGCTGGGTTAGCACAAATACAGTCCCCTTTTGATTCTAAGCCATCTGGCCCCTTAGAGGCTCCTCAGAGCGCTCTGTGCTTCTGTGTCATTTATTACATTCCATTGTGGTTATTCTTTCAAACCCACTAGACTGATGCCCAGACGTTGCTCAATTAATTGGTTGAATGGATAATACTATAATTTGCCTTAAACTTTTTAAAAAAGTAATTTTACTTATTTATTTACATATTTCTTTGGCTGTGCTGGGTCTTTGTTGCCCTGTGGGCTTTTCTCTAGTTGCGACAAGCGGGGGCACTGTATCTCTGGTTGCAGTGCACAGACTTCTAATTGCAATGGTTCTCTTGTTGTGGAGCACGGGCTCTAGGCCATGCAGGCCTCAGTAGTTGGGGCACACGGGCTTAGTGGTTGTGTCTTCCAGACTCTAGAGCAGAGGCTCAGTGGTTGTGGTGCATGGGCTTAGTTGCTCCGTGGTGCGTGGGATCTTCCTGGATCAGGGACCAAATCCATGTCTCCTGTACTGGCAGGCAGATTCTTTACCACTGAGCCACCAGGGAAGCCCCTGTAGTCTGCCTTTGATTGCACCTGTGTCAGCATCTTTTCCTCTGCTTGACCCAGGAGATGGTGGTCAGCAGTGCCTGGCACAGTCAACTATTAGATTTAATGCTCTCTAAGAGTGGAAAGTAACAGATTGTTTAATGATAGTGGACTAGAAAGGAGACAGTGTCCTAATTCATATACCAGAATGGTGTTAGGGTAGAAGGGTTGCTAGGTAATGGGAAGAAGAACCCTTTCCTTTTTATGGAAAAGAATTTTATCCTTGAAAAGCTGCATTTACTTAGTTACTCTCAGTTTGTTCTGCCCTTTTTTTTTTTTTTTAATTTTGGACTCCTCACTAAGAGATGGGCTAGATTAAGATGTTTAAAATGCAGTGTTAATTTTTAGTTTGCCTAATTATCGGTGACATCAAATTTTTCAAATTTATTTGCTAGTAACTAGTGTTTATTTTTCCATGTATTGAAGTTTTGTATCCTTTGTTCATATTTCTACTTGGTTTATGCTTTTACCTTTTTGTAATGGAAAACTTAAAATCTCTCCAAAAGTAGAGAGAACAGTATAAATGAACCTCCATGTACTTATCATTCTGCTTGGTAATCAGGGAAGATCCACCTTCTGTCCCTACTGCAGGTCATTCTTTTCTACATGTTCTCTCGGAAGGCCTAGAATGCCCTGCCTCATATTTGCCCCACTTCTTCACCTAGTTCAATCCTCTAATCCCTATTCTTCAGCTTGGAGATGACTTCAATTGAGACGTCTTCCTTGATTTCCTCAAACTGTGTTAAGTGTCTCTCCTGTGTAAAACCCTTTCCTCTCCCTTTTTATAGTTTTCACCATGAAATAGTGGGATAGAAAATTCTTTGCCTGTATCCCTCATTTACTATGAAAATGAAAAAAATCTGTTTTATTCATCTCTGTATTTCCAAGATTTAGCACATTCCTAGCATACAGTGAACACTTAGAAAAGTTGGAAGGATGGACAAATGATTTTTCCTGAGAAAATACCCGTGAAAGCATAGCTATTTAGATCAATATGTTAAAATATACAAAACTTTTTCAAATAGCTTCTCATTTAATTTCCATTCTCTGACTATAAATCAAGCACTATTATCCCCACAGCACAGATGGGAAAATGAAGAATCAAAGAGATGCACAGTTAATTAATGACAAAGCACAGATGTAACACTGCCTTTTGATTCTGAATCCAGAGCAGGCATAACACTGAATCAAAAGCTTATTTTCTAGCTGTTTCAGTTAACTGAATCATAAATACCTTTGTATACATAAAATTTAGTATTTCCTGAACTCATTGAAGGAAAAATAGAAAATATGATGATACAAATCTGACTATGAAGAAGATTGCCAAGAACTGTTCTCAGCTTATGTTACTTGAAGAAAAAAACATCATTTATATACAAAATATACTGTAGTAAACAAACTTCACATCTATTATTTAATGCAGTATCCTGTATACAGTAAACTACAGTAAGTGAAAGTTGCTCAGTCGTGTCCGACTCTTTGTGACCCCATGGACTATACACTCTGTGGAATTCTCCAGGCCAGAATACTGGAGTGGATAGCCTTTCCCTTCTCCAAGGGATCTTCCCAATCCAGGGACTGAACCCAAGTCTCCTGCATTGCAGGTGGATTCTTTACCAACTGAGCCACCAGGGAAGACCAAACTACAGTAAAAAGTATAATTTTTTAAAAGACTACAAATGCTTCCAAATTTATACTGATTTCTCAAATTTGTTCCATTAAAGGAGATGGGATTGTGGAATGTGTTCAAATAAATGAATAATTCCAGTCTTTTCCAGATCAGTGCAACTTATCCAAGTTGTATTTTGTATTCCATAAATTTTCTATTCAGTTTAATATGATGATTGCAGGAGAGAAGTCCAAATTAATTACAGGAAATCTAACTACATCCCCAGAATATATTTGCTTCTCCTGTTCTCTTAAAGGAATATGGAGTGAAACTGTGATACCCACTGCCAGCAAAGGTTATTTCTTCAAAGATAGTGATAGACTTCCTAGAACTTACCTTTGGGGAGAGAGAGAGTTGCAGATTTACTCTGTTCCAAAAAGACTATTCCAAATAGTAAAATGAGCTGCTTCTTGCTTATATGCATTTTGAAACTCAGAATTTTTCCCTGAAATTTTAGAGAGACTGAAGAGAACCAAAATAGAAAGCCTTGTGAGAGTAGAAATATACCAGCTTAAAAGAAGGTTACTCATTAACCAAGACATGAGGCATTCAACCATGTCCAAATGATGTTTCTGAATGTGGTTTCTTGCAAAGATCTTTGAAAGATGTGGGGAGTCAACCACAGAAGCATAGTCTTGATCAAGCAATAGTACATGTCCCTTTACACCCACATCAATTCATTTCTTCCCCTGGAGTTTATCTGGCAAGCCTAGAGGTTGGTGACTTAAGGCTTCCATTTGCAAACAGTACTTGCTTCTTGGGACAGGTTACCATGTTCTACAAGAGGAATGAATATCAAAGTTGTCCTCATTTGCAATGATAGACTCTCCTACATGCTTGCAAATAACCTCTCAGAATATCCTGAAGCATCTGTCTTTCTCTTGTTTTCCAAATGTAAATGGATGGATATAGCCATGTGTTAGAAAAAAGATAATTTGGTAGCACACTCAGGAAATCAATTTAGGATACTATTCATTGAGGTATTTGTGAACTGCATTCTTTCACCATTTTTTGTATTTGTGGAAGGCAAAATTAAATTACCTTGGTTTCTATACCTGGTAGATGATGTGGCGTAGGGAGGCAGCTCTGATTATATCTGTCTTCCTTTTCCTTGGCTGAGTTTTTGGGATGCAGTCACTGTGTAAGAGGCGCCTGTGGATTAGCCAATGCCCTATATGACCACATAGCAATATGAAAAATTTTCTATCAACTCTTACAAATTACCTGCCCCAAACAGCAATTTCAAACTAGAAGTCTCTTTCATGTGGCAACTTATACCCCTCTACAAAATAAGTCTATAAAAATATAACACAGACAACTAATACACATGCAAACAAAGACGTTTTAAGACCTAAAGTTTGTGAGAACTGCAAATTTAGGGAAGAGTCAAGACTTCCTTATGAAAAGAAGGACACTCGAACATCATTTGAGGCTTTATCCACAAACAGTAAGAAAATAATATTTTCAAAGAGCTGAGAAAAATGACTATTAACCTAGAGTTTTATGCCCAAATAAGTGATCCTTTAAGAATAAGAGTAAAATAAAGATATTTTTTTCAGAGAATGCAATGGTACCCCACTCCAGTACTCTTGCCTGGAAACTCCCATGGACGGAGGAGCCTGGTAGGCTGCAGTCCATGGAGCCTCTAAGAGTTGGACACGACTGAGCGACTTCACTTTCACTTTCATGCATTGGAGAAGGAAATGGCAACCCACTCCAGTGTTCTTGCCCGGAGAATCCCAGGGACGGGGGAGCCTGGTTGGCTGCCGTCTGTGGGGTCGCACAGGGTCGGACACGACTGAAGCGACTTAGAAGCAGCAGCAAACATATTTTTGGGGAAAAATAAAACACTTAAGAGGATTTAATATCAGCAATCATTGATAAGAGAGTCAATAAATGAAGAAAGTACATCAGTAGAAGCTAAGTCCAGAAGGAAGGAGAGAGATGTAAGAGGCCATGATGAATAAAGAACAAAAAATATAATATATATAAAATAAAAAATATAAAGAAAAATATTAAATATATATATATATATATATAACCAAACATAAAGTAACAATAGTAATGACTAATCTGAAATTATAGGGTGAAGTTTTCTGGTTGTATATCCTATGTATATTCACCCCTTTTTTCTTGGTAACAGACCCCTGATTTTATTGGGTTCTTCAAAGTGCCTAATTTAAACACAAAACAAATGACATTTTCCAGCTTCCTCTGTATATGAACAGGCCTTGTTACTGAGTTCTTTTTGTTGATTTAGGGTTCAAGGGATACTCTAAAAAAGTTTAGGTGGACTCAGCTGACATAAATCATTTGGCTCTGGACTTTCCCCCTTCCTCCTTCCTGAAAAATGAACAAAATGGTCAAAGCTGGAGCAATCATTCTGTGGCCCCAAAGCAAGGTAAGGATCACTGAGTGGAAAGATAGAAGTCTAGGTACCTAATACATTGTAGAACTGATGTATCAACTTTCTCATTATATGCAAAGATATAACCTGTACCATAAGTCACTGTTGTTAATTTTTAGTTTGCCTAATTATTGGTGACATCAAATATTTCAGATGTATTTAGTGGTAATTAGTATTTATTTTTCCAGTTATTATAGTTTTGTATCCCTTGCTTATATTTCTACTTGGTTGTTTATCATTTTAACTTTTTATGGTGGTAAATTTAAAATCTCTTTTAAAAGAAGAGAAAATAGTGTAATAAACCTCCATATACCTATCACTCTTCTTCAATAATAACTTATATTTGGCCCATTTTATATTTTTTACAACTTTGCTGCTGCTGCTGCTGCTAAGTCGCTTCAGTCATGTCTGACTCTGTGCGACCCCATAGATGGCAGCCCATCAGGCTCCACCATTCCTGGGATTCTCCAGGCAAGAACACTGGAGTGGGTTGCCATTTCCTTCTCCAATGCATGAAAATGAAAAGTGAAAGTGAAGTTGACTCTTAGCAACCCCATGGACTGTAGCCTGCCAGGCTCTTCCATCCATGGGATTTTCCAGGCAAGAGTACTGGAGTGGGGTTCCATTGCCTTCTCCGTTTACAACTCTATAATCTTATATATATTTTTGAAGTATAGTTGACTCACTATATTAGTTTCAGATGTACAATGCAGTGATTCAAAATTTTTATAGATTATTCTCCATTTAAAGTTACTATAAAATATGGGTTATATTACTTGTGCTGTACGATATATCCTTCTAGTTTATTTATTTTATACATAGTAGCTGTACCCCTAAATTCTCTATCATGTCCCTTCTATTTTCCCTTTCCCCACTAGTAACCACTAGTTTATTCTTCATATCTGTGAGTCTGTTTCTGTTTTGTTATATTCATTTGTTTTATTTTTTAAGATTCCACATATAAGTGATAACACACAGTATTTGTCTTTCTCTGTCTGGCTTATTTCACTAAGCACAATATCCTCTAAGTCCATTCATATTGTTGCAAATGGCAAAATTTACTTTTTTATGGCTGAGTAATATTTCATGGTGTATATATATACACCACTTCTTCTTTATCCATTCACCTATTGATGGACACTTAGATTGCTTCCATATCTTGGCTGTTGTAAATACTGCTGCTGTAAACACTGGGATTCATATACCTTTGTGAGTTAGTATTTTCATTTTGTTTGGATATATACCCAGGAGTGGAATTGCTGGATCATAGAGTAGTTCTATTTTTAGTTTTTAAAGAAACCTCCGAACTGTTTCCACTGTAAATTGGCAGCACCAATTTACATTTCCTCCAACAGTGTACAAAGGCTTCCTTTCTCCACATCCTTGCCACAATTTGTTAAGTGTGGTCTTTTTTATTATATCCATTCTGACAGATGTGAGGTCTTGACTTGCATGTATCCGATGAGTAGCAAAGTTGAACATCTTTTCATGTAGGCAACCTGTATATATTTGGAAAAATGTTTATCCAGGTCTTCTGCTCATTTTTTAGTTAGGTTTTTTTTTGTTGTTGTTGATGTTGAGCTATATCAGCTGCTTATATATTTTGGATATTAACCCCTATCAGTCATACATTTTCCACCATTCAGTAGGTTGTCTTTATATTTTGTTGATGGTTTCCTTTGCTGTACAAAAGCTTTTCAGTTTACTTAGGTCCCCTTTGTTTAATTTTGCTTTTGTTTCCTTTACCTTAGGAGATAGATCCAAAAAACTAATGCTATAATTTATGTCAAAGAGTGTTCTGCCTATGTTTTCTGCTATTAACTTTATGGTTTTCGGTCTTCATTTAGTTCTTTAGTCCGTCTGAGTTTATTTTTGTATATAGTGTGAGAGAATGTTTTAATTCTCTAGTATGCAGCTATCCAGTTTTTCCAGCATCATTTATTGAAGAGACTCTCTCTTCCTCATTGTATTGTCTTGCTTCCTTTGTTGTAGATTAAATGACCATAAGTAAGTGGGTTTGTTTCTGAACTATTTATACTGTTCTGTTAATCTGTGTGTCTGTTTTTGTGCCAATATCATACTGTTTTGATGGCAGTAGACTTGTGGTACAGTTTGAAACCAAGGAGCATATTTATATCTCCACCTCAGTTCTTCTTTCTCGAAATTGTTTTCTCTGCTTGGGGTCTTTTTGTTTAAATACAAATTTTAGAATTATTTATTCTCAGTTCAGTCACTCAGTCATGTCCGACTCTGCAACCTCATGGACTGCAGCTCGCCAGGCCTTCCTGTCCATTACCAACTTCTGGTGTTTACTCAAACTCATGTCCATTGAGTTGGTGATGCCATCTAACCATCTCATCCTCTGTTGTCCCCTTCTCCTCCTGCCTTCTCTCTTTCCCAGCATCAGGGTCTTTTCAAATGCCACTGGCATTTTTATAGGGATTAAATTCAATCTATATATTGCTTTGGGTAATATGATCATTTTAAAATATTAATTCTTCTAACACACGAACAAGGTATATCTTCCATATGTTTGTATTATCTTCAGTTTTTTTTTGTCAGTGTACTATCATTTTCAGAGTATAGGTCTTTAAATTCCACAGAGATTTATTCCAAGTTATTTTATTCTTTTTGATGCAATGGTCAATGGGATTATTTTCTTAATTTCTCTAATAGTTCATAGTTATCATATAGAACTGCAACAGATTTCTATATATTAATTTTGTATGGTGCAACTTTACCAAATTCATTGATGAGTGAGTGCTAGTAGCATTTTGGTGTGTCTTAAGCATTTCCATCTACAATCTGAATTTGAAACAAATCCCAGGAATTATTTTATTTCATTTACAAACAATTTGGTATACACCTCATAGAAAGTGAAGTCACTCACTCGTGCCCGACTCTTTGCAACCCCATGGACTGTAGCCTACCACACTCCTCTGTCCATGGGATTTTCCAGGCAAGAGTACTGGAGTGGGTTGCCATTTCCTTCTCCAGAGGATCTTCCCGACCCAAGGATTGAACCTGGGTCTCCCACATTTTAGGCAGACACTTTACCATCTGAGCCATGAGGGAAGACTTATAAGGACTCATAAAAACATGATCACAATAGCATTGGTGGTGGTGGTTTCATTGTTTCATTGCTCAGTTGTGTCCAACTCTTTGTGACATCATGGACTGTAGTCTACCAGGCTCCTCTGTCCATGAAATTCTCCAGGCAAGAATACTAGAGTGAGTTGCCATTTCCTCCTCCAGGAGATCTTTCCAACCCAGGGATCAAACCCGTGTCTCCTGCATTGGTGAGCAGATTCTTTACCACTGAGACCCTGGGAAACCAATATCATTAGTAACCCCCAAACTGATAATTCTTTAATATCAAATATCTGGTGTTTGAGGGACTTCCCTGTGGTCCAGTGGTTAAGAATCCACTGTCAATGCAGGGAACATGGGTTTGATCCCTGGTCTGGGACGATCCCACATGTTGTGGAGCAACTAAGCCTGTGTGCAACAACTGCTGAGCCCAAGTCTAGAGCCCATGCCCCGAAAGAAGAGAAGCCAATGCAATGAGAAGACCAAGCACTGCAATGTAGTCCCCACCTGCTGCAACTAGAGAAAGCCTGTGCACAGCAGTGAAGACCCAGTGCAGCCATAAATAAATAAGTGGTTTTTTTTTTTAAAACTTGATGTTTGAATTTCCCCAATTGTTTTAGAATATTTTTACAATTGTGTTATTAAAATCCAAAAAATCTCTACTCATTTCATTTAGTTGTTGTATATCATGTCTTTTAAAGCTATAACTTCCTTTTCTTTTGTTCATACAATTATTTTTTTTGAAGAAATTGGCTATTTAGTCCTCTAGAATTTTATACATTACGTGTTTCACTGATTACGTAACTATTTCCTCTAATGTGTTCCTATGACCTCTGTGTGACCTGTGAACTGATAGGCACATCCAGATAGAGTCTTAATCAGATTGAGGTTAGATTTTTTTGGCAAGAAATTTTATAGTAAGGTTGTATACTTCCTATTGCGTCATATCATGAGGCACATAATGTCTGGTTGTCCTTTCTATGACTTTAAAATTAGTAAGTGGGTTCAGACTCATTCAGTATAAAGTTCCTCATATTTTTTCATTTAATGATTAAATAGCCCTTGATAATGATTGCCTAGATCCACTGTTTAATTAATGGTTATAAAATGATGATGTTCTAATTTTATTATTTCTTCTGAGTTTATCAACTGTAACTATTTTATAAAGATTTTTTTTCATCAACTATCTAAGAACCTTACAGTATATTTGATATAGGAAAGTTAAGACAAATACTTGTTTCTTTTTCTTTATCAGTCATTTTGAAGAATGAGGTGTCATTTTCTGGCATTCTCTAAAGATGATCAACTAATATTTCTAGTATCATTGTGAAGTAATGTAACATAGTACAATCTAAATAATCCTTGTAGCATATTATCCCACTAGATATTCAAGAAAATTCCAATCTGGTTTTATCCATATTTTACAAATATGTAATATAAGATTCAAATAGACTTTCATAGACTTTCCCAAGGTTAGACAATTAGTAAATGCTGGAGTGTTGATCTCAATTCATGCCTTTTGATTCCTGGTCCTCATACTGTAATCATACTGTTATGTCAACTAAGTCCATGAAAGTTTCCTTAGGTACCTTTTCTGTTTTTCTCTGGCAGACCAGGAGGATTCAATCTCCTTTCTATTTTCCTTCCTTCCTCCCTCCCTCAGTCCCTTTTCTTTCTCTCTCTTTTCTTCCTTTCTTTCTTTTTTGGCTTTAATTAATCACTTGTCTCCAAATTTGCACAAAATAAAGATGCATTTGCGCAATTTCTCTCTTTAACTAGATTTCTATGGAAAAATAATACAACCTCCTTTCTCATTTTATGCTTGTGAGACTTTTTTTGTGGTTGTTCTAAACTACTCTTTCTCTGGCTTTCTCACTAACCTCCATATTCCTTGATCCTCTTCCTCTATTGCACCACCAAAGTTTGGTGTTCATCAACACTAATATCTAGAAGAAAGCTTTCTGAGTTAGAAGCATAACGCATAAAGTTTTCATCTTGAATTTTGGAGCTAGTTATATCTCTTCTACTTGCAAATACAATATCTGTCCAACTTTCTTTCCTCTACTTTCTTCTTTCCAGTATGTGAAATTTTGCTTTTCAGCCTTGCCTTGGGCACATCCATATGCCATTTCCCCCTTTCTTCTCATACTTCTGACTTCCTCACTTTTGCCCATTTGTTTCTCTGCTATACATCCCCTATGTCTACTACTTCTGAGAACACCCTTCCCACTCTTCCTTTCCCCAATATTCCTGAAATTCCTGAACATAATTGAACCTCTTTCCTCCCTGGAATCCTCTTATTTGTATTTTTAAACTCACAGTGTGAAGAGAGGGAAGCACATATCCCTTTTTACAGTTTCTCTCCATTAGCACCTCTTATTTCCAAATAATCTCTTCCTTTTTAGATTGGATGTTTTGAAGTAATAGCCTCATTGTTTTTGATTTCTCTCATTGTATTCTCTGCTTGCCCTTGATTATTTTACAATTTGTCTCACAATCTCCCTTTTTCACTTGGCTTCAGGGTCAAGTGTGCTTTCTCCTGTCCAACAGGGATTAAACAAGACATCTATAAAGACAGAGTCCATGACTCCCACCTAGAGACTGGATTAAAGTGACAACCTGAGAGCATATTGTAACTTCTTGTTCCTGATCCAAATTCATGATAAGAACTGTATATGAAATCAGTGAACTAATAGCAATTCTAGAAAACCAGAAAAGGATATTTAATGGGTCCAAATTACTAGTATTCCTAGAAAGGCAAAAAGCAGATGAAACTGAATTGAAGCAAAGGTAAAGGAGAAAACTACTGAAAAAGTTCTAGAGTGATAGAGCTTTGGAAGCAGTAGTAAAGGTGAGAAGAAGAAATCTACTGGACAATAAATAGGGTCATTTTCTGAGATATCCCAATAGAGAAATTAGGCACTTTAATCTTTTCCACTCTAACTTACTTCAAACAGGAATCTGTTTCAGTCTTTTCCCCTGGAAGGGAAATGCAAAGGATTATTTGGGTCCAAGTAGCAAAGGTAGCATTCCAAGCAGCTGGCAGCATCCAGAGAGAATAAGAATAGGAAAAAATTCAGAAGCCCAGCCCCTTGGAATTCCTATCTGACAATACATCTTGTCTCAGAGGCACTGAGGTATCTTTGGTAAATGTTTATGGCATCCACATAAAGGCTAATAGATAACTGAAAACATAAAGTTGACCAAATAACAAGAAAGAGTTAAGCATCAAGAAAAAAATAAAACAAAACCCAAAGCTATGAAAGAAAACAGTAAATGTAATCATCAGAAGATCCAATGCCTAAGGGAAGGAGTTAATAAAGTAACTAGAATGAAGACTTTAGAATAAGTATAATTACTATACTCAGAGGAAAATAAGAATATATTACATGCATAAAAATCGACTTGAGATATTGGAGAAGTTTATTGTTGAAATAAAAAAACAAACCCTCAGCAGATGAGTTAAACCTCAAAATGGACATAGGGAGGGAGGACTCTATTAGTGAGACGAAAAACAAAACTGAAGAATATGCCCAAGATGTAGCACAAAGGTCAAAGAAGTGAAGAATAAAAGAAAAGGTAAAAGCTGTGGAAGACGGATCAAGAAGCTTCACCACTTATTCAGTGGGAGTCACAGAAGACAGTGAAAATGGAGAAGTGAGAGATGAGAAGTAATGCATAACGATAATTAAAGAAAACAGTTTAGTGCTGACCAGACAAGAGTCTGCAGTGAGAAAGGTCCCCTTCAGTACCAAGTATGAGGAGTGACACAAAAGTGCTATATTTAAAACTGTGTGATTAAACATAGAAAACACTCTGCAAGTTTCTATAAGTAGCAATATCTATCTCCAGAAGGACAAAATATTGATATCACACTTTTCATCAGCAATGTAGGAGGCAAGAAGATAGGAAACAACTCTTAAGTTATGAGGTGGGAAATTCTTATCTACACAAAATTCTATATTTTAAAACTATATGATTCAAGCAAGAGGGAATCTAGAGACATTTTCATATCATGGAAACACACCAACATTTTTATTTCTCACAACCCATATTTTTCTGGATGAAGAGAGAGAGAGAGACACTAAGGAAACACAAAAACACAAGAAGATGGAATGAGCAAACAAAATTATAGAAACAAAATAATTCCAGACATTGGTAGATAATGTAAACAAAGCGTTAAAATTTGAGATGTGAAAGAACAGAAATAGGATGTATACGTGGACAAGTTTGATAATACCAATGATTAAGGAGTGAGGGAATGAATATGCTCAGATATTGCAGATGAAAAACAAATCAGCACAGGTATTTTTAAAGGGTTTATAAAAACAAAAGGTGTAATTTGCATGGACTTTAGAGTAGTGTTAAAAATTTATATAACTGATAATACAGTGTCTAAATATTTAAAGCAAAATCTGATAAGAATATGAAACACTGAAAAATCTACAATCATAATGCAAGACTTTTAGAACTTAATAGATCAAATAAACAAGTAAAAACTTAATCTAATGGATTATTAATGTAAAACATTATTTTAAAATGATACCATTTTTTAAAAGTTTAATGTGGCAGTATCTATTGGAATTTAAATTGTATAAATTTTTGACCCAGTAATTCTACTTCTTAGAGCACATCCAGGCAGGAGGGGCAAAATCATGTTTAGAAACAAACCCCAAACCTGCCAGAGATGCTCAGAGGGCTCAAACAAGCCTTGTACACACCAGGACCCATAGACCCCACAGAGACTGAGCCAGAACTGTGTTTAAGTGTCTCATGTAGAGGTACGGGTCAGCAGTGGACCGCTGCAGGGGCAGGGGCTCTGGGTGCAGTAGACCTAGGTATGGCATAAGCCCTCTTGGAGGAGGTTGCCATTAACCCCATCATAGAGCCACCAGAACTTAAACAGGACTGAGGAAACAGACTCTTGGAGGGTACAAACAAAAGCTTGTATACACTAGGACCCAGGAGAAGGGAGCTGTGACCCCACAAGAGACTGACCCAGACTTGCTCGTGAGTGTCCAGGAGCCTCTGGCACAAGAGAATACTCTACCCATGGACATCACCAGATGGTCAATACCAAAATCAGGTTGATTATTTTCTTTGCAGCCAAAGATGGAGAATATCTATACAGTCAGCAAAAAAAAAAAAAAAGACCAGGAGCTGACTTTGGCTCAAAACATGAACTCCTTATTGCCAAATTCAGACTTATATTGAAGAAAGTAGGGAAATCATTCAGGTATGACCTAAATCAAATCCCTTATGATTATACAGTGGAAGAGAGAAATAGATTCAAGGGATTAGATCTGATAGAGTGCCTGAAGAACTATGGACAGAGGTTTATGACATTGTACAGGAGGCAGGGATCAAGATCATCCCCAAGAAAAAGAAATGGAAAAAGGGAAAATTGTTATCTAAGGAGGCCTTACAAATAGCTGTGAAAAGAAGAGAAGTGAAAGGTAAAAGAGAAAAGGAAAGATATACCCATCTGAATGCAGAGTTCCAAAGAATAGCAAGGAGAGATAAGAAGCCTTCCTTGGTGATCAATGGAAAGAAAATGAGGAAAACAATAGAATGGGAAAGACTAGAGATCTCTTCAAGAAAATTAGAGATACCAAGGGAACATTTCATGCGAAGATGGGCTCAATGAAGGACAAAAATGGTATGGACCTAACAGAAGCAGAAGCTATTAAGAAGAGGTGGCAAGAATACGCAGAGGAACTATACAAAAAAGATCTTCATGACCCAGATAATCACAATGGTGTGATCACTCACCTAGAGCCAGACATCCTGGAATGTGAAGCAAGTGGGCCTTAGGAAGCATCACTACGAACAAAGCTAGTGGAGGTGATGGAATTCCAGTGGAGCTATTTCAAATCCTAAAAGATGATGCTATAAAATTGCTGCACTCAATATGCCAGCAAATTTGGAAAACTCAGCAGTGGCCACAGGACTGGAAAAGGTCAGTTTTCATTCCAATCCCAAAGAAAGGGAATGTCAAAGAATGTTCAAACTATTACACAATTACACTCATCTCATGCTAGTAAAGCAATGCTCAAAATTTTCCAAGCCAGGCTTCAACACTACATGAACTGTGAACTTCCAGATGTTCAAGCTGGATCTAGAAAAGGCAGAGGAACCAGAGATCAAATTGCCAACATCCATGGGATCATCAAAAAAGCAAGATAGTTCCAGAAAAACATCTACTTCTACTTTATTGACTATGCCAAAGCCTTTGACTGTGTGGATCACAATAAACTATGGAAAATTCTTCAAGAGATGGGAATACCAGACCACCTGACCTGCCTCCTGAGAAATTTGTATGCAGGTCAAGAAGCAACAGTTAGAACTGGACATGGAACAACAGACTGGTTCCAAATTGGGAAAGGACTATGTCAAGGCTGTATATTGTCACCTGTTTATTTAACTTATATGCAGAGTACATCGGAGAAGGCAATAGCAACCCACTCCAGTACTCTTGCCTGGAAATCCCATGGATGAAGGAGCCTGGTAGGCTGCAGTCCATGGGGTCGCAAAGAGTAGGGCACGACTGAGCGACTTCACTTTCACTTTTCATTTTCAGGCATTGGAGAAGGAAATGGCAACCCACTCCATTGTTCTTGCCAGGAGAATCCCAGGGACGGTGGAGCCTGGTGGGCTGCCGTCTATGGGGTTGAACAGAGTCGGACGCCACTGAAGCGACTTAGCAGCAGCAGAGTACATCATGAGAAATGCTGAACTGGATGAAGCACAAGCTGGAATCAAGGTTGCCACAAGAAATATCAATAACCTCAGATATGCAGTTGACAGAAAGTGAAGAAGAAGTAAAGAGCCTCTTGAAGAAAGTGAAAGAGGAGAGTGAATAAGTTGGCTTAAAACTCAACATTAAGAAAACTAAAATCATGGCATATGGTCCCATCACTTCATGGCAAATAAATGAGGAAACAATGCAAACAGTGAGAGACTTTATTTTGGGGGGGTGGCTCCAAAATCACTGAAGATGGTGACTGCAGCCATGAAATTAAAAGATGCTTGCACTTTGTAAGAAAAACTATGACCAACCTAGAGAGCATATTAAAAAGCAGAGATATTGCTTTGCCAACAAAGGTCCATCTAGTCAAAGCTATGGTTTTTCCAGTACTCATGCATGGGTGTGAGAGTTGGACTATAAAGAAAGCTGAGCACTGAAGAACTGATGCTTTTGAGCTGTGGTGTTGGTGTTCAAACTGTGGTTTGAACTGAGAGTCCCTAGGACTTCAATGAGATCCAACCAGTCAATCCTAAAGGAAATCAGTCCTGAATATTCATTGCAAGGACTGATGCTGAAGCTGAAACTCCAATATTTTGGCCACTGATGCAAAGAACTGACTCATTTGAAAAGACCCTGATGCTGGGAAAGATTGAAGGCGGGAGAAGGGGACGACAGAGGATGAGATGGTTGGATGGCATCATCGACTCAATAGAGGTGAATTTGAGTAAGCTCCAGGGGTTGTTGATGGACAGGGAAGCCTGGTGTGCTTCAGTTCATAGGATCACAAAGAGTCAGACGCGACTGAACTGAGCTGAATTGAGTACATCCAAGAGGACTACTGGTACTGGTGGCTCAGATGGTAAAGAGTCTTCCTGCAGTGTTGGAGTCTTGGTTTCAATCCTTGGGTCAGGAAGATGCCCTGGAGAAGGGCATGGCAACCCACTTCATTACTCTTGCCTAGAGAATCCTGAATGGTTGTTGCTGAACTTCAAAAAGACCCCGGGATTCTTGGCCTCTGGAGGAGATGAATTAAATCCAGGGCCAGAGACGAGGCTTGATTGCTCAGAGCTTTTGTGTAATAAAGTTTTATTAAAGTATAAAGGAGATAGAGAAAGCTTCTGACATAGACATCAGAAGGGGGCAGAAAGAATACCCCCCTGCTAGTTTTTAGCTGGATGTTATATAGTCACTGGTGAAGGTGAAGTCACTCAGTCGTGTCCGTCTCTTTGCGATCCCGTGGACTGTAACCTACTAGGCTTCTCCGTCCATGGGATTCTCCAGGCAAGAATACTGGAGTGGATTGCCATTTCCTTCTCCAGGGGATCTTCCCGACCCAGGGATCGAACCCAGGTCTCCCGCATTGGAGGCAGAGTCTGTTAATGAAAGAAAAGGAAGTCTTAAAACTCAGATAATGGCACCAGGCCCCTCATCCATAAGATGCATTTGGGGATAATCTTGGCACCAGAAGAGTCATCCTGGGCGATAAAATGATTGACTTGAATGTTGAACAAAGGCAGATTACCATACAGTTTCATTTACCTAGATTAGGGAAACAATGTGTGAGCATAAAATACTGCTTTGTCAAGTTGGTTCTGAGCCATTAGGCAGAACTGACTTGAAGACAGAGTCTGGGGTAAATGCATAGTATATTAACATAGCTTAAGACAAACATTTCCATAAGAAAAATGCATTGATTAACTCAAGGTTTGAGAACAGTTAACTTCAGGTGGAACCAGGTGTCATTATGGCAACACAGTATTTTAAGAGAAACCTCCTTTTAAATTTGTATAGAGAAGGGAAAAAAATATATCACTAGTTTGTTTCCTCCTGCCGCTTAAGAGAGAGATAAAAAAATGTCTGACACTTGCAATCTATTTCTTCCATTTGGAGACCTCTGGCCTTCCTGTCTGTACCCTCTCTGTCCCATGGACAGAGGAGCCAGACGGGCCACAGTCCATGGGGTCAGACATGACTGAGAGACAAAGATTTTCACTTTCATTTTCAGTGAAGCACTAACAGATGCATTGTTAAAAAAAAAAAACTCATTAGATACTCTAGAATATTGTGAATCATTACAAAGAATGAAGGCAATTAATACATACTCACATGGAATTGTCTAAATTTTTTTTTTTTTTTTTTTTTTTAGTAAAGAAAAGTAATTTCAAAGCAGTACAAACAATAACTAACAATAGGCCACATGGAAGTCAGGAACAAGGAAGAGATTCTTGGCTTATCTAGAAAAGGAAAATTGGGATGGACATTAATATGGGCAGGGAAAGAAAGTATCTTTTTTTTTTTTCTTAAATTGAAGTGTAGTTTCTGTACCATTAGGTAGTTAGAATAGGAAACAGGAGTCCAGAATGGCGGTGGCTAAAAGACAAGAAAGAGAAAAGCCTGAGAAAAATAGAACAAAGGAAGGTCCGAGGACCGGAGTGAGGACCTCAGGTAGAATAAGCAACACTCCTGGCTAGCATCCTCTTGGATATACTCAATTCAGCTCAGTTCAGTTGCGTCTGACTCTTTGAGATCCTATGAACTGAAGCACGCTGGGCTTCCCTGTCCATTTACTTAGGGCAGGCCCAGGGGGAGAAAAAACCAAATAAAGAGAGGAGCGGGAGCCAAAGGGCCGGGGGTCTCTCTCTTTCTCTCTTGTGCGCTGGGGCACTCTTCTCTTCGCATCTTTGGGTCGACTTACCCTCATGCCTCGAGGATGAATTTTCCTGCTATTTTCTAAATAAAATAGAGCTGTAACACAGATTTGTCTAAGAGCTATAACACGATCTGTTTGAGACCTTAGAGCTATAACACGGTCTATCCAAGACCCGAGAACTGTGACACGCAGAGGGCTTTAATGTCCGTCACTCCAAATCTTTGTTGTGATGAGACAGAACCGAGGAGTATACACTCGCCTGACAATACAATATCATATACAGGTGTATAATACAGTAATTCACATTTTTAAAGGTTATATTCCATTTACAGTTATTATAAAATATTGGCTATATTCCCTGTGTTGTACAATATATCCTTGTAGCTTATTTTATACCTAATAGCTTTTACCTTTACTCCTTTACCCTTGTATCACCCCTCCCTGCTTCCCTCTCTGCACTGGTAATTACTAGTTTGTTCTTTATGAGTCTGCTTCCTTTTTCTTATGGGATATAAGTGTCTTTGATAATTTGACATCTATCTCAAGAATTCAGGATTTGAGGAAACACTATGATAAGTGGGGAATGTCAAGTCTGAATTAAATTGTGGGTCATTCTGACACAGAGAAAAGCATCTGACTCTTCTTGCAATTTCCCAGGTGTGCCTAAACAGGAACCATAGGACAGAGCTCAAGAAAATAGTTCTAGGTACCTAGTCATGATTGTTTCTCAGAAATGTCACAGATGGTCACAGCGTAGCCTATGTTAATTATATTGGTTCAAATCAAGTTTCAAACCTAATTAGATCTTTGTAGTTATAGTATGTATGTAAATAATGAAGAAAATAAATGAAGCCCTTGAGACCTTAATAAATATCTTAGGAAGCATAATCATGTAGGAACATGAAAACACATCTAATTTTCTCAATCTCATTAGATTTTCTCCCATTGGATTTTCAATAGGATATTAACAAACTTGTGTATGTCTGATGCTGAGGCATTTATGGTCTTTCTTGTACTCTAACGTTCCTAAATCCTGCAAAAATAAGCTCTGCTATACACAAGTGATTCCTCAAGTCTGTCTCCATCATAATAGTAGGCAAGGAGGTAACATTCATCCATTGTTGTTGATTTATAAATGTTCTTTTGCACTGGTAGTGGAAGCTTATATTTGCTTACTTGATGTGATTCTCATTTATGGATTATTCATTCATTGTCATCCATTGCTAGGTGTGTTAACCTATACCATTTAACACAATGACTATGTGAAGTATTATTATTATCTCAATTTTTAAAATAAGGACATTGCATCTTAGAAAGATTTTGTAATTTTTACAAGATCACCTAGTTAGTAAGTGGCAGACCTGGATTTTATCCCTAGATCTTTTGGCTCTGAAATCTTCTCTTTTCATTGCAGCCCTGTATGTCATGCTTTCTATATCATACCAGCATTCATATCATATTTTGAATTCATCTGAGTCTTTCATGTATATATTTTCTTACACAAATATAAGATTTATTCTAGATTTGTGTCTTTTGAGCCTCTGACACAATCCTGAGACTAATGAATGAAACCAGAGGTTTAGCTTGTGTCCTTAGTCACTCAGTCATGTCTGACTCTTTGTGACCTGTCAGACTGTAGCCTGCCAGGCTCCTCTCTCCAGGCAATAATACTGGAATGGGTTGCCTTTTCCTACTCTAGGGGATATTCCAAACTCAGGCACCAAACCTGAGTCTCCTGTGTCTCCTACATTACAGGTGGATTCTTTACCCATTGAGCCATAAGGGAAGCCAAGAGATATAGCATTCTTACATTATTATTATGAAGTTAATTAATATAAATATTTGATTAAATGTATTGATTTTAATTATTGCTTCATAGAGTATGAAGTTTTCATAGCTGACTAAGAATCAGGTAAAAATTAAGTACTGATAGTTATTTATCTGTGTATTTAGTGAAAGATTTCAATGTTGAGGTTTTTTTTTAAAGTAGGAAATGTTCCAATTGGCAGTTCAGGAGTCTACACATGGTCAACTCTGTTCCTTTCAAAATTGATGACATTTCTTGTCCCTCAAGTAGCAGGTTTTGATATTTGATAGCAGTGCTTCTGAAGTATTATTTGATATTTAGTACTGGTAGGCTGCAGTCCATGGGGTTGCGAAGAGTTGGACACCACTGAGCGACTTCACTTTCACTTTTCACTTTCATGCACTGGAGAAGGAAATGGCAACCCATTCCAGTGTTCTTGCCTGGAGAATCCCAGGGATGGGGGAGCCTGGTGGGCTGCCATCTATGGGGTCGCACAGAGTTGGACACGACTGAAGCAACTTAGCAGCAGCAGCAGCAGCAGTACTTGCTGATTTTTTTCATTGTTTTGTATTTGCTTTTTCAAGTGGTCTGGCTTGTTTCTTACTGGGATGCTGGAACAACCTCAAAACTATAGGTAGCTGCAGTTTAGTTGAGCTTCTTCTCTTTTTAAAAAATTCTTATATTGGCATTGTCTTCACATTTCTCTTGACCCAACAAAAAATTACTCTTTAACACATCAATTACTTCCCTAGTCTGCCCACTCTTCTCATTCCTTATTCCTGCCACCCAAGCCAGCATCATACTGCACTTGGATTACTATTGATAAAACATTTTAGCAAGGTTTTCTGCTAATTCTCTTACTCCTCTCCAATTTAGTCCCCCTAGATTTGCTGGAATTATCTTATTATTAAGTAAATTAGAGTACGACTTTCTGTTTAAAACTTTTTATTGTTCCCATTGCACTTAGAATGTTCAAACTTCATCTTCACTTGTGTCATTTATACTTTACTTGAAATGTTCCCTCTGCTGCTGCTAAGTCGCTTCAGTCATGTCTGACTCTGTGGGACCCCATAGACGGCAGCCCACCAGGCTCCTCTGTCCCTGGGAGTCTCCAAGCAAGAATACTGGAGTGGGTTGCCATTTCCTTCTTCAACGCATGCATGCATGCATGCTAAGTCGCTTCAGTCATGTTTGACTCTGTGCAACCCGATGGACAGCAGCCCACCAGGCTCCTCTGTCCACGGGATTCTCCAGGCAAGAATACTGGAGTGGGTTGCCATTTCCTTCTCCATAAATGTTCCCTCTACACAGAGCTTTCTTCTGATCAATTTATTTTTATTATTTATTTACTTTTGACCACATCAGGTCTTAGTTGTGGTGTGTGGATCTTTTGTTGCAGTGTGTGGGCTCTTTGCTGTGGCACAGGGCTCTTTAGTTGGTGTATGCGGGCTCAGTAGTTGCAGGGTTTGGGCTTAGTTGCCCTGCAACATGTAGGATCTTAGTTCCCCAACCAGAGATGGAACTGGAGTCCCCTGAATTGGAAGGTGGACTCTCAACCACTGGGCCACCTGGGAAGTCCCTTGACCAATTTAAAATCAGCCACAAATTCATTATCAAATCACCATATTTTAATTCTCTGCATAGCACTTAGCTTTGTTTAAAATTTCTTGCTTACTTACTCTTATTTTTTCCTCTTTTCAAATTGTTTGCCCTCCAAAATAAAATGTACAGTGTAAGAGGGCAGTGTTCTTGTTTCTTTTAGTGAAGCTCAAGAAGCTCACAAATACCTAGATGAGTGTTTGATAAATAGAAAGTGCTCAATAAATATTTTTAAATGAAAAAATAATTTGTGCCCCTTTAGATATTTTCCCAGATATAATAAATCCAGTATGAATTATGATATTTGATTTTCTTGTTTGGACAATTGCATGGGAACTAGGTGCTTCCGGCTCTAGTCAACAATTAGGGAATGGAATATAGGTTCTTGTTTTGAGCTTAGTTAACAATAATATATATGACAATGATAAACTTTTCAAATCTCTATAGACCACAGTTTACTCACTCTTTATGAGACATTAGGAGGGAATGGAAGGTTTAAAAAATGAATTTACTAGGAAAATATAGTATATCTGGGCATCTATGTAGGGAAACTTGAAGGTTGCTGTCATAACCTAAAGTGATACTAGTCAACATATCTGGTTTTTCTCAAGACACAGTTTGATATTAGAGTATAGGTGTACCTAAGCTGAACAGTGCTTTCAACCACAAGTTACTTTTGTTAGATGAGAATAAAGAGAAGGACAGGAAGGAAATTGAGATGTAACCATAGGAATGCTTATAATGATGATCTGTGGAATCTAATTAGGTCAGAAGGGATGTAGAAACTGAACAGAGGGCAGAGTCTGGATTTGGAAAATACAGTTGCGTCAGTGATTGGTGCTTTCAGTGGAATTAAAAAAAAATTGCATAATGGACCTAGAGTTGATACTGAAAGAATGGGATGTTTGAAATTACTATCATGGAATTGATAAAATTATTGGTAATGACAAAATCTATGGCATAATCATATGAATTGCTATGAAGAGTAGAAGTCTTTTTCCCTTTATGTCTCTTTACTCTCTGTTAATTATACAATTATTTTAAGTATTCTATGTATTTTAAGAACCATATCAGATAGCCTTGTAAGTTTTGCTATGATCATCATAGTTTATAAAACTTAGGAGAAGGAACATGTATTCTGTTTATCCATGTTTTTTTACTTATCTTATTTTCTTGCTTTTTGATGTTTCACTATTCTTTCTTTTATTAGTTATTTTATGTTTAAGAAATTTCCTCTAGCCATTCATTTAGGGTATGTCTGTTGGTAATCAGTTCTCTTAGTTTCCTTTCATCTGAGTATGTCTCAATTTTCTCTTTACTCCTGAAAAATACTTTTGCTGGATATAGAATTCATGGTTGAGAGTTTCTTTCATTAGCACTTAATTTTTTTCATTCTAACCTCTATAGTTTATGATAATAAATTGGCTATCACTTGAATTGGTTTTCTGCTATAGGTAAAGTGCCATTCCTCTCTCACTACTTTCAAATTTTTTTCTTTGTTCTTAGTTTTCAGAAATTTGATTATTATATATGCTGTTGCAGATGTCCTTGGGACTATCCTCTTTGCTATTTTCTCAAACACTTCTGGAATGTATAGGTTTGAGTCTTTTGCCAAATTTGAAAAAGTTTGCCTGTATTCCTTCAAATATTTTTTCAATACCACCTTTTTTCTCCTTTATTTCTAAGACTCTGACTATATAAATGTTAGATCTTTTGTTACAGTTCCATAGCTCCTGAGTCTCTATTCATTTTTTTTTAGTCCATTCTTTCTCACTGTTAGAATGTTTTTTCTTTTGTTTTAGCCACAATTTTAGTGATTCTTCACATATCCCCTCCATTCTACTGTTGAGCTCATTTATTGAATTTATTTGGGGTGTATTTTTCAGTTCAAGATTTCCATTTGTTTCTTCCTTGTATCTTTTATTTCTTTGCTGAGACTTTCTATTAAAAAAAATTTCAACTACATTTTTGATTGCTTGTTGAAGCATTTTTATTGTGATTGCCTTAAAATCCTTGTCAGATAATTCCAAACTTCCAACATCTCTGTCATTTTGGCATTAGTGACTATTATTTGTTTTTTCTCAAGTTGATATTTTTCTGGTCCTTGTTAGGATGAGTGACTTTTTAGTTGAATCCTTGACTTTGGGGTATTCCATTATGAGACTCTGGATCTTCCTTAAATCTTCTGTGTAGCTGGCTTTCTCCAAAACTGCTCTGTTGGGTAAAGGAGAATGGTGAGGGTGCTACCTTATTATTGTCAGATGGGGACTGGCACTGACAGAGTGGCCTTAGGGGGACTGGCAGAGATGAAAGTTTCAGTTTCCTACTCAGACTTTCCTGACACAATCTTAGTAGAGGGCTGAGATACCTCATTATATCCTGGTGAATATGAATGTCTAGGCTCCTCATTCATCCTTTTCTGTTGTGTGCATGTGTGATGTTTAGCTGGGATAGAACATTTATCCATGTATGTGTGTGTGTGTGTGAGTGAGTGAGTGATATTAGGCTGGAATAGAACAGTTATTGTCCAAAAGTTTTCAGTTTTTCTAGGTTTCCCCCACCCCAGTCCTTTGGTTAGAAAGAACTAAACTTTGTTGGGGCTATTTTTTTGGTCTTCACCTGTTGGTGTTTCTAAGTTGCTGGCTTTGCCAGTCCCGAGTTTGGGATAAAAGAGACAAAAAGAAAACCCTGGGAACTCACTTCCATGTCATTCTTTTGATGCTAAAGTTTCTAGAAGTTTGTATTTCATTCTCCAGTTTCAGAGTCTCTTTATGCTTGTTTCATATATGATATCCAGAGTTTGAAATTATGCTTAATAATCAGAATAGGGAAATGCACTTCTCCTCCATCCTTCTGTAAGTGGAATTTTGTCGTTTATTTTTGAATTTTGATCTTGTATATCAAAACATTGCCAGGCTCTTTAAACACAGTAATTAATGTATATACTCTTTTGAATTTTCTTACATATCAGACTATGATACTACCTAGGTATTATGAGAGTTTTATTTTTGTCCCCCAGGTCATGTTTGTTCAACCACTTCTAGAATATGTAGGTCTGTGTCTTATATTTTGTGGGATTCAATTTACTAATGCTTTGTTGAGTATTTTTGCATCTCTATTCTTGAGAAATATTATTCTATAGTTTTTTACTTGTGTTTGTCTAGCGATAGATAATGCTGTCCTCATAAATGAATTAGGAAGTATTCCCTCTGGTTTCATCTTCTGGAAGAGATGGTAAAGAAATGGTATAATTTCTTCCTTAAGTGCTTGATAGAACTCATCAGTGAGCCAATCTGGACATGGTGTCTTCTGTTTTGGAAGATTATTAATTTTAATTCCATATCTTCAATAGATATAAGCCTATTTAGATCATCTATTTCTTCTTGTGTGAGTTTTAGTAGATTGTGTACTCAAGGGATTTGTTCATTTTATCTGGGTTATCAAATTTACAGGCATAAAATCATTGATAATGTTTCTTAATTACCACTTTGATATCTATGGGATCTGAAGGGACATCTCTGGTCTGATAATTACATTTCTAGTCTGCTAATACCAACATTCCTGCCATATCTGATGACTTTTTTGCCTTTCAGCATGCTTTGAAAACAAATTTTTTTAATGGCAAACATGATATACTGGGTAAAAGAAGCTTTAGTAAACAGGACTTTAGTAATGACATGGTAAGGTGTGGGGGATGAGGAAGTGTTCTACAGCTCTATTATTGGTTTCAGTTTTTGTTGAGTCTATGCCCTGGACTGTGAATTTCACCAGTGCTTCTCAGTTTTTTCTCCTAGATGTGACAGAATGACTAGAGGGGGCTGGAGCTGCGTATTTTCCTCATCACAAGTAGCTTAGGCTCTGGTTGAATAGTTTCTCCAGAGGATAGATCCTGTAAAGACAGACAGAACTCACTGGCATATTTCATAATGCTTCCTTTCTTTCCTTCTCCTGTTGGAAGTCTGAGGGGATTTTTCTGTGATGCTTGCTAAAAGGATATGGTAAGAGCTCCTGGAGGTAAAACACTTAATGAGGTACCTCACATGACTGAGCCCCCTTGGAGTTTTTATTTCTTATATTTGTCCTCACTGAGCCTCCAGAAATTCATCAGTTACATTTAAGGGTTTAAATCAGTAGTGATTCCTTAGGAGATTTCTACGCACTTTAATTTCTGTTCCACTAAGATGTGATCCTCTGTAGCTACCTATTTGTCTTTCCAATTTAGGAGGCAGTATGTTGCCCTGTGATGTCACTTCTCTTATGGACTAAGAAAAGTTGTTATTTTGTCAGTTTATTCAGCTTTATTGTTGTTAAGAAGGAATGATAATTTCTAAACTCCTATATGCTGTTCTACAATCCAGTAAGTCTAGCTTTACTATTACTTTTATCTCCAAAGTAAGCATAATCCTTGCTTTATTAACTCAGTGTTTGTTTATACTTATCCAAATATTTGTCAATATATTTATACAACATTCCACTCTGTGTATTAAGACCTTCCTTCTGGTTCATTTTCTTTCTTTCTTCACTGATTTGAAAACTCTTGATGTTCTATTGTGATATATATTGCAATTTTTCTTTCTATTTATTTTCTTCAAGCTACCTCTAGTTATTGATTTACAGATTGAAAAATGTCTCCAGACAGTTGTAGTTCTGCCTTAGATTATCTTGTTGGTCATTGTTTTCTCTCAAGCTTTTGAAGTTATTACTTCAGTGTCTTAGAGTTTCATTGTTACTGATGAAGAGTTAGTCGGGACTGGATAGTTGTTGTTCAGTCATTAAGTTGTGTCTGATGTTTTGTGACCCCATGGACTGCAGAACTGCAGGCTTCCCTGTCCTTCACTATCCCCCAGAGTTTGCTCAGATTCATGTCTATTGAGTCAGTGATGCCATCCAACCATCTTATCCACTGTTGCCCCCTTCTCCTCTGCCCTCAATCTTTCCCAGCATCAGGGTCTTCTCCAATGAGTCAGCTCTTTGCATCAGGTGGCCAAAGTATTGGATTTTCAGCTTCAGTATCAGTCTTTCCAATGAATATTCAGGGTTGATTTCCTTTAGGATTGATTGGTTTGATCTCCTTGCAGTCCAAGGGACTCTCAAAGAGTTTTCTCCAACACCACAACTCAGAAGCATCAGTTTTTCAGGGCTCAGTCTTCTTTATAGTCCAACTCTTACCTCCATACATGACTACTGAAAAAACTATGGTTTTGACTAGATAGACCTATGCCAGCAAAGTGGTGTCTCTACTTTTTAATATGCTGTCTAGGTTTGTCAGAGTTTTCCTTCCAAGGAGCAAGAATCTCTTAATTTCGTGGCTGTAGTCACCATTCACAATGATTTTGGAGCCCAAGAAAGTAAAATCTATTACTTTTTCCACTTTTTCCCCATCTATTTGCCATGAAGTGATGGGACTCGATACCATGATCTTTTTTTTTTTTTTTGAATGTTGAAGTTTAAGCCAGCTTTTTCACCTTCTTCTTTCACCCTCATCCATAGGCTCTTTAGTTCCTCTTCGATTTCTGCCATTAGAGTGGTATCATCTGCATATCTTGGACTTCCCTGGTGGCTCAGACAGTAAAGCATCTGTCTACAATGCGGGAGACCCGGGTTTAATCCCTGGGTTGGGAAGATTCCCTGGAAAAGGAAATGGCAATCCACTCCAGTATTATTGCCTGGAAAATCCCATGGACAGAGGGGCCTGGTGGGCTACAGTTCATGGGGTCGCAAAGAGTTGGACACGACTGAGCGACTTCACTCACTCATCTGTATATCTGAGGTTGTTGATATTTTTCCTGGCAATCTTGATTCCAGCTTGTGCTTTATCCAGCCCAGCATTTCACTTGATGTACTCTGCATAGAAGTTAAATAAACAGGGTGACAATACCCAGCCTTTACATACTCCTTTCCAAATTTTGAACCAGTCTGTTGTTCCATGTCTTGTTCTAACTGTTTCTTCCTGACCTACATACAGGTTTCTCAGAAAGCAGGTAGGGTGGTCCAGTATTCCCATCTCTTGAAGCATTTCAAGAGTTTGCTGTGAACCACACAATCAAAGGTTTTAGCATAGCCAAGCAGAAATAGATGTTCTTCTGGAATTCCCTTGCTTTTTCTAGTTGTTAATGTTACCTATCTGCTGGGAGTGCAGCTGTAGCTATCAACTGGAGCAACTAACTATACATTGTCACTCCAGGTGGGTGCTTAGGCTTCTCACTACATGACAGTTGGGTTCCCTGAGGGATGAAGATGAATATTCCAAAAATCCTTAAAAAAGTCTGCAAGAGGTCCCAGCTTCAGAGCTCCCAGAATATCACTTCAGCTTGTCAAACAAGTTACTAAGAAAGACCTAATTAAACTGAGTAGTAGGGAATTTGACTCCCACTTCAATGGGAGTAGAAGCACAATACTCGCATTCATCTTTAATCCACTGCAGATATATCACATCTTTAATGAATTACAGTAATCTGTTTTACATTACTTCCTATACATGACTTATGATAATTCAACTTGGAGTTTTACACTTTACAGTAAACAAAGAATGTAAAGTCAGATCCCAAACTTGTGTCAGGATAAACCAATTACAATTACTTCCTAGATAGGAGTTTGTTGCTTTTATTTCTCCAAGAGTCAAAGAAGAGACAGAAAATTCTGCTTCTCATCCACTTGGCTAGTAAGAGTATATTACTATTACTAGTTAATTATCATTACAGTGAGGCTAAAGGAAAAGATCCTTGAATTATGAGTAGAAACGTGGAGAAGGGTGTCAAAGTCTCAGTTTAAACTCTCCAACTTGCAGTCTCACCAATCCCTTATTTTCAATGCCTGCACAGCTATTAAAGCGTTTGGTTCTAAGTTGTGGAGATTAGCATGTGTGTTCAGATAGCTGCATTTCTGCTTCAGCTTATTTTGCTGATTACCAGCTCTCACAATATTTTTGGCTAGTGAAACTTTCCTTTATTATATTAAAGCTAATTTTTGTATTCTGAACATTTAAAAATATTTAACAGCTTATTCAAGTATTTTGTTGAAAACATTTTCAGATATTTCATATACACAGTGTTGCTTAAACTGAAAGCTTAATTTAATTTTAATTTTTGCATTATCATGATTAAACCTACTCATAACTTTTTTAGGTGAAAAGACTTCTTGATTTTTTTTTTACATTTGTGTATTACTCTTTTGATCTCACGTGACTGGTATAATATACATAAGTAGGCATTTTTTTTAACATATTCTAATATATACCTTATTAATGTATGACTATGAAATGTATTCTTTATTAGGTCTGTACAATACCTAAAATACAATTAACAATACAAAGTGGACTTATTTCTCATGTTGCTCTCAGGATTAAACTCTACACACAGTTTCATTTCCTGCCAATAAGCAATCATATATATATATATATATATATATATATCAGATTAGGTGATGTTATGCTCTAACAAATTAACCCTGGAAACTCAGTCTGGCCAAACACAACACATGTGTATCTCTCATTTCCAGTATATTTCTGGTATATTCTCTGTTCTCCATATTCCCTCAAATTGCAGGCTAACAGGAGATACCACTATCTTATAATTGTATTATACTTAATCAGTTCAGTCGCTCAGTCGTGTCCTACTCTTTGAGACCTCATGGACTGCAGCATGCCAGGCTTTCCTGTTCATCACCAATTCCAGGAGCTTGTTCAAACTCACGTTCATCCAGTCAGTGATGCCATCCACCATCTCATCCTCTGTCATCCCCTTCTCCTGCCACCTCCAATCTTTCTCAGCATCAGAATCTTTTCCAATGAGTCAGTTCTTCACATTAGGTGGCCAAAGTATTGGAGTTTCAGCTTCAGCATCAGTCCTTCCAATGAATATTCAGGACTGATTTCCTTGAGGTTGACTGGTAGGATCTCCTTGCAGTCCAAGGGACTCTCAAAAGTCTTCCCAACTCCACAGTGCAAAAGCATCAGTTCTTCAGTACTCAGCTTTCCTTATAGTCCAACTTTCACATCCATATACTACTACTGGAAAAACCATAGCCTTGACTAGATGGACCTTTGTCAGCAAGTAATGTGTGCTTTTAAATATGGTGTCTGGGCTGGTCATAGCTTTTCTTCCAAGGAGCAAGCATCTTTTAATTTCATGGGTGCAGTCACCATCTGCAGTGATTTTGGAGTCCAAGAAAATAGTCTGTCACTGTTTCCATTGTTTCCCCATCTATTTGCCATGAAGTGATAGGACCAGATGCCATGATCTTTGTTTTCTGAATGTTGAGCTTTAGGCCAACTTTTTCACTCTCCTCTTTCACTTTCCTCAAGAGGCTTTTTAGTTCCTCTTCACTTTCTGCCATAAGGGTGGTGTCATCTGCATATCTGAGGTTATTGACATTTCTCCTGGCAATCTTGATTCTAGCTTGTGCTTCATCCAGCCTGGCATTTCACATGATGTACTTTGTATATAAGTTAAATAAGCAGGGTGACAATATACAGCCTTGACATACTTCTTTCCCAATTTGGAACCAGTCTGTTGATCCATGTCCAGTTCTAATTGTTGCTTCTTGACCTGCATACAGATTTCACAGGATGCAGGTAAGGTGGTCTGGTATTCCCATCTCCTTAAGAATTTTCCACAGTTTGTTGTGATCTACACAGTCAAAGGCTTTGGAGAAACCAATAAAGCACAAGTAGATATTTTTCTGGAAATCTCCCGCTTTTTTGATGATCCAACGGATGTTGGCAATGTGATCTCTGGTTCCTCTGCCTTTTCTAAATCCAGCTTGAACATCTGGAAGTTCATGGTTCATGTAGTGTTGAAGCCTGGCTTGGAGCATTTTGAGCATTACTTTACTAGCCTGTGAGATGAGTGCAATAGTGTGGTAGTTTGAGCATTCTTTGGCATTGCCTTTCTTTGGGATTGGAATGAAAACTGACCTTTTCCAGTCCTTGTTGCCACTGTTGAGTTTTCCAAATTTGCTGGCATATTTAGTGTAGCACTTTCACAGCATCATCTTTTAGGATTTGAAATAGCTCAACTGGAATTCCATCACCTCCACTAGCTTTGTTCGTAGTGATACTTCCTAAGGCCTACTTCACTTTGCATTCCAGGATGTCTGGCTATAGGTGAGTGATCACACCATCGTGGTTACATGGGTCTTGAAGATCTTTTTTGTATAGTCCCTCTGTGTATTCTTGTCACCTCTTCTTAATATCTTCTGCTTCTGTTAGGTCCATACCATTTTTGTCCTTTATTGTGCCCATCTTTGCATGAAATATTCCCTTGGTATCTCTAATTTTTTTGAAGAGATCTCTAGTCTTTCCCATTCTGTTGTTTTCCTCTATTTCTTTGCACTGATCACTGAGGAAGGCTTTCTTAACTCTCCTTGCTATTCTTTGGAACTCTGCATTCAGATGGGTATATCTTTCCTTTTCTCCTCTCCTCTGCTTTTAGCTTTTTTTTTTTTTTTCCACAGCTATTTTTAAGGCTTCCTCAGACAACAATTTTGCCTTTTTGCATTTCTTTTTCTTGGGGATGGTCTTGATCCCTGCCTCCTGTACAATGTCACAAACTTCCATCCATCGTTTTTCAGGCACTCTATCAGACCTAATCCCTTGAATCTACTTCTAACGTCCTCTATATAATCATAGGGATTTGATTTAGGTCATACCTGAATGGTCCAGTGGATTTTCCTACTTTCTTCATTATAAGTCTGAATTTGGCAATAAGGAGTTCACGATCTGAGGCCACAGTCAGCTTCAGGTTTTGTTTTTGCTGACTGTATAGAGCTTCTCCATCTTTGGCTGCAAATAATAAAATCAATCTGATTTTGGGATTGACTATCTGGTGAAGTTCATGTGTAGAGTAATCTTTTGTGTTGTTGGAAGAGTGTGTTTCCTATGACTAGTGCATTCTCTCAGCAAACTCTGCTAGGCTTTGTCCTGCTTCATTTTTTATTCCAAGGCTAAACTTTTCTGTTACTCCAGATATCTCTTGAGTTCCTACTTTTGCATTCCAGTCCCCTATAATGAAAAGGACATCTTTTGGGGGTGTTAGTCTAGAAGGTCTTATAGGCCTTCATGGAATGGTTCAACTTCAGCTTCTTCAACATTTGTGACTGGGCCATAGACTTGGATTACTGTGATATTGAATGGTTTGCCTTGGAAAGAAATGACAATCATTCTGTCATTTTTGAGATTGCCCCCAAGTACTGCATTTCAAACTCTTGTTGACTATGAAGCCCTCTCCATTTCTCCTAAGGGATTCTTGCCCACAGTAATAGATATGATGGTCAGCTGAATTACATTAATCCATTCCAGACCATTTTATTTACTGATTGCTAAAATGTTGGTGTTCACTCTTGCCATCTCCTCTTTGACCACTTCTAATTTGCCTTGATTCATGGACCTAACATTCCATGTTCCTATGCAATATTGTTCTTCACAGTATTGGACTTTACTTTCATCACCAGTCAAATCCACAACTGGGAGTGTTTTTGCTTTGGCTCCATCTCTTCATTCTTTCTGGAGGTATTCATCCACCAATCTCCAGTAGCATATTGGGAACCTACTAACCCAGGGAGTTCATCTTTCAGTGTCCTATCTTTTTGCTTTTTCATACTGTTCATGGGGTCTCAAGGCAGGAATAGTGAAGTGGTTTGCTACTCCCATCTCCAGTGGACCACATTTTGTCATAACTCTCCACCATGACTTGTCCATCTTGGGTGGCCCTACACATCTTGGGTGACTCATAGTTTAATTGAGTTAGACAAAGCTGTGGTCCATGTAATCAGTTTGATTAGTTTTATGTGGTTGTGGTTTTCATTCTGTCTGTCTTCTGAGGGATAAGGATAGGAGGTTTATGAAAGCTTCCTGACGGGAGAGACTGACTGTGGGGGAGACTGGTTCTTGTTCTGATGGGCAGGGCCATGCTCAATAAATCTATAATCCAATTTTCTGTTGATGGGCAGGGCTGTGTTCCCTCCCTGTTATTTGACCTAAGACCAAACCATGGTGGAAGTAATGAAGTTAATGGTGACCTCCTTCAAAATGTATTATACTAATACATCACTTAATACAGCTCTTAATGGAAGAGAAAGAGAGACTGATCTACTGGTAATTTAATTTGATTCAGAAGAGAAACAGGGCATTTCCTTCCATTATGCACTGGCATGTACTGTTCAGTCTCACCTGCATTGGGGTTGGAGAGTGACCAGTGTGACCAAGAAACAGATATTGTTTTAACAATATTACATTATATTAATTATACTATAATTGTAATAAAAATATACTGCAAAGTGATTGTGTTTCACCTCTGGTTCTCATCGAATTTCCAAACATCATTGCTTTGATCAAATGATACAAATGTGAGTGCTCACTGTGTTCTGATCTGAGCCACTGGTCTTTGTGAGTATCTTTGGACTTAAGATAATGTACATTAATATTCTCAAATCATGAATCATGTAAATATATTTGGGAACATTTTGTAAAGTATAAGCATTAGACTAAATTGAGATCAATGTTCTGACTTTTTTGATAGGTTGGCTGGTAAAGTAAATATATAAATTATGAGATCATTCTATTTAATTTAATATCCACTGATTTTCATTTCAAAAGGCATCATTCCAAGTAAGATGGAGATTGGAAACCACACAATGGTGACAGAATTCGTTATTTTGGGGTTAACAGAGCATCCTACACTTTGCTCCATCTTCTTTGTGGTTTTTCTAGGAATCTATGTTGCTACCATATTGGGCAATATCAGCATCATCACATTAATTCACAGAAGCCCTGAGCTTCACACCCCGATGTATCTATTCCTCAGCCATCTAGCCTTTGTGGACATTGGTTACTCCTCATCAGTCACACCTATTATGATTGTGAGTTTCCTAGAAGTAAGAACTACCATCCCAGTTGCTGGCTGTATAGCCCAGCTTGGCTCTGATGTTATCTTTGGAACAGCTGAGTGCTTCCTTTTGGCTGCCACGGCCTATGATCGCTACGTGGCCATCTGTTCGCCACTTCTATACTCTACATACATGTCTCCCACGGTCTGCATCATCTTACTGATTGCTTCCTACCTGGGAGGATGTGTGAATGCGTCATCATTTATCGGATGTTTACTGAGCCTGACTTTCTGTGGACCAAATAAAATCAACCATTTCTTCTGTGACCTGCCACCGCTAGTGAAGCTCTCTTGTACTCATGTTTATGTTGCCGAAATATCTCCTGCCATCTCAGCTGGGTCAGTAATTGTAATCACACTGTTTACCATAATTGTTTCATATCTATACATCCTCCACTCAATTCTGAAGATGCGCTCTACAGAGGGAAGGTCCAAGGCCTTCTCTACTTGCACTTCCCACCTCACTGCAGTCACTTTGTTTTATGGGACAGTCACGTTTGTTTATGTCATACCGAAGTCAAGCTACTCACCTGACCATATCAAAGTGATATCTGTCTTCTACACAGTGGTGACCCCCATGTTGAACCCTCTGATCTACAGTCTGAGGAACAAAGAAGTGAAAGAGGCCATGAGAAAACTGATGACTAGAATACATCAGTCATTTTGAAACAAATGCAATGTGAACCAGAAATGGCAAAAAAATAATTTCAAGAACTTTTGATGGGGACTTCTATGGTGATCCAGTGGCTAAGACTCCGCACTCCCACTGCAGGAGGATCTGGTTAGGGAATGATCCCACATGCTGCAACCAAAGATACTGCATGCTGCAATGAAGACCCAGCCAAATAAATAAATAAATATAAATATTAAAAAACATACACGATGAGTGTTCATGTTGTCCGTTAGTCTTATCATTTTATGTGAAGACCTATCTTAAACATACAATGCCCAAACATTGATTAATGCCAACTTTAACTTATAATTTTCTGGAGTCACAGAGTACAGCATTTTCGTGAAAATCTGCTAGGTTCAAATGAAACGTGTATATTTCAGGATGAGGATATCTAGAGAATATATTTTTACTTCTCTGTTCATTATTTAGAGAGTCTGATTAGAGGATGTTTCTTTTTCTTCTGTTAAATTATACAGTTTAAAAAAGTCATCTTACAAATTAACATCTCAAAAGGTATCATGTACTCAATCAGAAATGCAACTGATGGTGGTGTTGACAGTGCAGGTTACTTTCTATGGAAGACTTGGTTTCTCTTATACGGGGTTATCATTTTCTTTGGGAATAGTGATGCTGAAGTCTAGAAAAGCTTCATTCCCATCTAATCTAAGCCAGACCAAAATAATTTGTTTTACACTTTTGCCACCAGAAGACTCAGTCAGATAATAAAGAAATCCTGAAGGGTTAGCCTTTGAGAATTCCCTTAAGTTTTTCCTACTTCTCAAAGGTTGGTTCGCAAAGCTTGTTTTGCAAAGTTTGACTTGAACCTTTGCAGACAAGCCTTTGAGTAGTAGGAAAAACTGCTGGGAAGTAGCGGGCAGGAACGGGGGTTAAGGCATAGTGGAGATTCCTTTTAGCAAGCTAGTTGGCATTTTCAGAGCATAAAATTATAGATTAAGACCCTCGGCTAATGCAGACATAGAATATACCTGCCATCCCTCTTTGTAATATGTCTCAAGAAGGTGTTTATTGCCACTACTTCTGTTACCACTTTTACATTGGGTTTCTTCTAAATTTCTATTTCTGCAGACAATTTATACTGTCATCAAGAACTGGCTAATGCCTTTTCTTCCCTTCAAAGTGTCTCTGTAAGGCAGACGAGACTATGCACTTGTCCTTGGGTGTGCAATCTGCTCACCTATATGGATGTCATTTCATCAAGGCTTTCTTGAATCCTCTGCTCCAGTTCATCAAATACATAAATATGATCTTCATTTCTTCGAGGTTTTTCTTGTTACCATATGATCAAGTGTTTTTCATATCCTTGTACATTCTAATTCAGATATGAAAGTACCACTTTGATTTATGAATATTAAAGCAATCTAGAATTGCTGAAATAAACCCAACTTTGGTTGGATTTTTATTCATCTTATTATCATTGGATTTGATTTCCTAATATTTGGTTTAGGATGTTTGCATCTCTGTTCATGAGGGAAATTGGCATGTCATTTTCCATTCTTGAAATGAAATTTACAAGTGAGGATATCAAAATATAAAAATGATTTGGAAAGGGTTTCTTTGTTGTCTTTTCTCAGAAGAACTTTTTATAGGATCATTGATATTTATACCTATAATATTTGTAAGACTTCAATGGTGAAGCCTGGGCTTTCCATTTTATAGAAAACTTTTTTACTATAAGACTCATTTTCATTAATGAATAAAGAAATATCTAGTTCCTCAATTTATTTCTTTGTCATATTCTTCAAAATAGTTTTCCAATTTCTTTATATTTCAAAATTATATTTTATTTTTATTTTCCATAAGATATATAATGTTCTATTTTCATTTCAATATTGTATTTTCTATATATATATTATTAATAAATCTTGCTAGTATTTTATCAATTTTATCAGTATTTTCAAAGGATAAAATTTTGATTTGTGCTTTTTTGCACTGTACATTAATTTTCTATTAATTATAATAGAAAAAAATTTTTCATAATTTATAGTTACCTTTTACTATTTTCTTTTTATTTCTTTGGGTTTGTATAATTTAAAGTTTTTTATTTAAATTCTTGAGAAGCCTTGAGAAAGACACTTTGATAACAGTTTTCCATCTTTTTTGCAATATACCATGTAAAAAATCAAGAAACTCACTTTAGTGGCTCTGCTAACATCAAAGACGACTTTAAGTCAAAAAGACTTTTGTCTCTAGAAACAAAGAAATCATTACACAGCGATAAAAAGATCAATTCAACAGGAAAATATAACAATTGTAAATATATTTACACTCAACAGGGGCTTCCCTGGTGGCTCCGGTGGTGAAAGAATCTGCCTGCAATGCAGGAGACCCAGGTTTGATCCCTGGGTCAGGAAGATCCCCTGGAGAAAGGAATGGCTACCCACTGCAGTATTCTTGCCTGGAGAATTCCATAGACAGAGGAGCCTGGCAGACTACAGTCCATGGGGTCACAAAGAGTCGGACATGACTAAGCAACTAACTCTTTCACTTTTTACGCTCTCAATATCAAAACACCTAAATGAAACAAATATTGATAAACCTGAAAGGATAAATTGACAATACAATCAAAGCATTTTTAAATACTATGTTTCAACAATGGATAGAACACCTGGACAGAAAATTAGTAAAGAAATAACAGATTTGAACAACATTATAGACCAAAGAGGGGCTTCCTTGGTGGCTCAGTCTAAAAGAATCCACCTACAATTCAGGAGACCTCTTGCAATGTAGCAGACCTGGGTTCATCCCTGGGTCAGGAAGATCCCCTGGAGAAGGAAATGACAACCCACTCCAGTATTCTTACCTGGGAAATACCATGGACAGAGGAGCCTGGCAGGCTACAGTCCATGGGGTCCAAAGAGTCAGACATGACTTAGCAACTAAACCATCCAACCAAACAGACCAAGTGAGCCTAACAGACATACACAGGACTTTTCACCCAATAGCAGAAGGAAACACACTCTTCTCAAGCACACATTTCAGGACTGACCACATATGAGATCACAAAATAGTTCTTAACAAAATTAAGAAAATTGAAATTATACTAGTTATACATTAGTATCTTTTCCAACCGCAATGGAATGAAACGAAATCAGTGACACCGAGAAAAGGAAAAAACTCACAAATACATGGAAGCTAAATAACACTCTTGAACAAACACTGAGTCACAGAATATCAAAAGAAAATGTATAAATATCTTGAGATAAATGAAGAGGGAAATGCAACTAATAAACCTTATGATATGCAGCTAATGTAGTACCAAAAGGGAAGTTTATAGTGATAAATGTCTACATTTAAAAGGAAGAAAAATTTAAAATAAAGAACTGAACTTTATATCTCAAGGGACTAGAAAAAGAAGAAAAAACCCAGCATTAGCAGAAGGAAGGAAATAGTAAAGATTACAGCAGAAACAAATCAAATAGAGAGTAGAAAAATAATTTTAAACATCTATAAAGTTAAGACTGAATTTTAAAAAATAAACCAAGTAGACAAATCTATAGCTAGACTAAGGAAAAGACAGGGCTCAATAAATAAAATCATAAGTGAAAGAAGAAACATTAAATGGATGCCTCAGAAATAAAAAAGTATCATAAGGGATTAATATAAATGTATGTGAACAAATTGGATAACCTAGAAACATGCATAAATCCTAAAAACAAACAACTATTAAGACTGAATCAAGAATAAATAGAAAGTTAAAACAGAATTATCATATGATTCAACAATACCACTTCTGGATATATATCTGAAGGAAATGAAAACGTTATTTCAAAGGAGATACATGTGTTCCCACATTTACTGCAGCATTATTCACCATATCCAAGACATAGAAATAACCTAAGTGTCCATCAACATATAAATGGATAAAGAAAATGTAATATATATGCTATAGTGCACACATACAGTGTAAGACAATTGACAATTGTATTGGTCTATACAAAAGAATCAACTCAAAATGGATTAAAGACTTAAATGTAAGACCTAAAACTCTAAGAATAAAACCCCTAGAAGAAAACATAGGGGAAAAAGATTTATGTCAGTGGCTTTGGCATTTCTTTAATACCAAACGGAAAGCACAGGCAATAAAAATAAAAATGGACACATGAGACTGCATAAAACTAAAAAGCTTCTGCACAGCATGGAAATAACAGAGTGAAAAGACAACTATAGAATAGGAGAAAATATTTGCAAACTATACATCTGATAAGGAGTTGATTTCCAAAATATGTAAGGAATTAATACAACTCTACAGCATAAAAACTAACTCAGTTTAAAAATGGGCCAAAGACTTGAATAGACTTCTCCAAAGAATACAAAGAGGTAGCTACCAGGTATATGAAAAGGTGCTGAACCTTGCTGATCATCAAGTAAATACAAACCAAAACCAGAATGAGATATCACCTCACAAGTTTTAGGATAGCTGTTACAAAGTAAAACAAAACCAAGACAACAAGTATCAGCAAGGAGATGCAGAAGGAGGAAACTCTTGTACAATTTTGTGGGAAATGAAAAATGATGCAGTTGGTATGGTAAACAGTGAGAAGTTCCCTCAAATAATTAAAAATAGAATTACCATATAATCTACTAATCCCACCTCTAGATATTTACCTAAAACAAAACTGAAATCAGTATCTCAAAGAGATATTAGCACTCTCATGTTCACTGTGGCACTAATGAAGTGAAGTGAAGTGAAGTCACTCAGTCGTGTCCGACTCTTTGCGACCCCATGGACTGTAGCCTACCAGGCTCCTCCATCCATGGGATTTTCCAGGTAAGAGTAATGGATTGTGTTGCCATTTCCTTCTCCAGGGGAAATTCCTGACCCAGGGATCAAACCCAGATCTCCCGCATTGTAGGCAGACACTTTACTGTCTGAGCCACCAGGGAAGCCCAATGTGGCACTATTAACAGCAGCCAAAAATATGGAAGCAACGTAAATATCCATCAACAGAGAAACAGATAAAGAAATTTTGGTAGACATGGAAAAATAATAGACATGGAATAATAATGGAATATTATTGTCTTAAAAAGAAAGACATTCTGCAGTAGTGATAACGTAGATGAACCTGGAGAACATTATGCTAAGTGAAATAAGCCATAGACAGGACTGCATGATTCTAATTTATAAGGTATCTAAAAGAGTCAAGTTCACAGGAGAAGCTGCAACAAGATGGAATGATGGTTCTCAGGGGCTGAGGCTGAAGTGAAACAAGGAGACATAAATCAATAGACATAAAGTTTCAGTTAAGCAACATGAATAAGTTGTAGAGATCTGCTATAAAATATTTTATCTGTACAACAATATTATACTGTATACTTTAAAACCTGTTAAGAGAATAAGTCTCATGCTAACCATTCCTATCACAATAAAATGAACATTAAAAATAGTTTATTTATTCACTCATTCATTCATTTAGTACTGCTATGTACCAGGTACTGTGCAATATTCTAAATATAAAGTGTTGACCAAGGTAGATAGGACCCCTTCCTCAAGGAAGTTATAGGACAGTAGGTAAAAAAGACATTATGCAATTATTCACTACAGTACCTATACAATTAAAAGTGTGCAAGTGCAAAACATATTTCAGAATTCTATGAAATTGCTTGCCAGGAGAATATGACTTCGTCTAAAGTACCAGGGGAGGTTTCAGTAGTGAAATAAATTTATTTAAACCTGAGATCTAAGGTGACGAGAAGTTAGTCTTTCACTGGAAGGGGCTGAGTGATGGATACAATTATAAAATGGTTTGTAGTTGGGTAAAGATAGAGATGTGGGAGTATCTGTCTTTAGGTCATAGCACAGTGTATGATACACAGAAAGACTTTTTAAAAAATTGTTGAACACTAAATTAATAAATATCTATTTACTGCCACCTATATTCCTAAATCAAATCCAAGATGGTGAAGTAGAAGGATGTACACTCATCTTCCCCTGCGAGAACTCCAAAATTGCAATTAACTGCTGAACAACTATTGACAGGAGAATGTTGAAGCCCACCAAAAAAAAGATAACCCATGACCAAGAGCAAAGAAGAAGCTGCAGCAAGATGGTAGGAAGGGGGTTTAAAATCAAACCTCACAGCCACCAGAGATGTTTGGAGGGCACAAAACAAAACCATGTGCACACCAGGACCAAGGGAAAGGAGCAATGACCCCCAAAGAGACTGAGACAGACCTGCTTTTGAGTGTTTTAGGGTCTCCTGCAAAGGCATGAGTGAGCAGCAGCCTGCTGTGGAAATAGGCTCCAGCAATAGCAGTCCTGGGAGGTGTAGTGTGTAGCATAAGTCCTTTTGAAGGAGGTGGCCATTAGTTCTACTATAGAGCTGCTGGGTAGGCAACTCACAAACTGAAGAACAATCACACCAAAGAAGTCTCACACTGCTGCTAAAGTTCTAGGCCACACAAGAGACTTCCCAATCTGGGGATCTGGTAGAGGGACTGAGTATAGCCAGGGAATTTGACTTTGATGGTCAGCAGGATTGATTACAGAACTTCCAATGGACTGGGGAAAAACAGACTCTTGGAGGACACAAACAAAACCTTGTGTGCACTAGGACCCAGGAGCATGGAGCAGTGACCCCACAAGAAACTGAGCCAGACTTGCCTGTGTGTGCTTGGGAGTCTGTGGTGGAGGCATGAGTCAACAGTGGCCTGCTGCAGGGTCAGGGGCACTGACTACACCAGTCTTGGGAGGCCCAGCATGCTGGCATAAGTCCTTTTGAAGTAGGTCACCATTACCACCATTGCTCCTACCAAAATTTGGCCTCAGGCCAAATTACAGGGAGGGAACACAGCCCCACCCATCAGCATAAAATTGGATTAAAGACTTAGTGAGCATGGCTTTGCCCACCAGAACAAGACCCAGTTTTCCCCACAGCCAGTTCCTCCCATCAGGAAGCTTGCAGGAACCTCTTATTCTAATCCATCGGAGGGCAGACAAAATGAAAACCACAATCACAGAAAACTGACCAAACTGATCACATGGACCACAACCTTGGCTAACTCATGAAACTATGAGCCATGCCATGTAGGGCCGCCCAAAATGGACAGGTCATGATGGAGAATTCTGACAAAATGTGCTCCACTGGTAAAGGGAATGGCAAAACACCCTGAAAAGATGTTTCCAGGTCGGTAGGTGTCCAATATGCTACATGAAAAGAGGAGAGAAATAGCTGCAGAAGGAATGAAGAGGCTGAGACAAAGCAGAAATATGCCCAGTTGTGAATGTGTCTGATGGTAAAAGTAAAGTCTGATGCCATAAAGAACAATAATGCATAGGAACCTGGATTGTTAGGTCCATGAATCAAGGTAAATTGGAAGTGGTCAAATAGGAGATGGCAAGAGTGAACATTGACATTGTAGGAATCAGTGAACTAAACTGGACAGGAATGGAGTAGCCCTCACAGTTAACAAGAGTCTGAAATACAGTACTTGGGTGCAATCTCAAAAACAACAGAATTATCTATTTGTTTCCAAGGCAAACCATTCAATATCACAGTGATACAAGTCTATGGCCCAATCACCAATGCTGAAGAAGCTGAAGTTGAATTGTTATATGAAGACCTACAAGACCTTCTAGACTAACACTCAAAAAAGATGTCCTTTTCATCACAGGGGACTAGAATGCAAAAGTAGGAAGTCAAGAGATACCTGGAGTAACAGACAAGTTTGGCCTTGGAGTAAGAAATGAAGCAGGACAAAGCCTAGCAAAGTTTGCCAAGGGAACACATCCTCTTCCAACAATACAAGAGAAGGCTCTACACAAGGACATCACCATATGGTCAATACTGCAATCAGATTAAATATATTCTTTGCAGCAAAGAAGGAGAAGCTCTATACAGTCAGCAAAAACAAGACCAGGAGCTGACTGTAGCTCAGATCATGAACTCCTTATTGCCAAGTTCAGCCTTAAATTGAAGAATGTAGGGAAAACCACTAGGCCATCAGGTATGACCTAAATCAAATTCGTTATGATTATACAGTGAAAGTGACAAATAGATTCAAAGGATTAGATCTGATAGACAGAGTGCCTAAACACCTATGAACAGAAGTTCATAACACTGTACAGAAAGTGGTGATCAAAACCATTCCCAAGAACAAGAAATGCAAAAAGGCAAAATGGTTGTCTGAGGATGCCTTAACAATAGCTGAAAAAAGAAGAGAAGACAAAGGAAAAAGGAAAGATATATCCATCTGAATGCAGATTCCAGAAAATAGCAAGGAGAGATAAGAAAGCCTTCCTAAGTGAACAATGCAAAGAAATAGAGGAAAACAGTAGAATGGGAGGGAATAGAGATCCCTTCAAGTAAATTAGAGATATCAAGGGAATATTTCATGAAAATATGGGCACAATAAAGGACAGAAATGGTATGGACCTAACAGAAGCAGAAGATTAAGAAGAGGTGGCAAGAAAACACAGAGGAACTATACAAAAAAGATCTTCATGATCCAGATAACCACGATGGTGTGATCACTCACCTAGAGCCAGACATCCTGGAATGCAAGTTGAAGTGGGCCTTAGGAAGCATTACTATGAACAAAGCTAGTTGAGGTGATGAAATTCTGGTTGAGCTATTTCAAATCCTAAAAGATGATGCTGTGAAAGTGCTGCACTCAATATGCCAGCAAATTTGGAAAACTCAGCAGTGGCCACAGGGCTGGAAAAGTTAGTTTTCATTCCAATGCCAAAGAAAGGCAATGCCAAAGAATGTTCAAACTACTGAACAATTGCATTCATTTCACTTCCTAGCAAAGTAATGCTCAAAATCCTTCAAGCTAGGCTTCAAGAGTATGTGAACTGAGAACTTCCAGATGTTCAAGCTGGATTTAGAAAAGACAGAGAAACCAGAGATCAAATTGCCAACATCCATTGGATCATCAAAAAAGCTAGAGAATTCCAGAAAAAACATCTACTTCTATTTCATTGACTATGTGAAAACCTTTGACTGTGTAGATCACAGCAAACTGTGGAAAATTCTTCAAGAGATGAGACTACCAGACCACCTTACCTACCTCCTGAGAAATCTATGCAGGTCAAGAGGCAACAGTTAGAACCAGACATGGAACAACAGACAGATTCAAAATTGCGAAAGGTGTATGTCAAGGCTGTATATTGTCACCCTGCTTATTTAACTTATATGCAGAGTACATCATGCAAAATGCCAGGCTGGATGAATCACTAGCTGGAATCAAGATTGCTGGGAGAAATATCAATAACCTCAGATATGCAGATGACACCACCATTAGGGCAGAAACGAAAGTGGAATTAAAAAGTCTCTTGATAAGGGTGAAAGAGGAGAGTGAAAAAACTGGTTTAAAACTCAACATTCAGAAAACTAAGACCATGGCATCCGGTTCCATCACCTCATGGCAAATAGATGGCAAAACAATGGAAACAGTGAGAGACTTTATTTCTTGGGCTCCAGAATCACTGCAGATGACTGAAGCCATGAAATTAAAAGATGCTCCTTGGAAGAAAAGCTATGACCAACCTGGACCGCATTAAAAAAGAGAGACATTACTTTGCCAACAAAGGTCCATATTATCAAAGACATGGTTTTTCCAGTAGTCATATACTGATGTGAGAGCTAGACAATAAAAAAGGCTGAATGCCAAGGAATTGGTGCCTTTGAACTCTGGTGTTGGAGATGACTCTTGAGATTCAGTTGGACAGCAAGGAGATCAAACCAGTCAATCCTAAAGCAAATCAACCTTGAATATTCATTGAAAGGGCTTATGCTGAAGCTGAAGCTCCAATACTTTGGCCATCTGATATGAACAGCTGACTCATTTGAAAACACTTTGATGCTGGGAAAGATTGAAGGCAGAAGGAGAAGGGGATGACAGAGGATGAGACGGTTGAATGGTATCACCAACTCAATGGACATGAGTTTCAGCAAACTCCAAGAGATGGTGAAGGACATAGAAGCCTGTTGTGCTGCAGTCCATGGGGTTGCAAAGAGTGGGACATGACTGAGTGACTGAATAAGAACAACAATATTCCAAACACTGCATCATTAAAGAGGGATACAAAAATAATTAGCCATAGACATTGCATTGTCCCTTTAGGGACAGAGTAAAGTCTTCAACTATAATGGATGTTAATCAAGTGATGTGAAAAAATATTAGGAAGAGGGCAGGGGTGAAGGGAATTTAATTCTTCCAGATGTCATCCAGAAGGTTTTTGTATCTCTTATCAGCCACAGCTGGGCTTTCTTAATGCCTAGTGGAGGTATGTCTTTCTCAGACAGATGAAAGCTTGCAGCATGTCCATTTCCTAACTTGTTGGAGTAGGTGTATTTGAGCTGTTAGAGCCTCCTGATGTGGATTATCAGGCTTACCTTTGTTCTGAAGGTTATTGATCTATAGGTTCCTTCAAGCCCAAAGTCAAAGGAACCTGATCTTCAAGCTAGAGAATGTTCAGCTATATGGCCATGATCTAAGAACACAGCCAGAATCAACTGTGGCCATGTATCCCGGACAACCTGCTAGTCAGTGTGGCAGCTATGATAAGAAAATGTGGCAGAGTGATAAGAAAAATGTTAGTGTGAACTTCATTGTTCTATTAGAAAGCACATATGTTCGTAGGTCAATGGGGAGAGAAAGAAGACTTTGCATGTGAGCAATGTCTACTTCCAGGAGAAGGAAATGGCAACCCACTCCAGTATTCTTGCCTGGAGAATTCTTGCCTGGAGAATCCCAGGAACAGAGGAGCCTGGTGGGCTGCTGTTTGTGGGGTCACACAGAGTTGGACACGACTGAAGTGACTTAGCAGCAGCAGCAGCAGCAATGTCTACTGCCAACAAGACTGGCGTGAATCTCAAGTGCCCTAGTATAAACCTATAATATATATGGAAAACGCATACAATTTTTAAAAATGTGTGTCACTTTTTATGTTGATAACAATACTCCAATTCCATTAGATGTATGTTTGTAAACTAAATTGTACTAACAAACACAAATTATCTCTAAATACAAATGATATGAAAATCTGAACCACTTGCTGGGAAAACTGGTCAACCACTTGTAAAAGAATGAAACTAGAACACTTTCTAACACCATACACAAAAGTAAACTCAAAATGGATTAAAGATCTAAATGTAAGATGAGAAACTATAAAACTCCTAGAGGAGAACATAGGCAAAACACTCTCCAACATAAATCACAGCAGGATCCTCTATGATCCACTTCCCAGAATACTGGAAATAAAAGCAAAAATAAACAAATGGGATCTAATTAAAATTAAAAGCTTCTGCACAACAAAGGAAACTATAAGCAAGGTGAAAAGACAGCCTTCAGAATGGGAGAAAATAATAGCAAATGAAGCAACTGACAAACAACTAATCTCAAAAATATACAAGCAACTTATGCAGCTCAATTCCAGAAAAATAAATGACCCAATCAAAAAATGGGCCAAAGAACTAAATAGACATTTCTCCAAAGAAGACATACAGATGGCTAACAAACACATGAAAAGATGCTCAACATCACTCATTATCAGAGAAATGCAAATCAAAACCACAATGAGGTACCATTTCACACCAGTCAGAATGGCTTGGATCCAAAAGTCTATAAGCAATATATGCTGGAGAGGGTGTGGAGAAAAGGGAACCCTCTTACACTGTTGGTGGGAATGCAAACTAGTACAGCCACTATGGAGAACAGTGTGGCGATTTCTTAAAAAACTGGAAATTGAACTGCCTTATGACCCAGCAATCCCACTGCTGGGCATACACACCAAGGAAACCAAAATTGAAAGAGACGTGTACCCCAGTGTTCATCGCAGCACTGTTGATAATAGCCAGGACATGGAAGCAACCTAGATGTCTATCAGCAGACAAATGGATAAGAAAGCTGTGGTACATATACACAATGGAGTATTACTCAGCCATTAAAAAGAATACATTTGAATCAGTTCTAATGAGGTGGATGAAACTGGAGCTGATTATACAGAGTGAAGTAAGCCAGAAAGAAAAACAACAATACAGTATACTAATGGATAACCCTGTATGCGAGATAGCAAAAGAGGCACAGATGTATAAAACAGACTTTTGGATTCTGTGGGTGAAGGAGAGGGTGGGATGATTTGGGCATTAAAACATGTATACTATCATGTAAGAAATGAATAGCCGGTCTAGGTTCGATACAGGATACAGGATGCTTGGGGCTGGTGCACTGGGATGACCTAGAGAGATGATATGGGGAGGGTGGTTCAGGATTGGGAGCTCATGTACACCCATGGTGGATTCATGTCAATATAAGGCAAAACCAATACAGTATTGTAAAGTTAAAAAAATAAATAAATAAATTTAAAAAAATTAAAAAAATAAAGTAAAAAAAAAAAAAAGAAAATCTGAACCACTGAGTATAGCTGCATTTCAGAACCACAAATTGTTACAACTGTATTAGTCATGTTGATCTAATAATCAATTTCAAGGATAGTAAAATGTTATGTTTTTCAATTTAATGAAATCAAAATTTTCATTTTTTCCATTTAACCAAAAAATAAATAGAACCTGAAGGTACTGAGAAAATATTTTATTCATACATTTTTACATAATTATGTTTACACATTATTTCTCTGTCCCAATAGATGTATACCTACAATTTCTCTATCCCAATGGATTCTCAAAGTAGGTTTCCAAAACAAGTGAAGTAATTAATTAGTAATTACAGGTGACATAGGTGATTTGGGCCTTATCCCAAATGACATCAACCTCACTTAAATATGCCTTGCTGTACAACAACAAATCCTTGACTATCGCTAGTGTTGTGGTGGATATGTCACTAGTACATACTTGTTCTTTTTTAAGAACACAGAAATATTTGATTCTCTTCTATGTATCAGAAATTACAAGTTATTTATTTCAGGTCAATTATTAGTAATTGAGCATTTATTGAGTTGGTGATGGACAAGGAGGCCTGGTGTGTTGCAGTTCATGGGGTCGCAAAGAGTCGGACACGACTGAGCGACTGAACTGAACTGAACTTGTGTAAACAGTGCTATGAGTAATCACCAATATCATGTGGTTTAACCTAAGAATCTCATGAGGTATGTATTATTTTCTCATTTTCACAGGTAAGGAAACAGAAGAGCAAACATTTCTTATAACTTGCCTATGATTTAATAGATAGAGGCAGAGCTAGAAACAAATCGTAGGTCTGCATGGCTCCAAAGTCCACAGTATTCTGCATGTCACTTTGCCTTCCACACTGGCACTCATATCTAACTTCCAAAACTTTTGTCTTTCATACACCTATTTTCTTTAAACATATACAATTCATTTCAGGTTTGGGTCTTTATCTAGTTAAATGGCCAAAATTTGATCTTTCATTTACATAATCCTTCCCTGCTGGTTCAGACCAGTCAAGAATCTGCCTGCAATGTGGGATACCCAGATTTGACTCCTGGTTTGGGAAGATCCCCTGGAGAAGGAAATGGGTACCCACTCCAGTATTCTTGTCTAGAGAATTTCTTGGTTAGAGGAGCCTGGCGAGATACAGTTCATGGAGCTGCAAAGAGTCAGACGCAACTGAGCAATCAACACTTCACTTGTCCATAATCTTGGTACTACTCATACTATAGCTTGCCACTGTCACGATTCACATGTAACACTGAGTGAAATGTTTGTGGTTGCTGATTGTATGTATATACGTTTTCTTGTTTTTGTTCAGTTGTTAAGTTGTCTGACTCTTTGCGACCCTATGGACCACAGCAGTCCAGGTTTCCCTGTCCTTCACTATCTCCCAGAATTTGCTCAAACTCATGTCCATTAAGTTGGTGATGACATCCAACCATCTCATCTTCTGTCATCCCCTTCTCCTCCTGCCTTCAATCTTTCCCAGCATCATGGTCTTTTCCAGTGAGTCAGCTCTTTACATCAGGTGGCCAAAATATTGAAGCTGGAGCTTCAGCATCAGTCCTTTCAATGAATATTCAGAGTTGACTTCCTTTAGGATTGACTGGTTTGATCTTCTTTCAGTCCAAGGGACTCTCAATCTTCTCCAGCACCACAGTTCAAAAGCATAAGTTCTTTGTCTCTCAGCCTTCTTTATGGTCCAACTCTCACATCCATAGATGACTACTGGAAAAATCATAGCTTTGACTATATGGACCTTTGTCAGCAAATTTATGTCTTTGCTTTTTAATACACTGTCTAGGTTTATCATAGCTTATATGTTTTCTTAATCCTTGAGATAGAGGTTCTTTAAAAAACAAATTATTAATAAGAGTATGTTGATCATTAAATTAGAGGAATAGTGGAAATGACTGAAGGTAATTAATACATTCTCACCTGCCCTTGATCTGTGTGATCTATTTTGAAGTAAGGGAGCAATATTCTGAAGTGCTAATCTTTCATTCCCTTTCCTAGCTTTCTTCACTTTGTCTCTACCTCCCTAACTACCCTTTCCTCTCATTCTCATCATATGCCCCTGCTTCTTATTTCTCTGTAGTTGCTTCATAGAACTGAAGAAACCAAAACATAGCTAATCCAAGTTCCCAAATCTTTCAGTTTTCTTGCATTTAATCCTTGCCCAAAAAAACTCTAGATAAAAATATCTAGACTCTTCATATTGCTTCATACAATCCCATAAGTATAAAAAGGTATGGTATAGAAGTTAAGTCCTGGAAGATTTTGCAAAACATCCAGGCGGTTTTGCTCACAACAGTAAAAGTTCTACTTCCATTTTTCATCTTGAACATGGACACATTTTAGCCCTTGCTATCAATTTTTTTTTTATTCCAGGAAAAAGATCAAGTAAGAAAGAGATGTCCAAGTTAACATATTTTTTGGCCTGATCAGTAGTTAAAGAGAGACAGCATTTACTAAGACAGAGATTACTGACTAGAGGTATATTTGGGATGGGGCTGAAATACCAAGAGCTGCTCTTTCTAGAAACATTCATGTTATTTATAGTTCATGTTATTGCAATCAATATTGCTATAAAGATTCCTTTGCATATCTCCCTTGCACACAGGTAAGACTTATTCCACGATATACACATAGGAATAAAATAGCTGACTCCTAAGGTAACTGAGGCTTCAATTTTAATATTTTCATGGAAACTGAAAAGAAAGCTTATGTGCACAAAGTATTCTGTAAATAAGGCAAATTTACCATTTGAAATATGTATAAGATTATATTTAGGTAATGCTTAGGTATGCATATAAAATGTAGGGTCATTCCAGTCAGTTTAATCTCCTCTGGTTCTGATTTCAATAGGCACTGTTAAATGGATGGATGGAGGCTGCAAACCGTACAACAGTGACAGAGTTCATTATTTTGGGATTAACGGATAATGTGACACTATGTGCCATCTTCTTTGTGATTTTTCTAGGAGTTTACGTAGTTACCATAGTGGGAAACATCAGCATAATCATCTTAATCCGAAGTAGCCCACAGCTTCACACACCTATGTACCTTTTCCTTAGCCATTTGGCCTTTGTGGACATTGGGTATTCCACATCGGTTACACCAATCATGCTGATGAGTTTCTTAAAAGAGAGAACTGCCATCCCAATCACTGGTTGTGTAGTCCAGCTTGCCTCTGATGTTGCCTTTGGGACTACAGAGTGCTTCCTGCTGGCCACCATGGCCTATGATCGCTACGTGGCCATTTGTTCTCCCCTGCTCTACTCCACCCAGATGGCCCCAGTGGTCTGCTTCCTCCTGCTGGGGGCCTCCTACTTGGGTGGTTGCATGAATGCTTTATCGTTTACCGGTTGTTTGATGAATCTCTCCTTCTGTGGACCAAATAAAATCAATCATTTTTTCTGTGACCTCTTCCCACTCCTGAAGCTTTCTTGTGGCCATGTTTATATTGCTGAGATATCTCCAGCCGTCTCCTCAGCATCAGTCCTCATAAGCACACTGTTTACCATAATTGTGTCCTACAGTTACATCCTCCACTCAATCCTGAAGATGCGCTCCACTGAGGGGCGGAAGAAGGCCTTCTCGACCTGCACCTCCCACCTCACTGCAGTCACTTTGTTTTATGGGACAGTTTTATTCGTTTATGTGATGCCCAAATCGAACTATTCAGCTGATCAGGTCAAAGTGGCATCTGTTATCTACACGGTGGTGGTCCCCATGTTGAACCCACTCATCTACAGTCTGAGGAACAAGGAGGTGAAAGAGGCTATGAGAAAACTAGTGGCGAGAATACACTGGTTTCTTCTGAATTAAATCAGATATAAATCTATACATAATAAACTATTCATTTGGGGGATATTTTTGCTGGATCTTTTTATTGATACTTATCATGACTGAGGGACTAACATACATACACACATCACTAACTTTATTGCTTTTGTAGTGAGAAGCTTCTGTAAATATAAAAGACCATGTATAAAGTTAAGGGTATCACTAAAATGTGTGTTTGCTTCAGTTCAGTTCAGTCCCTCAGTCGTGTCCGACTCTTTGCAACCCCATGAATCGCAGCACACCAGGCCTCCCTATCCGTCACCAACTCCCAGAGTTTACTCAAACTCACATCCATCGATTCGGTGATGCCAACCAGCCATCTCATCCTCTGCCCTCCCTTTCTCCTCCTGCCCCCAATCCCTCCCAGCATCAGGGTCTTTTCCGATGAGTCAACTCTTCCCATGAGGTGGCCAACGTACTGGAGTTTCAGCCTCAGAATCAGTCCTTCCAATGAACATCCAGGACTGGTCTCCTTCAGAATGGACTGGTTGGATCTCCTTGCAGTCCAAGGGACTCTCAAGAGTCTTCTCCAACACCACACTTCAAAAGCATCAGTTCTTCGGTGCTCAGCTTTCCTCACAGTCCAACTCTCACATCCATACATGACACTGGAAAAACCATAGCCTTGACTAGATGGACCTTTGTTGGCAAAGTAATGTCTCTGCTTTTTAATATCCTATCTAGGTTGGTCATAACTTTCCTTCCAAGGAGTAAGCATCTTTTAATTTCATGGCTGCAATCACCATCTGCAGTGATTTTGGAGCCCAGAAAAATAAAGTCTGACATTGTTTCCACTGTTTCCCCATCTATTTGCCATGAAATGATGGGACCAGATGCCATGATCCTAATTTTCTGAATGTTGAGCTTTAAGCCAACTTTTTCGCTCTCCTCTTTCACTTTCATCAAGAGGCTTTTTAGTTCCTCTTCACTTTCTGCCATAAGGGTGGTGTCATCTGCATATCTGAGGTTATTGATGTGTCTCCTGGCGATCTTGATTCCAGCTTGTGTTTCTTCCAGCCCATCATTTCTCATGATGTACTCTGCATAGAAGTTAAATGAGCAGGGTGACAATATACAGCCTTGACATACTCGTTTTCTTATTTGGAACCAGTCTGTTGTTCCATGTCCAGTTCTGACTGTTGCTTCCTGACCTGCATATAGGTTTTTCAAGAGGCAGGTCAAGTGGTCTGGTATTCCCATCTCTTTCAGAATTTTCCACAGTTTATTGTGATCCACACAGTCAAAGGCTTTGGCATAGTCAGTAAAGCAGAAATAGATGTTTTTCTGGCACTCTCTTGCTTTTTCCAGGATCCAACGGATGTTGGCAATTTGATCTCTGGTTCCTCTGCCTTTTCTAAATCCAGCTTGAACATCAGGGAGTTCATGATTCATGTATTGCTAAAGCCTGGTTTGGAGGATTTTGAGCATTACTTTACTAGCATGTGAGATGAGTGCAATTGTCTGGTAGTTTGAGCATTCTTTGGCATTGCCTTTCTTTGGGATTGGGATGAAAACTGACCTCCAGTCCTGTGGCCACTGCTGAGTTTTCCAAATTTGCTGGCATATTGAGTGCAGCACTTTCACAGCATCATCTTTCAGCATTTGAAATAGCTCCACTGGAATTCCATCACCTCCACTAGCTTTGTTCATAGTGATGCTTTCTAAGGCCCACTTGACTTCACATTCCAGGATGTCTGGCTCTAGGTGAGTGATCACACCATCATGATTATCTTGGTCGTGAAGATCTTTTTTGTCGAGTTCTGTGTACTCTTGCCACCTCTTCTTAATATCTTCTGCTTCTGTTAGGTCCATTCCATTTCTGTCCTTTATTGAGCCCATCTTTGCATGAAATGTTCCCTTGGTATCTCTAATTTTCTTGAAGAGATCTCTAGTCTTTCCCATTCTGTTGTTTTCCTCTATTTCTTTTTTTTGTTTGTTTGTTTTCCTCTATTTCTTTGCATTGATTGCTGAAGAAGGTTTTCTTATCTCTCCTTGCTATTCTTTGGAACTCTGCATTCAGATACTTATATCTTTCCTTTTCTCCTTTGCTTTTTGCTTCTCTTCTTTTCACAGCTATTTGTGTTTGCTTGGTTAGAACTAAATATGGATTCTTCAAGCTGAGAACACCTTTGAAATATAATTTCTATTTAAAATCCCCCTTGCCAGTTATAGAATCCTATTTAAGTTGAGAGAGACCTCAACAATCAAATTTCATTGTATACCATCTTGTAAAATAACATTTGGAAAAGAAGCTTCTTATCAACAGCATGTAATAGACAATAATATTGACAAGTCAGCAGTTCAGGGTACACCCTTAAAAGTATTGCCCTGCCTTGGTAAAGGAATAATTCAACTTTTGGAAACATTGTTAGTGTCTCAGAAAAGCTTTTGTTTATTTTTACTTTACTTGAGCCAGAGCAAAGATCATGAATCCTCTGTTTGATAATTAAGAAATCCAACTGAGACAGCAAAGAAGAAACTCTGAAAATTTCAGCTGACTCCTCTCACAGCCCGTCTTAACAGATGGCTACTAGAGTGAGATTTTGGACACTGACATTTCCTTGGAGTGCGAGACTGGGTTGTTGGGACTTTGTTTTAACAACAGTTGATAGATAGGAGATATGAAATCATGGTTTAGGCAAAGAATATCTGCCACCTATTTTGTACCATTACTTGAGGAGTCGTCCACTGTCATTGCTTCCATTGCCTTTTTCCAAAGTGCTTATGACCTAGTTTGTTTATGGCAGCTGCCTCTGAACCAATTCCCTTCCTCCTATACACCTTTCACGATGACTTATGATTAATATTTTAGCTAATGTATTTTATTTATAGCATATGAATAATGTCAGACAAATTCTGTGTGGCAGTATCCCTATCTCCAAATACAACCTTCCTTGGAGGATCAATGAACTTCTTCACTGGCCTATTTTCCAAGACTCTCAAGCTCAGTGTTCCCTCACTGACTTCTTTGCAAAACTGTTTCTTCTCCTCTGTTCCTTCCTCAATAAATGACAAATCTTTCTGAAGTTTAGTACTCCAGCAAATTTGGGGTGATCCTCACTGCACACCCATCAAAATGGTCAGCTCCCCCTCCATCCCTTTCCTTCTATGCATCACACCTTGACCTCTTCCTATCTAAGCCTCTTTGGGTAGACCCTTAAACATTCCCTGATAGATTATGATAAATCCATGCAGAGATTGCTTTCTTCATTTTTCCACTCTAAGGGAATTCAAACACTGCCGTCATCCAGATGTAGGGAGTGAGGTGTGGCACTGCTACAGTATTTATTGGAGAGGATATACATTGATACTCATCTTCTCCTCCTAAATTCTAAATCAGCTAAGTAAATGACAAAAACAGAAGATATAAGGGAGAGCAAAATATTACCTGTATGAATCAAAGAGTTATATTAGAGAATGGGGTACATATGTATGAACACATATATTTTTGTGTCCTGAATCCCAGAATTTGACTCTCTTTCCTTCTCTGTCACTGGCAGTAATGGAAACAGATCTCCCCAATGAGTTTAGGCCTTTACCCATCAGCTTATGGCTTGACCAAGAGCAGCCAAGAACACTGAAGCCAGGCTCAGTCGCAAGAGAAAGGGTGAAGAAGGATGGCTGAGATGGTTATGGGTTGAACTGTGTCCCTCTAAAATTCATATGTTGAATTCTAGCCACCAGTACCTTAGAATATAACCTTGACTGGGAACAGGGTTCTTTCAGATGTAATTAAGATGAAGTCATACTGGAGCAGGCTGGGCTTCTAATCCAATATGATTGGTATCCTTTTAAAAAGAACCATTTGGACACAGGTAACAGACAGGAAGAACATCATATGGAGATAAAGGCAGAAATCTGGGTATGCTTCTACAAGTTCAGAAACTTCAGAGATTGCCAGCAAACCACCAGAAGCTAAGCATGAAGCATAGAGCAGACCCCCCAGCGCTTGGAAGCAACCAACTCTGCTGACACAGTCATCTTGGACTTCTAGCTTCCAGAATTGTGAGACCGTATGTTTCTATTGCTTAGTCAGTTCAGTCACTCAGTCCTGTCCAACTCTTTGCGACCCCATGGACTGCAATGCCAGGCCTCCCTGTCTATCACCAACTCCCAGAGCTTGCTCAAACTCATGTCCATCAAGTTGGTGATGCCATCCAACCATCTCATCCTCTGTTGTCCCCTTCTCCTGCCTTCAATCTTTCCCAGCATCCTGGTCTTTTCCAATGAATCTTAATTCTGTTGCTTAAAATAGCTCATTTATTGTATTTTGGTATCACTGCCCTCACAAATGAATACAATCGCATGTCTAGTTTTCTCTTCAAAACCTACCATCAGCTAACTTATTCCTAGAGGAATAAGAAGCAAAGGCTTAGATGTCAGGAGTGTTATGCTAATGATCCCTCTACAAAAGTGGGGGAAAGTATATCAGGAATGGTAAAAAGTGTCTTTCCTTAACGGTGTGCCCAAAACTAAGGGTCAAGGACACCCCTGCGGGAACAATAAAAAAAATCTTCTGCATGATTTTTTGGGGGGAAGTTTCCTACTTATTATGGGTTGTAGATTGTTACATATTAATAAAAGGCAGGATTTGAACTTGGGGAAACTGTAAAAGATCCTGAATTGTTCTGATATTTAAAGACAGTTAGTCTATATAAATTTCTGGAAGATGTTCATCTGAAGTCAATTAGAACTTATGAAATTACTGACATTTCTGAGATTCCATAAAATGCTTATCTGTAGTGGAGTGTTGGAGAAGACTGGAAGCAAAGGGGCAAGAGATAATTCCTTAGGGGTGAGGAAATCATTGTATGTCGTGACTCAGTTGGTGATTTCAAAAGTATATACATCTGCCAAAAGTCATCAACCTGTATACCTAAATTGTGCATATGTAAATTATACTTCAATAAGGTTGTTATTTTGGGTTCGGCAAGAGGGTATTCTTTCTTTTTTCTGTTTTAATCTGAGGCCATAGAAGTGGTAAGACAGTACCATCATCTACCTACCCATGTAGGTCAATTGAGTTTCTTAATTATTTCTCAAAGCTATTCCCTCATCTAGGGTACCTCCTCTAGGTTCCTATATATTTATTCTTTTTGGTGTCCTTCACTCCTTTCTTTAAACCTTACATTAGTTTTACTACTAATTTTAAAAAACCATTTTTTCTATTTAAGGCAAGTTTGCTGGTGATGAATTTTAGTAGATATTTTTAAATTATAAAATGATCTTTATCAAACCCTCATTTTTGAGAGAAATTTCTATCTTAGGTAGAATTCTAGGTCAGTTCAATTCAGTTGCTCAGTCATGTCCGACTCTTTGTGACCCCATGGACTGCAACATGCCATGCTTCCCTGTCTATCACCAACTTCCAGAGTTTACTCAAACTCATGTCCATCAACTCGGTGATGCCATCTAATCATCTCATCCTCTGTTGTTCCCTTCTCCTCCTGCCTTCAATCTTTCCCAGCATCAGGGTCTTTTCCAATGAGTCAGTTCTTTGCATCAGGTGGCCAAAGTATTGGAGTTTCAGCTTCAGTATCAGTCCTTCCGGTGATTATTTAGCACTGATTTCCTTTAGGATGGAATGGTTGGATCTCTTTGCAGTCCAAGGGACTCTCAAAGGTCTTCTCCAACACCACAGTTCAAAAGCATCAGTTCTTCAGTGCACAGCTTTCTTTATAGTCCAACTCTCACATCCATACATGACTACTGGAAAAACCATAGCTTTGACTAGATGGACCTTTGTTGGCAAAGTAATGTCTCTGCTTTTGAATATGCTGTCTAGGTTGGTCATAATTTTTCTTCCAAGGAGCAGGTGTCTTTCAATTTCATGGCTGCAGTCACCATCTGCAGTGATTTTGGAGCTACCCAAAAATAAAATCTCTCACTGTTTCCACTGTTTCCCCATCTATTTCCCATGAAGTGATAGGATCAGATGCCATGATCTTAGTTTTCTGAATGTTGAGCTGTAAGCCAACTTTTTCACTCTGCTCTTTTACTTTCATTAAGAGGCTTTTTAATTCTTCACTTTCTGCATTAAGGGTGGCGTCATCTGCATAACTGAGGTTATTGATATTTCTCCCAGCAATCTTGATTCCAGCTTGTGCTTCATTCAGCCCAGTGTTTCTCGTGGTGTACTCTGCATATAAGTTAAATAAGCAGGGTGACAATATACAGCCTTGACGTAATCCTTTTCTTATTTGGAACCATTGTGTTGTTTCATGTCCAGTTCTAATTACTGCTTCCTGACCTGCACACAGATTTCTCAGGAGCCATTTCTCAAGGTGGTCTGGTATCCCCATCTCTTGAAGAATTTTCTAGAGTCTGTTGTGATCCATGCAGTCAAAGGCTTTGGCATAGTCAATAGAGCAGAAATAGATGTTTTTCTGGAACTCTTGCTTTTTCGATGATCCAACGGATGTTGGCAATTTGATCTCTGGTTCCTCTGCCTTTTCTAAATCCAGCTTGAACATCTGGAAGTTCATGGTTCACATACTGTTGAACCCTGGCTTGGAGAATATTGAGCATTACTTTACTAGTATGTGAGATGAGTGCAATTGTGTGGTAGTTTGAGCACTCTTTGGCATTCCCTTTCTTTGGGACTGGAATGAAACCTGACCTTTTCCAGTTCTTGTGGCCACTGTTGAGTTTTCAAATTTGCTGGCATATTGAGTGCAGTACTTTCACCGCATCATCTTTTAGGATTTGAAATAGCTCAACTGGAATTCGATCACCTCCGCCAGCTTTGTTTGTAGTGATGCTTCCTAAGGCTCACTTGACCTAGTATTCCAGGATGTTTGGCTCTAGGTGAGTAATCATATCATTGTGATTATCTGGGTCATGAAGATCTTTTTTGTATAGTTCTTTTGTGTATTCTTGCCACCTCTTCTTAATAGCTTCTGCTTCTGTTTGGTCCATACTATTTCTGTCCTTTATTGAGCCCATCTTTGCATGAAATGTTCCCTTGGTATCTCTAATTTTCTTGAAGAGATCTCTAGTCTTTCCCATTCTATTGTTTTCCTCTATTTTTTGCATTGATCACTGAGGAAGGCTTTCTTATCTCTCCTTGCTATTCTTTGGAACTCTGCATTCAAATGGGTGTATCTTTCCTTTTCTCCCTTGCATTTTGCTTCTTTTCTTTTCACAGCTATTTGTAAGGCCTCCTGAGACAGCCATTTTGCTTTTTTTGCATTTCTTTTTCTTGGGGATAGTCTTGATCGCTGTCTCTTGTACAATGTCACAAACCTCCATCCATAGTTCATCAGGCACTCTATCAGATCTAGTCCCTTAAATCTATGTCTCACTTCCACTGTATAACCGTAAGGGATTTGATTTAGGTCATACCTGAATGGTCTAGTGGTTTTCCCCACTTTCTTCAATTTAAGTCTGAATTTGGCAATAAGGAGTTCATGATCTGAGCCACAGTCAGCTCCCAGTCTTGTTTTTGCTGACTGTCTAGAGCTTCTCCATCTTTGGCTGTAAAGAATATAATCAATCTGATTTCAGTGTTGACCATCTGGTGATGTCCGTGTGTAGAGTCTTCTCTTGTGTTGTTGGAAGAGGGTGTTTGCTATGACCAGTGTGTTCTTTTGGCAAAACCCTATTAGCCTTTGCCATGCTTCATTCAGTACTCCAAGGCCAAATTTGCCTGTTACTCCAGGTGTTTCTTGACTTCCTACTTTTGCATTCCAATCCCCTATAATGAAAAGGACATCTTTTGGGGGTGTTAGTTCTAAAAGGTCTTGTAGGTCTTCATAGAACCGTTCAACCTCAGCTTCTTCAGCATTACTCGTTGGGGCATAGACTTGGATTACCGTGATGTTGAATTGTTTGCCTTGGAAATGAACAGAGATCATTCTGTCATTTTGGGGATTGCATCCAAGTACTGCATTTCAGAGTCTGTTATTGACTATGATGGCTACTCTAGTTCTTCTAAGGAACTCCAGTTCTTCTAAGAAGAACTCCATTTCTATTTAACACCATACACAAAGATAAACCCTAAAAGGATTAAAGATCTAAATTTAAGGTCAGAAATTATAAAACTCTTAGAGAAAAACATAGGCAGAACAGTCCATGACATAAATCACAGCAAGATCCTCTATGACTTATCTAGAAAGATGGTACTGATGAACCTACTTGCAGGGCAATAATGGACACATAGACATAGAGAATAGATTTATGGACATGGTGGAGGAGAGAGGAAGGAGAGGGTGGGATGTATGGTGAGAGTAACATGTAAACGTATACATAACCATATGTAAAAATAGATAGCCAATGGGAATTTGCCGTATGTCTCAGAGAACTCAAACTGGGGCTCTGTAACAACCTCGAGGGTTAGGATGGGGAGGGAGATGGGGGGTAGGTTCAAAAGGGAGAGAACATAGGTATACCTATGGCTGATTCATGCTGATGTTTTGCAAAAACCAACACAATATTGTAAAGCAATTATCCTTCAATTAAGAATAAATACTTTTTTTTTTTTAAAGAAAAAACATTTTAGAGGTTCTAGATGAGCTAATCTTCTTCCATAACATACTCAATTTTATTCTGGCAGGAAAATAAAGCACTAGCTTGATCCCTTTGAAGAAATGAAAATATAGTGCCCAAAGGTGTCATTCAAATAAAAAAAGGACTGATGTCTCTATGTACAGTATAATTCCTAAAGGTGCATCCTAATAGAAAGTGGTGGTGTTTCCAGTGTAGGTTGGGTGTTGTGCTTTGCTGGGGATGATCTATTTATGGTTTGACCTTGTTCCTAGGGTGTAGCAATTACTCCTAAGGTGTAGTATTTCAGGACTCCCAAAAGTATATGGTGCTGTGGGTCCCCTCTACCTTAAACAGCCTATATACCAAACTCTATGAAACCAATGCTGCGAAATGCCCAAATCTCTGCTAAGATCTTCAGGCTCTCATAAGCTGATTTCCACTTGGTGCTTGATATCTCACAAACCCGTGTGCAACTTGGAAGTAGTCAAATTCCATAATGAGAAATTATACAAAGAATTTCAGGCTCACTGCTCTATAGTTTTTGTTTTTCTTTTCCCTCTCCAGTATCTTGGCCTTACAAGTCTTAGGCATCTTTGACCTCAAAGTTCTATGTATACCCTACCTTACTACCGAAAGCCCCAGGTTGTATCTTTTTGCTGTCTCTACTTCACATAATATCATTTGGTAAATGGATTTATTTGTGAGGCTCAAGAAAAGCTTTACTGGGGAAATGACATTTAAACTGAGACATGAAGGAAAAAAGGAGTTAACTGGTCATTGAGAGTTGAAAATGCAGTTGCAGAAACTTTTGTGGGTGGATAAAAGTAGTAATGTGGGAGGTTGAACTAATTATCCTTAACTCAAAGTACAGTGTCTGGTACAGAGCAAGCATTCAACAAGTATCTGTTGGTTAAACATTAATTCTAATCAATGAATTATTTATTTAGTGTCTCCTAGACACTAAACCTAGCACTAGCTTATGAACTGAGGAAACAAAATTTGAGCATGTTATGTATTTTTCACAACAATCAAAGAAATGTTTCTTAAAAACACAATGGTTTCCATTCAAATGGTATGATATAAAGTGCTAGTTGCCACATTCTTTTTAACCTCTAAAACAATTTTAAGACTTTTAAAATAAAAATTTTACGTGTTTAAAGTGTTCAGCCTGATGTTTTGACATACATATACATAGTGAATTGATAAATACAACCAAGCTAATGACTCAGTGGACATGAGTTTGAGTAAGCTCTGGGAGTTGGTGATGGACAGGGAAGCCTGGCGTGCTGTGATGCACAGAGTCACAAAGAGAAAAGTGAGCAACTGAATTGAACATATTCATCTCCTTACATCTCCTTATTTTTTTAGGTGTGATAGGAGTAACTTAAATTGACTCTTAGAAATTTTCCAGTATATAATACAGTGTTATGAACTATAGTTATAATATTGTACATTCAATCTCTAGAATTTATTCATCCTACATGACTGTAACTTTGTACACTTTGACCAACATCTTCCCATTCCCCCTACTTCCCCAACCCTGGTAGCTACCATTCTATTCTCTACTACTGTGAATTTAACTTCCTTTGTCTCCAGATACATCCATGTTGTCACAAATAGCAACATTTCCTTATTTTTTTTAATGACTGAATAACATTTCATTGTGTGTTTATGCCATATCTATTGACCTGATCATGCGGTTTTAGCTTTCATTCTGTTTCTGTAATATATTACATAGATTTTTCATGTGTTAAACCAAACTTGCACCCCAGAGATAAATTCAATTTGGTCAAAATTTGGCGACTTAAAATAATTAATGAAATAAAAAGTTTAGATAACTATATGAGGAATTAGAGATTTTTCACACAAGCAGGGAGATTTGTGAAAATGGAATGATGAAGTTTGTGAAATGGCTGGTCAGAGAACCTCTGCTGCTGCTGCTGCTAAGTCGCTTCAGTTGTGTCCGACTCTGTGCAACCCCATAGACGGCAGCCCACCAGGCTCTGCCATCCCTGAGATTCTCCAGGCAAGAACACTGGAGTGGGTTTCCATTTCCTTCTCCAATGCGTAAAAGTGAAAAGTAAAAGTGAAGTGGCTCAGTAGTGTCCGACTCTTTACGACTCCATGGACTGCAGCCTACCACGCTCCTCCGTCCATGGGATTTTCCAGGCAAGAGTACTGGAGTGGGGTGCAATTGCATTCTCTGCAGAGAACCTCTAGCCAAACTTTAATTCAATGTTGAGCAAAGAATGAGAACCACAGACCCAATAGTCTCTGACACTACCTACAATCAATGAAACTGTGATGTGAATCCCAATTGCAAGCCACTTGGGAGCTCTTTTCACCAGTACTCACTCTACACCACTCCCTGCTTTGTCTCTTCAAAATTCTCTTTCCTTGCTAAGTTTTCTCCTATAAGTTTAACTTAGATTCTGAAATCTTTCTATTCCACCTACCAACTTCTCACAAGTACATGATCTACCTCTCCATCTAAACCAAACCTAGCTATCCAAGGAGGAGACTTCTCAGCTCTACTGAAGAGAAGTTGCTCACTTCCCAATTCTACAAACACTTGCACATAATGTTAACATTCTCCTAGCCCCTCAACACATTGCTAAATCATTTACCAGCAATCTTCATGACATAATGTTTCACTTATTGACACCAGTACTATCCAGCAATGAAACAATATACCATTTTTTTTCTCAGAATCCTTTACTAACCATCCAGTTTCTTCTTATTTATTAAGGGCTTTGCCACCAACCCCTTGATTCTTTCTCCCATCTCAGTCCCCGAGTCCAGCTACAACATTGGGAATGTCACTCACCATATGGATGTGCTTTTAGGCAATGTGGCCTCAGGTGCCCAGCCCTCCCTGCAGCCTCTCCCTTATTTCAAGTGGCCTCAGATTCAGTTATTTACAGCACTCTCCACCTCTGTGGTTTGCATAAATTCAAAGCTATTTATCTTTGCCTATGCTCTAACTCAGCATTTCAATTATTTGCTCTTTGAGGACCTGTGGAAGTCCATTATGAAATCATCTAGCATACTCCTTCCTTGGGGTTGAAAAGAGTAGCTCTTTGACAGGTATCTGTATTATTCCTGGAATTTGATATGCTAAAAGTGCATAATAATTTTGAAGTAACTTTCATCACATTATTTTTTTTCAGAAATTCATCCATTCCCACCTAGTTTCCTTATTTCTTTGAATAGAGTTAAACAAATATGTTCTTTCTTTTACTTTTATTTTTTAGTTTTTTAAAATTAATTTTCTCTGGGCATAAACCAAGAGAAAACCATAATTCAAAAGGACACATGCACCCCAATGTTCATTACAGCACAATTTACAGTAGCCAGGACATGGAAGCAATCTGAATATCCAGCAGAGGAATAAATAAAGAAGATGTGGTACACATACACAATAGAATATTAGTTATAAAAAGGAACAAAATTGGGTCATTGGTAAGGACATGGATAGACCTAGAGACTGTCATACAGAGTTGAAGTCAGTCAGAAAAAGAAAAACAAATATCGCACATTAACACATACATGTAGAATCTGAAAAAAATTGGTATAGACAATCTTATCTACAAAAAGAAATAGAGAGACCAATAGAGAGAACAAGTGTATGGATACCAAGGGGGAATAGGTGATGGGATGAACTGGGAGATTGGGACTGACATGTATATACTCCTGGTACATAGAAAATAGGTAACTAATGAGAACCTACTCTACTCAGTGCTTTGTGGTGACCTAAATGGGAGAGAAACCCCAAAAAAGGGAGATATTTGTATATGTATAGCTGTTTTACTTTGCTGTACAGTAGAAACTAACACAACATTGTGAAGCAACTATACTCCAATTTTTAAAATTTTTATTGGAGTATAGATGTTTTACAAGGTTATGTTAGTTTCTACTGTACAGGTAATGAATCAGCCTACATATGCATATATCCTCTCCCTTTTGGGGTATTAAAGTATTTTAAAATTTCTATTTTGGTGTTTCACTCATTTCAACACTAAATTTGTGTGTTTGTGCTTTCTCCTTTTTTGATTATGTAAATTACTGATCTTTCTCTTTCCTTTCTTTCTCTCTCTTGCTCTCTCTCTCCCTCTATCATTCTCTCTTATCCTTTTTAATATAATTTTCTTCCTTCTCTAAAGGAAACCAAAATTATGAAAATACAGTACACTTAAATAAAAAAGAAAATACAATATTCTAAAACATTTTGATACACCTCCTACATACATATATGCTTGTGTGTACGCATATACCTGGGCCTCCATGATGGCTCAGATGATAAAGACTCCACCTGCACTGCAGAAGATCTGGGCTTGACTTCTGGGCCCGGAAGATCCCTTGGAGAATGGAATGACTGACTACCCACTCTATTATTCTTGCCTGGAGAATTCCATGGACAGAGGAGCCTGGTGGGCTACAGTCCATGGTGTTGTAAAGAGTCAGACCCACTGAGCGACTAAGCATACACACACACACACATGCATATATATGTGTGTACTGAACTGAACTGATACATAGGTATGTAATAAAATTTTTTAATATTTTGTTTAAAAATATTTTAAAACTACATCTAGTTTTTATGGCAGAAAAGGAGTAAGACCAGAGCATATTAGTCATTAGAACACATTTTCATTGCTTTGTATAACAAAGTGATGATTTGTATTGGAAGTACTCCAGGTGAAGGCAAAAGAAGAGGGCGGCAGAAGATGAGATGGTTAGATAGCTTCACCGACTCAACAGACATGAATTTGAACCAACTCTGGGAGACAGTGAGGACAGAGGAGCCTGGTGTGCCGCAGTCCATGGAGTCACAAAGAATTAGACACAACTTATCGACTGAACAAAAATAACTTCACTTTCTCTACTTTTATTTATCAACACTTGCACTATAAAAATTTTAGAAGTGTTCAGGGCTCTTTTATTTACTACCTAAGGGGAAAACCTACATATATTGCCTAGTACTTTCTTTAGGGCTGTTTGCATTTCTTTGTTTCTTAGACTGTAAACAATGGGATTAAGCAGAGGTGTCAGCACTGTATATGTCACAGCCATCAGCATATCTTCACGGAATGAATCCCTGCTCTTGGGCCTCAAATAGACAAAGCCAGCAAATCCATAGTGTATGCACACCACAGTGAGGTGGGAGGAGCAAGTTGAGAAGGCCTTATACCTCCCCTTGGCTGAAGGCATCTTCATAACTATGGACCCAATGAAGACATAGGAAATCATAATTAAAATAAAGCTGCCCACCAACACAAAGGCAGTGAAGGCAAGAAGAATCATTTTCTGAAAAATGGTGTAATCACAGGCAAGGGAGACTACAGGTGTAATGTCACAGAAAAAGTGCTGGATGATGCTGGAGTCACAGAAAGACAAGTTGAATACTATGAGGACAATGAGCAGTGACACCACAACCCCAGTAATGCAAGCAGCCATCATCAGCTGAAAGCAGATCTTACGGGTCACGAGGATGGAGTAGTGCAGTGGGTTGTGAATAGCCGTGTAACGGTCATAGGACATGGCGGCCAAGATGAAGCAGTTGTTGGTTCCTAAGCCAAAGAAGAAAAACATCTGTGTGGCACACTCAGGAACAGAAATGGACTTACTGTCTGATAGCAAGTCCACCAACATGCGAGGGATGACTACCACCGTGGTACAGGTTTCTGAAAAGGAGAGGCCACAGAGGAAAAAGTACATGGGAGTGTGAAGGTTGTAACTGAGCTTGACGGCCACCATTACGGATGTGTTTGCAGCTAGGATGGTCACATGGGAGAAGAAAACCATCACAAAGAGGAGATCCTGCAGGTCTGAGAAACTGGAAAATCCCCACAGAAGAAATGTGCTCACTGTAGTATGGTTGCCCATTCTCTTGGTGTATGTAGCAACTCTCCTCCAATGGTACAGAGGTTCTTGGGGTTAAGACTCTGATGAGACTGCTGAAAGTACTGATGCCTTTAATCATAGACACTGACAAGACAACTGTTAACAAAAAAGCCTGAGAAATGGAAGTTAAATGTAGTTGGCTTAATTCTACATCAGGACTCAGAGTGATGAAGAAAAAGATTCTCACAGGAGAGTATATATAAATTCCATAGAGTAGGCCCAAATATATATTCTAGGAGCTCCCTAATTTATCACCCCTTTCCAGCTTCTACAATCAGAATCTTCATGAATGAGAGAAATATGGAAAATGTTTCTCACTTACAAGAGTATGAGGAGTAAAGGACATAAAATGTTTTCTGTGTGGTCTAATCATAACTTGGCATAGAGAAGTACTTAACAATGTTGACTGAATCAATATTAAAGAGAAGTAAGGAAAAACTTTTGAATAGCTTCTGAACATTCTTGGAAAATAATTCTATCCTTAGAGGTGCTCTGCAGGAGGCAGTGGCTGCTTGGCTGACAATTATGTCAGTGAATGGACTTAAGAATGAGTGGACTTTCAAACTTACGCCAGTTTGAAATGTATGCTAATTTTCTGTACATAACTATGAGCTGAAGCAGAGTTGTTCAATAATTGTCTGTTATTCCGGCAGATCATGGAGGAAAAATGGTTATGGAGACTATTCTAATAATGGATGGCTCATCTGGTTCATGATATTCTGATCAATTCTTGAGCTTTCAGGAAAACTTCCAGGATAAAGCTAACTGATATACTGGTGGACAAGGCTTCTTTGCAGCATAGCTCTTATAAGAACTCAACTATCTCAGGTTATCTTCATCAGTTGTTAAAGTATCTACTCTGTGTTTGAGATGACAGCATGAAAGTAATATACAGATGTTCCAAATAATATGGAGCTTGGTTTCAGGCACCGTTGTTAGGGAATGAAAGAAAAACAGTGAGAAGACATTGGTGTGGAGTTGTAGATTGGAGACAGACTGGTAGAAACACACTGGAAACTATTTTTGCAGGATCCACAAAGCTTGAAGAAAAGAGAAAATATACCATTATCTGCAAAGTTTGTGTGTTGTTTAAGTACTGAATTACTGGGCAAAAGATATACAAGGCAGTGATGTAGGTAACCAATATTTACTCATAATTTCAAATACACTGGAAAAAACTCTATGTGTTTTTCTCACTAGATTTCTCCTAACAATTATGTGTGGTAGTATTTCAATCCTGATGTTACAAAAATTGAAACCAAGGTATAGGTTGCTTGACTATCTAAAGTCAATACATTGATTCCAAAAATATTTAGTTACTGTATACAATGTATTAGTCAATTTTTTATATGGGAAATATAATATAGGATAAGACATATGACCTTTCCTATCTCAGATAGAGAAAAATGCCATGAAGAGAATTAAAGGAAAGTGATATGGAAGTGAAGGACTGGGTGGCTACATTGGAGTATACAGTCAGGAAAGCCCTTTCTATGGAACTGACATTTTGTGATTAGAATGTGGTAAGCATGCCCCATATAAGATCTAGGGGTAAAACATGATACATGCAGGAAACAGCTACTGCAAGGATCCCATGGTGAGAATGAGCTTTACATGCTTAAAAAATATCTAGATAAGCAAAGTATCTAGAGGGGCTTCATGGTGGCTCAGATGGTAAAGAATCTGCCTGCAATGCAGGAAACCTGGGTTCAGTCCCTAGGTCTGGAAGATTCCCTGGAGAAGGGAATGGCAACCCACTCCAGCATTCCTGCCTGGAGAATTCCATGGACAGAGACTGGTGGGCTATAGTCCATGGGGTTGCACAGAGCAACTGAGCGACTAACACACACACACCCACTCCGGTATGCCTGGAGAATTCCAGGCAGGCTACAGTCCATAGGGTCGCAAAGAGTCAGGTGTGACTGAGTTACTAACACTTTCTAATGTACCCAGAACACCTCTGTCACGTAGCCCCTTAAATACCTTACAGGATAAATAGTAGTATTGTGTCCATTTTTGAGATAAGGAAACTATAGTCTAGAGAGTTACTTAATTGTGAAGGTGATAAAGTTTGCCAATGCAGGAGCTGACATTTATACCCAGACAGTTACTCAGGTGTAGATCTTCTTAACTAGTGGGTTAAAAAGTGTTCCTGCAAGTGGCAGTGCCCTAGCATGGCATTCAAGATTTACCTGCCCATCTCATCATCTGCCACTAAATTCCTCTATGTGAGAAGCATCCCATTGTTCCCCAAGCATGGAGTGCCCCTTGGTGGCTCTCCTACTGTATACACATATACACACTGTTTCTCTAATTGCAACGTTCTCCCTCTGCGCTTCTTAAACCACAGTCTTTGTTCCAAACCCAGTTTAAATGTCACCTCCCTAAATGTAAATTGGTGCAACCATGTGGAAAACAGTATAGAAATTTCTCAAAAAACTAAAAATAGAACTTCCATATGACCCCACAACTCCACTCCTAGGTATATACTCCAAAAACCAAAAATGCTAATTTGAAAAGACATATGCACCCCAGTGTGTTCATAGCAGCACCATTTACAATAGCCAAGATATGGAAGCAACCTAAATGTCCATCAACAGATGAATGGGTAAAGAAGAAGAAGATACACACACACACACACACACAGGAATACTATTCAGTCATAAAAAAGAATGAAATAATGTCATTCACAGAGTGTGCTAAGTGAAGTAAGTCAGAAAGAGAAAGACAAAGGACTTCCTTGATGATGCAA